>NC_039366.1:14872090-15222608 GCF_003573695.1 Papaver somniferum
GCGACAAGTTCACCTGCTGGGAATTCTGCATCACCAGCTTCCTCAAGAGTACGTGGTGGACCGCTTTGTTCGCTACTGAACTTCGAGAATGAATTAGTTGCAACTGGTGAGCTATGCACTGGTGCTTTCGCAAATCAGTGTCACGAAGATCTTGTACCTATACATCTTGCCAAGGTATGTATTGATGATATTCTCATGCCAGATGCAGTCACTGCAAAAGCTAACAAGTATGCAGCAACCTTCAGAGATGTCGAAATTGGAGGATATGTGCTTCATCCAAAGATGTTCCTATTAAACAAAGACGCACAGTCCCTCACTTTTTGAGCTAATCGATCTCAGCCTTTTTGAGCATCGCGTAATATCTGCCTTGACTTATAAGAATCTTTTTGTTATACTTGCGCAGTTCAAACTTTTGTATGTATGCTGACTGATGCGCATACTCCTAAGATCTTTTTTTTTTTGATTTTTTTGGTATTTCACACTTTTTTACGTATGCTAACTGATGTGCATACTCTTATGCAGCTGTGCATAGAAAGAGGTTTATCTGAAGCAACTTTTTTTGGTCCAATGTAAATTTTTCCTATATATGTGAACACAAACCGGCTTATGAATGGATATTTTTTTCAGTTCATCATTTATTTTGGATATATATGTAGGTGGTTTTTGTTATGTTATATGTAAATGCACAGGGACTTCACACAAGGTCGGTTGAAGCAATAGTATCCAGTCGGGGAAATATCAATCCCTGGTAAGTACTTCACTTGGTTATACTCAAACTATTAAGTTTAAATTTGTGGATTTTACACTCAGTTTATACTTGCGAGGTATTGCGCTGGTGGGAAGTGGAATGCAGTGGGAAGAAGTGGGAGAGAAGTTCACGGGTAAGAAGCTGCTTGATCAGTAACATCTATATGAAAAGATGCTTGAATTTATAAGACGTCCCTGGTTTTGTTTGTGTGTTTGTGTTTATATAAGTTGTTATGTCTGACAAAGATCAAAGTGGAAGTGCAGCGGAAGTATGGAATTGTGGAGTTTCTGCTGTGAGATGGATGGAGGATATGAAGGATAAGGAAATGGTGGTTCTGCTGAGAAGGGTCTAGAAGCAGGCATTGCCTAGCCTACAGTTTGCTTTCTAAATTGGTACAGCCTTTTCCGTTAAATGCAACCATTAAACGCATGTTTCTTGTTTTAAGATGCATCAATGAAATTACAGGGTTGCAGCTTATTGGACACTGAACACTGGTATACAGTTACGATATAATGAACTCCCCTGAAAGGTATGCAGCTAGCACTTGTTTGTTGGGAGAAACTAGTCTTCGATAGTATTAGTTCTGAATTTTATGTCCAAAATTTCCCTGTGACTGAGCTTGTGGATTCTTTTTTTGTATCCAGGGCCTGCAACCTTGAAAAGAGTGCTTTTAAAGAATCTATAACAAAGATGGATACTTGAGTGAAGAATCTGATAAAGACAGTACTTGGATTATGCAACTATTGAGGGATAAAGATGAAATTTCCAAGTGTAAGTGGCCTTCACTTTTTGCACTAGGCATTCATTGAAATCTTGCATCTCCTTCTTATATTTTCTAATTTTGAATTTTGTTGCTAGGAATATCGTGTTGCAATTGTCTATCTTTGACTTACTTGAGGCTACCTATAGAAGTTAGAGTATACATGTACTATTTACTTGTCATAATAATGCTGCCTGTTGTATTTTACAGGATTGCCTACATCGAGTTTTTTGATGCTCAAGCTTTCAACAAACCAAGCCTGCAAAGGATATAATGAACTAGCTGTTGTTATTTGAATGATGCTCTATTTCATCAGAAAGAGTGGAGAACAAAGGAGCTTCAAGATTTGTAAGTTCCATGTATTCAAGTTTGTATTTGTTCCCCTAGAAATTTGGAACCTTCCATGTATTCCTTGAGAAATTTGATACTTAACAAAAAAAAAAAAAGTTTGGTACTTAGAGAAGATTCAGTTCTTTTGTTGTATGAACCTGCGATGAATTGAATGAATGCGATTATGAATTGAATGAATGTTATTTTGCTTAGATTGAAGAAATTGTTGTTGCTATGAATGTTTTGAAAGTTGTATGCAGGGTATTGAATTTAGAATTCCGGCTTAATTCCGGCAGAAAAATTACTGTCGGTCAGTTTTGACCAGGTCAAGGTTGACTGGCAGTAATTTTTTTGCTGTTACAAAAAATTTCGTAACGGCTACGAACTTTTACAACCTGCAACGTAATAACGGCTCTAAGCTGTTACAACATGCCACGTAGTAACGGCTCGTAAGTGTTACGACAGTTGTGTTACCAATAAAATTCGTAACGGCCCGTAGCTGTTACCACGTGGAAAATTACTAACGGCTCACACCTGTTACGAGGGCCGTTACAACCCAAATTCGTAACGGCCGCAAAGCCGTTACGTAAATTTGTAATACCCTCTTTTGCAACAGGCAGGAGCCGTTACAACCCGTTTTAGTAACGGCTCAGTACTGTTACGGATCCTAGAATTTGGTGTAGTGTATTTACAAAAGTACTTGATAGACTTTTGTTGCCCAAATCAAATGAATCTAAACCACAAAGTGTGTTTACAGTTAGATAGAACGCTCACTTATAAACTCAAGCAATCAGGCGGATGTGGTATACCCGTCTAAGTGGCTATTTGACTTGGAGGGGATAGACAAGTAAGTTATTTTTCCTTGCGTATTCATAAGAAAGTTCCTGATTTGGAATTGTAGCTATTTATGGTGATGGTACGGACATGATGTGTACTCTTGATGTAATAAGAGACCTTAAAAGCTATTTAAAATCCGAATTTGGGTTGAAAAATCTAGGGAAAGCTCGATCGAATACTGAGCTTGTGGTATATTATTCCACCAGTTTGCATATGTCTAAAGTTTTCAGGCAATTTAACAAAGACATGCATCCTGATAGCAGCGTGGGTTTGGTAGTGGAAATAAACGGGAAAATGGATTTCACCGTAGTATTCACATGATCCAATGCAGTGGTGAACCCAGCTTATAATCAGGGAATGCACTTGCTACCCTTGTCCATTGGGCTTCCAAGCCCAAATTTTCAAGCCCAAATTTCCCCCAAGCTTAATATTGCTTTGTTGCTACCCCTAATAAGATCTTGCTTCACCTTAGTCTAGTTTCTAGCTTTGCATCCAAATCTAGGTTGCACAGACGCGGACACGTATGTACATATATTATTTATATATATAATCATGTATTTATACAGCAAAGTCAAGTATTTCGATCTTAAAAATTAAAAAATGATGTTACATGTGTATAAATTTCAAAAAAAAAGAAAATATCTTTTGTTTAAACGCATGTCACAATCAAAATGCATTCTTAGAATAACACATGCCCAATTAAGGGTATATACGATATCATTTCCAATCACAAAACCCTAATAAAGATCTAAATTTCTGAATGTTTGTTTTTCTTCATTTGGTTAATAATAGTAAAAATAAAGGAAGAAGTTTAAATGAAAATGAAAAAAAAAAAATGCGTGAAACTCGAGTCATCGGTGTGTCCAAACCAGATGCGTGTAGGACGCGCGAATTGATGCGCCGGACGCGCGTCGTATCAGCGTCTCACACGCGTCCCGCGTCCACGCGAGTCGGATACGGACACCGCTCAAGAAATGGAGCGTCCGCGAGTCGGATAAACCAAAATCTGCCTCTACTAAAGAAAGATGCTCAGTGACCAATACTTGACATCATGACCAAGATGTACCTCATGGCACAATATCTCCATTTAACCTACCTAGTGACTGAAAATTTATATCTTGTCAACTGTCAAGCAGCCCAAAACCTGTCACATGACTTGAAATCTGTGAGTCATCTGGTCGAAAATTTGTCTAATGACTAACATTTGTCCAGTAATTAAAAACTATTATATCCACGCCGTCCATCAAAGTACTTTCAATATTTTCTCAATACAGATTTGCCGAGAGTATTCAAAAGCTGGAAATTTATAATTCAATAAATGGTCCTCTCCTAGACAACCTTGGCCTCAAAAATTATTTTTTAACAGAATGATTCACATAAAAAGGCCATTATCAAGTCTGAATCTGAGCTAAGAATCGGCATATCTTCATGTCATATCATTTAGATACGATGTTGTCAACTCAATAAGTCCGAGTGTCCAACATTCGTGGGTGACAACAATAAAACTCTGATACAACGTGCATACCATGTACTACAATCTCACACTACGCTGCTTCCACGACTCATTTGATTCAAAGATAAAAAAATTCGAATCCTCTTTCAGTACTATAAAAGAGCCTGAATTCTCCCATTTTAATTCATTGGAAGTTATCATCATCATCTCTCATACATCTCTGAGATAACTCTCTGATCGATCCTTAGTTTTAAACGAAAAAAAACTAAGTCATGGCTAGAATCAACAGCTTGGTTTGTGTTTTTGCTCTTGCTTTTCTAGCTCTTGCATCTACTTCCTACGGTTACTATGGTAATGAAGAACCAACACCTTCTGGTACTGAAGGTCAACCTTTTAAGATTTCTAATTACGTCCCAAGAGTTAGAGTACCTAAAGTTCCTGAGGTAGAACACCCAGAAGTCCCAGACGTTCCAGCTGTTCCCGAGGCCAAGAAGCCATATGTCCCAACCGAGCCTAAGGTTGAGAAGCCAGACGTTCCAGCTGTTCCCGAGGCCGAGAAGCCATACGTCCCAACCGAGCCTAAGGCTGAGAAGCCAGAGGTTCCCGCTGTTCCCGAGGCCAAAAAGCCATACGTCCCAACCGAGCCTAAGGGTGAGAAGCCAGAGGTTCCAGCTGTTCCCGAGGCCGAAAAGCCATACGTCCCAACCGAGCCTAAGGTTGAGAAGCCAGAGGTACCCTCTGTTCCCGTGGCCGAGAAGCCATACGTCCCAACCGAGCCGAAGGTTGAGAAGCCAGAGGTTCCCTCTGTTCCCGAGGCCGAAAAGCCATACGTCCCAACCGAGCCTAAGGTTGAGAAGCCAGAGGTTCCAGCTGTTCCTGAGGCCGAGAAGCCATACGTCCCAACCGAGCCTAAGGTTGAGAAGCCAGAGGTTCCCTCTATTCCCGAGGCCGAGAAGCCATACGTCCCAACCGAGCCTAAGGTTGAGAAGCCAGAGGTTCCCTCTGTTCCCGAGGCCGAGAAACCATACGTCCCAACCGAGCCTAAGGTTGAGAAGCCAGAGGTTCCAGCTGTTCCTGAGGCCGAGAAGCCATACATCCCAACCGAGCCTAAGGTTGAGAAGCCAGAGGTTCCCTCTGTTCCCGAGGCCGAGAAGCCATACGTCCCAACCGTGCCTAAGGTTGAGAAGCCAGAGGTTCCCTCTGTTCCCGAGGCCGAGAAGCCATACGTCCCAACCGAGCCTA
The DNA here is from genome assembly GCF_003573695.1 of Papaver somniferum. Taxonomy (NCBI): domain Eukaryota; kingdom Viridiplantae; phylum Streptophyta; class Magnoliopsida; order Ranunculales; family Papaveraceae; genus Papaver; species Papaver somniferum. Next base: position 14,877,461 of record NC_039366.1, read on the forward strand.
AGGTTGAGAAGCCAGAGGTTACAGCTGTTCCTGAGGCCGAGAAGCCATACGTCCCAACCGACCCAAAGGTCCAAACCCCCAAAAACTATGCAGTACAAGGGCTTGTTTACTGTCAATCCGGCACCAAACGTACACCAATTGAAGGTAATTTACTCTTCCAATTTCAAATTCTAACAATTTTTCTTAAGTAATCTTGCAGTTGATAGTATCTGGATAGAAACTAACTAAATTTTTTCTGTTTTTTGTGTGGTGCGATTGTTATGTGCAGGAGTTGTGACAAAAGTTGTATGCTTTGCCTATGATTTAGTTTCTGAGCTATTGGTCGTCACCAGTAAAACTGACAACAAGGGATACTTCTACACTCCATTGGATGTATCACAAATCATTTACCAAGTATTCCAGTGCAAGGTGTACCTTGATTCCTGCCCAATGACAAGTTGCAGTCACCCTACCGATATCAACAATGGTGTCACTGGTGCCCTCCTTTCTCTCAATTATCACAGTCTCCCCAAGAACAAGAACTTATACTCTGTTGGTCCTTTTGTTTACACTCCTGAGCCGAAGTACTAAAGATGATTGATTAATCACTCTTTCATGCATGCTGAAATTTCTTTATCGGAGAGGCTTTATTTGCTGCATAATTATTCTTTCATGTTCATTTTTTTTTTTAAATTGTTGTATTCGTTTATTTGAATGGAGTTGAAATTTGTGATGGACTTTGAATCGGATTACATGTTATTAGAAGGAAACAACCCTGGAAATGCAAATATAGATGAACACTGTATTGTAACTGAAACCGCATATATACACAAATCTCCAGTATGAAAACCATAGCCAAAAGACAAGAGCACTGTAACACAATCAAGTTTTATGAAAACAACGTATTGTTCTAACTGCAATAGAATCAACGAATTTCCAATATCCACTCCACCATTTCTCTTTTTTAATAAGCAAAAGAAAGAATAAACCCCAAATTCCAACTCCAATGCCTGTCGCAACAGCAATGCATAACTCATTTGCATTCTCTTGATCGTAATCTTCAACTTCATTTGTAGAGCTAATATTCTGATCTCCCTCGCAGATTTTTTCCGTAGGTACTCCGCACAGTAAATCATTCCCGGTGAAAATTGAACCATCCCAACTTAAAGTCTCAAAATGAGTTCCTTCTGGAATCCTGCCACTCAACTTGTTGTAAGATAAGTTCAGAAAACCAAGCGAGTCCATTGATGTCAAAGACTGTGGGATATTCCCAGATAATTCATTGTAACATAAATCCAAAGACTCTAATCCTGACATGTCTCCGATATTTGCAGGGATACTGCCCGAGAAATGATTGTAGGACAAATTAAGCATAAAAAGTCCTTTTAATAAAACTATCTCTTTTGGAATGCTTCCCTCTAGATTGTTGCATGATAGGTCGATTGCAGAGGTATAGCTGTATAACATTGCAAGTTGGACCGTGATCCCTTTGATATCCATCTTCAACTGCACAGATCTAAAGTTGTAGTAGTCGTCAGTCACAACTGTGTCATTAAGTCTAGTTGTAAGCTTCTCCAGGTTCCCAATGTTGCTAGGGATAATACCGGTGAGATTGTTGCACGACAAATCCAATATACGAAGTTGATGCAGCTGAGTGATCTCTTCAGGTATAGACCCAATGAAGTTGTTTGACCTTAAAGAAAGGATTTGAATGCCACGGATCAAAACCAGCTCCACTGGTATACTACCTCCAAACTTGTTATTTGCTAAGTTGATGACTCGCAAATATTGAAGTTTACCTATGAAGCTAGAAAGAGAACCATTGAGGTTGTTGTTATTTAATTGAAGGTATCTCAATTCCCCTAGCGTTCCAAGCTCACTTGGAACATTTCCTGAGAAATTATTTCTGCCAAGGTGTAGGAATATAAGACTGCTGCATTTCCCTATACTAGGAGGTATATTCCCTGAAAGAGAGTTATTAGCCAACGCCAATACTCTCAGTTGTGTTAAATTGCTCAGTTCTGTTTGTAATGACCCGGTTAATCGGTTCCCGAAAAGAAGCAACTTAGTTAAATTTCTCAAATCGTACAAAGAAGTAGGAATTGAACCATTAAGTTTGTTGGTATACAAAGCTAAGGTTGTAAGAGAGCTTAGCCTACCGATTTCTTCAGGGATGAACCCACTAAATTCATTTTGAGAAAAATCAAGGTGAGTAAGTTTTGAAATATTACCAATTTGCTGTGGAATGAACCCGGAGAATTTGTTGCTGCTCAAGTCTAAACTAACAAAATTGGTGAAACATGAGAAGTTGAATCCATCGAGCGTACCTTGCAAACCCAAACCTGTCATATTCAATTCCACAACGCTTTCCTCGTCGTTGCAAGTGATTCCAGACCATTTGCATGGATTTAATACACTAGTAGTAGTAGAATTCTCTCTCTTCCAGGATGGGAGAAGAGATGAAGTTTGGCTAACAAGTGTTGATTTCCAATTCAGAAGAGCTTCTACTTGTTCATCTTGTTGTGTATGAGTTGAAGTAAATAAAGAACCACCAGATACGAATATATATTCGAAGAAAAAACCAACAAAAAAGAAGACAAACACCGCAACAACTTGATTTACTTGCACCATTTTGATAGCTTCGTTTCTCACCAGGAAGAAGAAAGAAGAAGAAAATTAAGAGATGTCTCATTGCAAGTGTTTGTTTTTTACTCATGTGAAGAAGACTTTTGAGGTTTCTCAGTGCATTAGTCTTTTCCTACTACCCTGTTTTATGTTGAAAAGTCCAAAAAGTTGTAAGAAATTATAATATTCTTAAGACCGCCCGCGCCCCACTAGCATGCCTCATTTATCTCAAAGCTGGCAACTGTTGAAGCGATCTTTAGATAAAAGTTAGTATTATCTAAAGATCAAAAATATTAATAGGAGTGCAGTAGTGTGGCTTATGGGGATCTTCCAGGTTTGCTGGCTTGCCTTGGACTCATCCACTTACGAAAAGACTTGGTAAATTTGAAATGATGGATTAGGTGACAGGAATATTTCCAATGGCAGAATCGTTTTGAATGAGTCCGTCTTGTTCCTGACATATTACGAGAGAAATTCAGATGCACCCTTGGAGAAATTCCTGTGATATCCTTTAAAAATATGGCTTGATTTAGGCAGTGAATGTCCTACAGTTTCAAATCATGGCTTGATCTGGAAAGTGAATGTCCTACATTTTCAAATCAGCTGTGAGATTTTGCACGGGATTAGACGCGGAAAATTAAAAATTTATTGTTGTTAAATAGCAAACTTTTGATATTGAAAATGGTCACTGACAGTAAGACCCTGTTGCATTAGATGGATAATCTCCGAAAGCAACTTCCAATTTTCAAGTGCCACGTTGCAATTTCTATCAAAAATGGAATAAATTAGGCTAAAGCCGACTCAAAAGAGATTTAGGAAGAAACCCAAACAGATCTAGGCACACACCTAAGAAGCCGCAGCCAGTCGCACAAATAGTAAACAAAATCTGTAACAAGAGAGCAAGGGAGACTCAAGACTCACACCATGAATAATGGTTTGGACATATACAATCGAATCTCTCCTTGCAATTGCTTAGCTAAAACGTCAGCAGAGAAGTTCATCTTCCTATAGTATCTACAAAGGAGAGTAAATTTGAAAAAAAATCTGTTCCATCTAAAAACTGTGAACCGAGGAAGGTTCTTAGAGGTAAAGGCTTTTAATAACTGCACTTGAATCAGTCCTGACATAGAATTCCAGACGACTATTTTGCACAACCAACTCCGCAACACTCAACACAGCCAATTGGTGGCTATGCCCAAACCACCTGCCATTGCCACAATGTAATTACCCCTGCCATACCAGCTGCACCAGTATTGCCTCTTGAAGCTCCATCGCAGCATAACAAGATCTGGCGATGAAGCAGGTAAGACAAAAAGACACTCCACCACTTTAGGACAATTCCACATTTTTTATTCATCCTACCTTCATTAGTGAAAGATAAGATTCATCTCTGAAACAACTCCTGATTGGAAATCCCATTTCCAAACAGCACCATGTTCCTCAGGAACCATAACTCCTACAATTTGGAACGATTGTTTGATTTCTCTGCAACTGAAGAATCAGTGTTGAACCTAGTCCTTTTGGTTTTGGCATGAGGCCCTCTAGCAAATTGGAAACAAGAACTTCAAACAAGCACGAGGCAGAAGACCATCAAAAAACCCCAATGGAGACAGAACAAGCTGCAGTAGGCCTATCTTTTTCTTCTACTCTAGGTAAACAAGAAAGTCAGGCCACATAGCTAACCACAACCACGTAACTGAGTCTAGCACCTGCATTCGTCTTGGTGTCAACATCAAAGTTCACATCTCTCACACAAGAGAAAATTTCAGGTTTTGGAACCTATTCTTCACCATACTCCATCTAAAAGCCAGTACCCAACTTGTACTACTATCAAATTTTCCGAAACAACATGATACATGAAAAAAATCTCCAGTACCGAGAAATGATGGCCATAAAACAAGAGCTCTGTATAATAATCAGCTTTTGTGTAAACAAACTATTATTCTAACTGCAATTGAATCAACAAATTTCCAATATCCACTCCACCATTTATCTTTTTTAAGAAGCAAAATAAATAAACCCCCGAATCCAACTCCAATGCCAGTAGCAAGTGCAACGTAAAACAGTAATCTGTCATTTGCATCCTCAAGATCATATTCTTCAACTTCGTTTATGAGGCTAATATTCTGATCTCCCTTGCAGACTTTTTCCGTAGGTACTCCGCACAATAACCCATTCCCAGTGAAAATTGAACCATCCCAACTCAAAGTCTCAAAATGAGTTCCTTCTGGAATCCTGCCACTCAATTTGTTGTAAGATAAGTTCAGAAAACCAAGAGAGTCCATTGATGTCAAAGACTGTGGGATATTTCCGGAAAATCTATTGTAACACAAATCCAAAGACTCTAATCCAGACATATCTCCGATATTCGCAGGGATATTACCTGAGAAATAATTGTAGGACAAATTAAGCATATAAAGTCCTTTTAATGAAACTATCTCTTCTGGAATGCTTCCTTCTAGACTGTTGCATGATAAGTCGATTGCGGAGGTATAGCTATATAACATTGCAAGTTGGACCGTGATCCCTTTTATATTCATCCTCAACTGCACGGACCTAAAATTATAATAGTCGTCAGTGACAACTGTGTGATTAAGTCTACTTATTAGCTTCTCCAGGTTCCCTATTGTGCTAGGAATTACACCAGTTAGATTGTTAAGCGACAAATCCAATATACGGAGTTGAGGCAACTGCATTATCTCTTCAGGAATAGACCCATAGAAGTTGTTTAACCTTAAAGAAAGAATTTGAAGGCCACGAAGCGAACCCAGCTCAAGGGGTATACTGCCTCCAAACTTGTTATTCGCTAAGTTAACAACTTCCAGATATTGAAGTTTACTTATGAAATCAGAAAGAGTGCCATCGAAATTGTTGTTATTCAATTGAAGAAATCTCAATTTTCCAGCTGCTGCAATCTCCTTCGGAACATTTCCTGTGAAATTATTCCTGCCAAGGTGCAGAAATGTAAGACTGCTACATTGCCCTATACTAGCAGGTACTGTCCCGGAAAGAGAGTTATTAGCCAGAGTCAATACTAGCATCTGTGTTAAATTGCTCAGTTCTGTGGGTAATTCCCCGGTTAATCGGTTGCCAAAAAGAACTAACTTAATTAGATTTCTCAAATTCCACACAGAACTAGGAATTGAACCATTAAGTTTGTTGGTATACAAAGCTAAGGTAGTAAGAGAACTGAGACTTCCTATTTCTTCAGGGATGAATCCACTAAGTTCATTTTGAGAAAGATCAAGGTGAATAAGACTAATAAGATTGCTAATTTGCGGCGGAATGAATCCGAAAAGTTTGTTGTTGCTCAAGACAAGACTAACTAAATTGGCGAAACATGAGAAGTTGAAACCAAGGAGCGTACCTTGCAAACCCAAACCTGTTAGATTCAATCCCACGATGACGCTCCCCTTGTTGCTGCAAGTGATTCCAGACCAATTGCACGGACTTACTGCACCAAAATCCCTCTTCCAAGATGGGAGAAAAGATGAAGCAGTCTGGGTTACAAGTGTTGATTTCCAATTCAGCAAAGCCTCAACCTGTTCAGTTGAAGTAAATGAAGAACTACCAGCCACGAAAATAATAGAAGGAAGAATCAACAATAAGAACACGATAACAGTATCAAAGGCAACAACTTGTACTATTTGCACCATTTTGATAGCTTAATTTTTCAGCAGGAAGAAGATTAAAGAAGTATTTTCTCATCGCAAGTGTTAGTTGTTTTTTTTTTTTAGCAAAGACTTTTCGTTCTTCTAAGTGCGGGAATTTCCTATTCCTTAATTAAGAAAAGTCCAACAAGCTGTAAGAAACTTTGTACAATATAAGACCGCCCGCCCCACTTGCATACCTCGTATATCTCAACGCTGGCAACTACCAGCTCATTAGTACAGTGTGGCTACTCGTAGGTGTATCATCCAGGTGTGATGGATTAGGTGAGAATACATCCTACGCGGAGACTTGTTTCAAATGGGTTTGCAAAGTTGGAAGGGTAAAATAAGAGAAAAATATGGGTGAAACCCATTAAGATTTAGACGTGGCTTGATCAAAACAGTGAATGTTACTGGACCTGAAATATGTTACAGGATTTCCCGGGTAATTACCATATATTATTATCAAACAGCAGCCATTTGATATGATACTACTAATGGTATAACCCTGTTTCACTGGAAAAATAACCAACCGTGTAACCCTGTTTCACTGGAAAGATAATCAACTCCCCAAAGTGCAAAAGCAAATTCAAGTTATCAATGAAAAAAAGAGCAGAAAATGATGGATTCAAGAGCCACATTGCATTTTCTAATTTCTATAGGTTTTATTTGGATGATGTGATTTGGGAATGTTATTGCCAGGCCCGATAAAAAGAAGTTACAGCGATATATTTTAAGTGTTACTAAGGTGTAGTCCTAATTTGAAGCTCTATTTATACTCCTATAATTTGGAACTGTTGTATCATTTCTCTGCAACTGAAGGTTCGGTGTTCTTCAAAACTAGTCCTTTCAGATTTGGAATGAGGCTCTCTAATAATTCCTTTTTGGTCATGATTCTATCTGATGCACAGCTTTCTTCCTGCAAAATTGAACATGTACACAATGATTATCAGCTGGGAACAGAAAGGGATGACTGTAAACACTGGTGTATATGGTCTTTAATATTTGATATGGTATTCAACTATGGTGTATCGAAGGAATGACTCTGAACACGAGCGCACCAAACATGAAAAGATGGGTAAAAAGTTTACTCACATCATCCGGTGCAGCTGATTGTAAAGATAAGAGAGTAACTGTTGCAGAATGGTAATCCAACAAGATACTATAAGCTGATTCTTCCAATTTCTCCTGAAAAAACCGTGTTTTGTGAGAACAGAAGACAGGGAGAAACCCATATAGCGATGGTGACGAACAAATATGTATTCAACTATGTTTTAAGTTCACTCACTTTAAGACACTATGAACAAACACCCATTTTCAGAAAACCGTGTATTCATATATTTTCTCCATTTTCTGTATAACACAACTTTTTCACCCTATGAAGATGATGCCATCATGGCAAAGAAATTTCAAGCAACATATTACTTTTTCTTCCCCTAGACTAGAGAATGTAAGACGAACACTTGGTATACCTTCAACCGAGAAACAGCAGCAGAAATAGCCCTTCCTGGAGCTTGAAGAGCTTTGTTATGCACCTAGAGGAAAATGTAAGTTAGACGCAAATCCTCCCACATGAGGAGAAAAAAATGGAAGTGTGAGCATGTTTCCAAGAAATTAGCTTACCTGCAAATAGAGTAGAGATACAACTTTCGGAAGAAGAGAAATTGGATCGGTTTCATTAGAAACTTGAGTTGTCAAATCCTGATCAAATCAAGCACCAAATGTTAAGACATGGGAACAAATCATCATATAATTCACTAATGCACAACTGTCCTATTCACTAATGTTAAGTTCAACGTTCTAGAACATTGTGAAACCAGATGGAAAACATTACCTTCCGATAAGAATGCAAAAGGGTCCTTTCCAACTTTTTGTCAAGATTTTTTAGGAGTAACCCACTGGAAAAGTAAACAACCAAAATGTAGTGGTTACCAGTTAATGACGACTTTGAAACAGGATGACCAGACATGAAATCAGAACAACATATGACTTAATTAATACCTTTCCTCAACTAGTGCTCTTAAGGCAACCATGAATGTCTCCACCCGCTGTTTCACAAAAATATTGGAAGAGTAAAGATCACGAGGTCATCGGATTTTATAAGTACAAATAATATATAATGACAAATTAACTGCAGGCACAAAGTTGAACATATTTTAAGACATAAATGGTGGTTGCTAAGTTGCTAACAGACACCTAAAGAAACAAACACAGTTTTGCTGCACACTGTGGACAACTTACGAGCTCTAGAAGCAACCGAGGGTTTTAAGAAGATCTTCGTCGGTTCATTATCCATAAACACGAAGGATAACTTTTGGTATCAGACATGATAAAATACCAAGGGAGCGTGGTGGATGGTCAGGCAGGAATTTTAAAGGAGGTTAGATGAGATTAGAAGCTATGAGCTTATTGTTATGGTGTACCAGTTCTTTTCTCACATAACCATTGATTCTCCATTTTCGTGCCAGCATAAAAGTCGATATATATCAAAAATCTCACAAAAGGTAAATGACTAAAGTTGTTATATATTGAACTTTGGAAGAACGTATATGTGGACCTTTCCCTCCAAAGCCTCAACTACTGAAATAGCCTTTCCTGAAAGAGAAGCGTCTAAACTCTTTGCCTGAGAAAAAGAAGATAAACACTTAATACCATCAAACTACTATTTGTAGAAGCAAATAGACAAGTTGCATAGGCAACCGCAGAAAGATTATATTTCATGTTAAAATTTGGCAAAATTTTCTCAGAGTGGGTTCATACAAGAGAAATTCTATCTCCAGAACTCAGCGCTGCAGAGTCTGGCTGAGATTCTTCTACTGCGATTCCATTTTTCAGTTTATGGTGCATGTCCTACATCAAAAAGTAACAAAGTATCAGGCTTTATTTCATTTTCATTTAATAAGGTATAATGAGAGATCTGACAATTTAACAACCCACGCCTGAGGGAATGGAGAATCACCAAAGTTATTAAAAGCCGGTCCACAATAGAGGTAGCTGTTGTTCTTAGTAAATGTTTGTGCAAGACAACCTGTCAAATCAAGGATCAGTATCCTGTGTCATTCATCATTAGCTAGAGTTACACACAACAAATATCTCTGGGCAGAATACTTACAGATACTGATGGATCATCTTCAAACAGATCCAATGCTTTCTCATACAGCTGCAGACTTAAGAATTCCTGAAGGATAACAAAAACATCGAGTGACTTATGGTTTAACGAAGAAAGCTACATCCGTAGGAAAAACAAAATACATGCAAATGTAGCACTTTGGGAGTGGTGAGTACATACTCTTATCAAATGTAATCAAAAGAAAAGCGAAGAACAAACAAGAAAACAATAGATTAAAACAGCAATACAGAGCAGCCTGCGCACTAACCTCGTCCAGTTTCTTCTGCAGATCATCCAATAAGTGTTTCATTTTCTCCGCATTTTCCGTAAACACGGTCTTTCTTCTTTCTTTCCAGGAATTGAGCAGCATAGGTCTTAAATAGGTCGCCAAAGGTCTAATCAGTGTATGTGGATCATCAAGACCTGTCACCTTAAACTGTTTAGTCCACTAAAAAGATATGAAAACGATGACATGAAGGAAGAAATTAAAATAGAAAGATGTAAACATATAGAAAATCGCACCTTGTCCTTCAAAATCTGGTATCAAGGTCAATATCTTTTCCATTATCCAGTCCTCATCAGGAATATTAAGGTCATCCTCCTTCACCTTACCCGATTTTCCACCTGATTTTTTGTCAGATACCTGCGAGGCATTGGCTTCCTTGTTTTTCCGCTGGTTCTTCTTATTAGATTTAGTAGGAATGTTTTCCACAATTTCGGGAACACTTTCAGATGCAGCTGCTTTTGAATTTCCAGTGGTTTTTCCTCTTTTCTTCTTTGATCCCTTCTCCAAACCAGATTTAACACCACTACTTTCATCAACTTCATTTGACTGAGTGTACGCATTGGAATCATGGCGACCTTTGGCTTCATTCACCACATGCAACTCTTGAGCAGCAGATTTCGAAAGAATGAAAGTTTCCGTTTCCTTCTCCATTCGATTAAAGATATCCTACACGGATGAGAAACATGAAAGAACTGCAGAAATCAGAAGATAGAAGACAAGCAAAAGAACAAATCTAAACAATGTTATGCAAATAATCTCAGAGGTGTACAACTTTTGTGAAACAATATCATCTTTCCCAAACAATTTTAAGCAATAAGGTAATGGATTGCCTTCATGATTATCATTTATCAGTTTCAGTTTTACTTAGGGGCATGAAGTCATCAACCTGGATACTGATTCACCATTGAACTTTACTATGAAACTTTCCAAGTCATTTCTCGAAGATCCTTCCAAATTCTCTTATCATCTCAATAACAAGAGGTTAAAAAGGAATAACTGAACAACCAAGATATTTCTTAATCCTTGAATACTTACTTTGACAAATTCATTGCTCAACACGCATGAATCCCCCAGAATGAGTGCATTTGTAGACTGTAAAATAACATTGTGAGAGTCAGTAAATTGATAGCCCGGTCAATAAACACAACTCTATCCAAACCAAATGGAATACTACTGACAGCATAATAGAGCATACCTTGAGGGCTCTTTGAACAGATGGACAAAATGACAAAAGCTTTGAAGCATCTTGAGAACCAACAAATGGAGGTAAAACTGAGAGACAATCAATCCTGCAATGGTCATTGTGATGTTAGAGAAGCACAACAATCTTTATCTGCACTAATGCAACCTAAGATTCTTGGTAAGTGAAAAAGAAAAAAGAACCAGGCAGTTTTAGACATGGACACGCATGAGATAGAACAACAGCAGTGATAGAAAATGAAGTTACCAGCTTTTCTGTTCAATAGCATCCTCTGCAGCAGAATCCAACATCTCAATCATTGATGGATGAACAAATACTGTATCCAGGGCTATACCTTCAGGATATCTTGACTGCATTTTAGTAGATAAAGGTGGTCTTAAAGACAAAACCAACAACTCAGAAGAATGTAGAAATGCAAAGTTTGATTCATTACTACAAACATGGATACTACAAAAAAAAAAAAGATACCTGCAAATACTGCTTAGGCTGGGGAATTGCGAGCTTCTGCAGAACTTCATAGCTGACAAAAGAATTCTGAAATTTAATTATAGTCAGAGAAATTACAGTTCAAAGAAGACAATAGTGTGACAAATCAGCTAACACAACTGAAAAAGCTACAAGGAAGAAATAACTTTTTATCACTACGTCCCAATAAATTGCTTGGAACAAACAGCACTTTAACTGAAACAGTTCCCAAGAAGTTTGGAAATGGAATTGGAGAAGGCAAGTCATAATTGGTGCCTATGCAAACCCCAGAACATGATATGATGCAACAGCCAGTGGCTTATTCCCAACAAAATATTCTTTCAGAAAGTACTCATTCCATTTGGCGAAATATTATTTCAGGAAAGTTTATTTTACCATAGCTGATAAAACATCAGAATCTCTTGGGCATTGCATAAGATAAGAATAGTTGTGACAAGTGCAGCCAGTTGCTTGTATAAGATAAGAATAGTTGTGGCAAGTGTGGCCATAAGCTTAATCGTAAGATACTGGCTTGAGGTAGATATTAACCATCTACAGCTACTATTCTACTAAGAAACAAAGAGTAAACTGATCATGGAAAGTAGATTCCAAACCTGTGAGAAGAAAGAATCCACACTTTCTTTCTGAGCATGAGCAAAAACCTGATTAAATTGATTAACAAGTTAATGAGTTATATATGACAGGGAGAAACTACAAATAATACCAACTAAAAAGACTAGAAATTTAGTCATTCACCGTTGGTGTCCAATGAACTCCGGCACGAACAGACCCAAGAATCTCCCCTTCCTTAACCAACCCATTAAACAGTGACTGAAAAAATGAACCATCAACAGCGACACCAGTGGCTCCATTCATTTCCTGAAGTAATTGCTGCAACGAACTCCAAACAGCTGTTAAGTTGATCGGAACTGTAACCGCCCTTGTCGCACCACGTACCATTGCACTAACACGAGCAACATATGCTGGTGTATATATTTGCCCACCTTCAAATCTCCCTTTCACCTATATTCATTCAAATCACTCGCATTTTAATCAAGCTTCACAACATTAAATAATTCTTTTTTTTTTTCAATTTAGCAGTACTCTCTCCCACCAAAAAAAAAATGGAGACAGACGAATCCTAACAAGTAACAACAAAGTGAGTCTTCCACTAGCCTTACACCCCTGTGCACAAAATATCACCCCTTCGACTCCTCTCAGTCCCTCTAACCAGCTACCTTCAAATCAAACATCACTGCTCTCATTCTAGTAGTGCTATTTTGGACCGAGAAATGAAGAGTGCTAGATCCTAACCACATGGTGAGCCGTCCACTACTAGCCCTACAGTGGACCTACACCCTGCCATGTTCAGAATCTAATCCCTTCAATTACCCTCACATTTCAACTAATTCATTAATCATTTCACAAACCGGAAATCCAAAGGTCTATGGTTCATATAATGTTTAGCCTAAGAATCAAACTAAAATCTATCGCGAACCTAGATTACTCTTTGATATATCTACATAGAACCGCAGAGTGTGCTTCCAACTGGCTCTACCCCCGTTGAAATCTGGATTGGTCCCACTAATGAATCCTAACCCAAAGTGTGCTCCCTACACGACTACACCCTCCTGTAACCTAAATATTCATCACTACATGTTCTCCCTCTATATTGCTCTAATTTTCTCAATTCAAATTCTCACAAACCCTAGAAAAACTTACAATTAAATAAATAGAATGAAAAACACACTTACGATGGAGCCAAGCCTTGGTTCAAGAACAGAAGCTAGCAATTCAGAACCAACATGCAATTGAGCAGCTAACTCAGCCAATGAAATCTGACTACATTCTTGTAATCTCTCATTGATTTCTTCAGCAACATTATCCCAATAACTCTGTGATATCAATTCACCTTGTATCAACATCAGTTCTTTATCTTCATTAACTATGACTTGTGCTTGTTTCTCTATATGATATAAATCAACTCCAATTATATCTGATAGATCTATTAATGATACTCTCCCTGATTTCTTTATCTCTGTTATCATCTCATACTTCAATTGATCCTGACCAAACCAAAAATCCACAAAAAGAATCAGAAAAAATCGAAAAAAAATTGGGGAAAAAATTGAATATATGAGAAGGGAGGTTTGGGATTACTTACAGGAGTGATGTATTCCTTGCCAGAGACCGTATGGAGGAGATCAAAATCGATGATGCGAAGCTCCTGAAGCTTTTGAACTAATTCGACTACATTTCTATCTGATAATCGAATGCTTGATTTTGCTTGTTGTGCAAATTCGAATTGTCTCTGTAACTCTAGTAATTCTGCATCCATTTTCTGATTTCCGAGAGAGAAATTTTCTTTTCTCTTCTTCTTTCTTCTATGAAGGTTTACGAGAAACAGTTTTTATTTTATTTCTCACGAGTCGCGACTTTTTTTCTTCTTATATTTTTTTCTCAGAGAATTAAAGTTGACGACACGTGGAATATGCACTGGGCCCAACTGGCATCGCTACGGTTATCCAACAACAACTTTCCGTGGGTCACCCTTCCCTGGATGGATTAATCCCCCTGAGCACGCTTACCTGCAGAGTTTTCTGCTAACTTTGGAGCCAATTGTGCTGAAAAGTCATCGGTGTTAGGAAAGGAAAAACCATTATTTATATTTCATTTAACCAACCACTGCCGAATATTGGGGTAACACCGAGGACTTTTCATTAATGGTTGGATGAATGAAATATAAGTAATAGTTTGTCCTTTCCTAACACCGATGACTTTTCAGCACAATTGGCTCCAAAGTTAGCAGAAAACTCTGCAGGTAAGCGTGCTCAGGGGGATTAATCCATCCAGGGAAGGGTGACCCACGGAAAGTTGTTGTTGGATAACCGTAGCGATGCCAGTTGAAAACCCCACACTGCCGAATAACCGCAGTGGCTAAGTGGGGACAATATCGGTGGAGGGTCGGGTCATTACAATAATCTTCTTCTTTCTTCGTTTTACACTCGAACCGGTCTCTGTCACGCTTGATGAAGGCTTTCCAGTACGTTTTTAACGAAAAAGTGGCAACTTGATTGTACGGCAAAGCTGCAAACTTGTTTGAACTCATGTAAACTTCAGGTAATTTTAATGCACTAAGAAGTGGGACAAGAACTTCTTTTCTAAGCCAATCGCGGATTCTAAATACGTAATGAGCTTCATCAATGTTTTCATACACTGGAAACAACTCATGAGGAAAAATTCTTTGTGCAATGCTTTCGCACAAAAGAGTTGATTAGTCATAAGATAAATTTAAAGAAGGACACCACCTTGAAGCAAAACTAATCTTATGTTATGAATATTACTAGAACTCTGATGTTGCAAATCCGAAACTAAACACTTCGCGAATACGTCAGATATTTGTTCATGTAAGTATATGCAACTCACATACCCATCGTACATTTCGATAGCTCTTATTTCTTTCTTGATTCTTGTTGCATTTCTCTTAATACCCGCATTTTCTTTCATAACTCAATTTTTTCATATTTGCTTGAAACATTTTTTGTGCCGGTATTTTTCGTTTCTCAATCATCAGTTCTCAATTTTGTTTCTTCCTCGCTTTCTTTCTTCTTCATTTTTCTTTCCGAAGATTTTGACGGAACTGTGGTTTGGGATCCTCCTCCTCCTTACCTTCCATTACTAACATATGAAGAATCTCAGGTAAGTCTTTGAGGCAACCATATTCAGCAAATTCCTTGATATTGTAAGCCAAAGTTTTGGGGTGATGCTTATGCATCCATAAGGCTGTCGCATAAAAAATTTCTCCAGTTGTTCTCCTCCAATATTTTCTGGCACCACATAACTTGAATATCAACTTCAAATCTGTCAATGCGTCATAATTCCAAGCTAATTCTAACTTTATAATCATATATATGTTGGATGCGTTTCAGGAAATAAACGGTAGTAGAAATCAAATTGGTGTATTTAGTGTCTTGAATACAAGTGTTAGTCTTGTATGGGCCCGACACCTTTAGAGCCTAGGTGATAAACTTTTGTTGCACCAAAACTAGGGCATCAGGAGAATAAAAGGAAAACCGATTCCCTTTTGTTGGTAAGAGAAACTCATGTAATGAAGAGATAAAGGGGGGCTAGGGTTCTTGAGAGGGGATTAAGGGAAATATCTTGTAATCTTGTTTAATCATAGTGGAATCATTTTGTTTCCTTCGCAAGTGGATGTAGATCATCTTTATCTAACCACTATAAATCCTTGTGTTGTGTGTTTGCTTGATTTACTTTGATTTCATTTATATTTTATATCTTGATTAATTGTGCTAGATTGAGCCATTTGTTATAAAAAATTGGTATCAGAGCTCCGGGTGGGAGCGATCTCTAATGGCGGTAAAGTTTGAGATTGAGAAGTTTGGTGAAAGGAATGATTTCAATTTATGGAGGTTAAAGATGATGGATGTTTTGGTACAACAAGGTTTGGTGAAAACTTTGAAGGGGAAAACGCGTCTAGGAAGAATATTGAAGGATGAGGAGAAGGAGAAAGCACATGGACTAATTTTGTTGTGTTTGAGCAATGAGGTCTTGAGAGAAGTAGCGATGAGAACGGATCCAGATGGGTTATAGAACAAATTGGAGAAAAGGTATATGACTAAATCCATAACTAATCGTTTATATCTTAAGAAGAAATTACATACTCTTAGAATGCACGAAGGAATGTCTATTATAAATCATATTGATGATTATAATAAAATTCTCTTGGATTTGGAAAACATTGATGTCAAAATTGAAGATGAAAACCAAGCATTGAGTTTGCTTTGTTCCTTACCACCATCTTATGATAATTTTGTTGATACCTTAATGTATGGAAAAACCACAATTTCCATGGAAGACGTTAAAGCGGCTTTAAACTCTAAGGAGTTAAAGAAGACGGGTATTGATAGTAAAGATAATTCGGGAGATGGGTTGTTTGTAAGAGGAAGAGGAAACCAAAAGGGTGGATTAGATAGGAGTAGATCAAAGTCAATGTCTAAATCTAAATCCGGTAAATTCTATTGCTTTCATTATAAGGAACAAGGGCATTTCAAGCAGGATTGTCCAAAAAGGAAGAATGTTGAGAAGAATATTAACCAAGGCATCGCAGTAAATACTGAAGTAGAAAGTGATGATGGAACGGTTCTCACGATTTATACCGAAAGCTCGAAGAGTGGGTGGATTCTTGATTCGGGGTGTACTTTTTGAAAAAGCGGGGGTCTAACACCACCCAATATTTCCCTTAGCAATCTGTATGGACTAAATCTGAAATACTTTCCTAGAGAATCAACTAGACAGTCAGACTCAATCTAGATAAAAGTATCTCAAGGAGTTAATATCTATCTCTTGATTTGATTTTTACTCAAGATAAAAACAATAGCGAGTCTTTATCAAATACAATGAATAACTTGGACGCTACCAAAGACCAATGTCCAAGTGTTAATCAATGAAATCAACAACCACAAGGTCGGATCTCTAATCGATTAAACTTTAACGCACAACCTGTATTATTTCAATTATAAAGATAAACAATATAATGCGGAAAATGAAGTAACACAGACACCAGAAATTTTGTTAACGAGGAAACCGCAAATGCAGAAAAACCCCGGGACCTAGTCCAGATTGAATACACACTGTATTAAGCCGCTACAGACACTAGCTTACTCAAAGCTAACTTCAGACTGGACTATAGTTGAACCCCAATCAGTCTCCCACTAATTCAAGGTATAGTTGTACTCCTACGCCTCTGATCCCAGAAGGATACTGCACACTTGATTCCCTTAGCTGATCTCACCCACAACCAAGAGTTGCTGCAACCCAAAAGCGCAGACTTGATAATAAACAAATCTGTCTCACACAGAAAAGTCTGTCAAAGGATAAATCTGTCTCCCACAGAAAAACCCTAGGTTTTTGTTCCGTCTTAAGATATGAAATCAAGATGAACAGGAACCAATTGATAATATGGTCTTATATTCCCGAAGAACATCCTAGATTAATCAATCACCTCTCAACGATCTTTCTTGACTACATAAGAAGATGTTGAGGAATCACAAACAGTGAGACGAAGATGTTTGTGACTTCTTTATCTTGCCTATCGTAGAACTCTCACGATCTCAAGCCAATCAATAGATTGTACTCATACGATAGAAGATGCAAGATCATATCACACAACTACGATAAAAGTAGTATCGGTCTGGCTTCACAATTCCAATGAAGTCTTTAAGTCGTTAACCTGGTTTTAGAGAAGAAAACCAAAGGTTAGAGGAGAATCGACTCTAGCGAGCCCACTAGTATCACACAGACGTGTGGGGATTAGTTTTGCCCAATGCTAGACGTCTCCTATATATAGTCTTCAAATCAGGGTTTTGCCTTAGTTACAAAGCAATCAATATTCACCGTTAGATGAAAACCTGATTTAGATTCAATCTAATATTTCTCAACCGTTAGATCGAAAACTTAGCTTGTCACACACACTTGAGATATACGTTTACTGGGTTTGTGAAAACCGTACCCAAACGTGTACGTGTATGTTGGTTCAACACAGTAACCCAAAAGGTTAACCATATGAGAATTTCATATTAACCTTGTTCTTCTTCACCACAACTAGTTCAATTGACTCAAATGAACTAGTTAGAGAGTTGTTCAATTGCTATGAGATCTTATATAACTACACAAGACAAAATTGAGAAAAAGATGATTCGATTCGATTGAACCGGCTCATGAACTTTATAGCCAGGGTTTGCATACTGTATTCCTTAGTAATTTAAGTTTCATGTTCAGAGCACATATTTAGATCATAACCCACTCAAGTACGCAAGGAAGTTCGCGGACTTAAGGCAATCGGCAGAGTTTTCTAAACTCGGCAGAAAATCTCGGCAAGGAGACTTCCGCCAGTTCGCGGACTAAACACGCAAACGATTTTTTGGAAAGCCAATTCCTCCGGTTTTTCTCAATCAACAAAGTTCGCAAACTTCGGATTAAGGAATAGGACTTATGCACATATGTGTTACTACACAATGCTTATATCCATCATTGGTTATATTGACCTAAACTCTCTTTCCAACCATTGAAAAATAAGAGGACGTGATATAGTTGTTACACTATTTCTCGTCAAAGCGATATTCAAAGTGATTGAAACAATATGACTTTCGTCATTAGGTGAAGATAAACCCGATCAAAGCGAAACACTTTACCAACACATGATTTCGAGATATAAATATGAGAGATATACTCTGCTCGAAATATCAAATGTGTATGATCCAGTCTATATAGCATAAGACTTTTGTCTCATAAGAAGTAGGAGATATAATAGATAGACTTTTGAGTGATAAATAAGTTCAAGTCTCCACATACCTTTTTTTGATGAAGTTCCACGGTTCCTTGAGTATATCTTCGTCGTTGTATGATGAATCGCCATGAAGTCCTTGAGCTCAACTACACTTTTCTATTCTAGTCCGAGACTTAGCTATGTAGACTAGAAATCAAGACTCATAGTTTTGATCACTAACATTGACAAACATGCTTGAGATAGCAACGCATGTGAGGTCGACCGAGCTATTCTCTAACAATCTCCCCCTTTGTCAATTTTAGTGACAAAACTATTAATACATATGGAATACAAAAGAAAATAAACTTTAGTGGCTCCTATTCCATAGTCTAATCTTCAACGTTCCCTGAAATCTTCGTCCTTCCAAGTACTCCAATGATCCCAAAGGTTGTAAGTTTAGCATCACCGTTGTTGTATATCTGTAGCTATAACAATGAGAGAAATCGAGATTCTCGATCATTATTATACAATGACATAGTATTATTATGTAACATCAAAGTCCAATTGCATCACGACTTTAACAATAATACTATGGTGATTTGTATCACTCCCCCTTAGTCAATACTCCATCTCACATGGAAACCACTCCCCCTTACACAATGATCCAAAAACCATATGTATATGTAGTATAACTACACATTAATTCTCCCCCTTTTTGTCAATAAAATTGTCAAAGGTACAAGAACGGGATCCTAATGAAATTTCCGAGAAGATACGTTTCATAGACTAAAAGAAAAAATACATACCAACTTAATTTAGATGCAATCATAAAGCCGAATCTAAATGCATTTATCAAGGAGTTTTAAGATACAAGATAACTCCTATAAAATTCCACAGCCGCATGTCCCCCAAGATATTACCATTAAGCACAAGTTCAAAGAACTCTCCCCCATTTGATGTCATTCCCGAAAGAACAACAAGAGCGACCTTAATTTCGAAAGAAAAGAAGGATTTATAAATGGACACCAAAAACCATAGGAATGATTTTCTATATCCAAAACTCAATCAAATTAATCACAAGTAAACCCATAATTAATTCAATATGAATATGCAACTAAATCAAACCACAAAAGTCATCAATTTAATTGATTATGCTCAACATAAGTAAACTTACGGAGTTACGACTAGGGTAATCATACGGATATGCCTAACTTAATCGTTCACATACTCAACATAAAGAAAACCTTATGGAATATACGACTACATCAACTAATAGAACATGGTTAGTATAGTCGTTCATATACTCAACACAAGAATTTGTGGAATATATGAAAACTCAACTAGAATAATTACAAAAGAACCCATAATTAATCTAATTAGAAAACAAACAACCAAACTAATCACGAAAGTAATCAATTTAATTGTCAAATGTTTTGCTCGACAAAAGAAGACTTTCGGAGAAAATAACTAAATAACCAAGATGATTAATTTAGTTCATAATGCTCAACATATAACATCTTTTGGAACAACCAACAAAGCCAATAAGAATAATCGACTTAGTTGTATCGAGCTCAACCTAGGACACACAATGGAGCCTTCAAGGTAATACATAACAAAATGGATCAATGAAGATCAATACCGTGGAATACTGTAGCGCCCCCTAAGCTAGCATCCGACTAATCCAAGAGATTAACTAAATAAGAAGAACTAAAAATCTAAATCATTTACTTAAACATTCAATTAAGAAATCTGCTATAAAACTTAACCCAAAAGTAGCCCCGCTCAGAAATATATATATATATATATACAAGAACTCCTATCAAATGATACATATACAATAGTCATTTAGTTTGCAAACATAATAAATATAGCAGAAGTTAACTAATTAACGAAGTCAACTCCCCGAAGCTTCTGCTACGCAAATCTGATCTGTCTCTGAAACTGAAAGTGGGAATGGGTGAGAACATCATCCCTAAACAGGATGCCCCATAGGAATAACAACTAGCTTTCACGTATTCATTAATATGATTCGAAAACAATGCAGATTTTATCGAAAATCGTTAATATACGGAAAGATAGTAAAAAAAAAAGTAGAAACATCTTCAAAGACATCCATAAATAACAGTAAACATCCATGTATGAGATGTGTGTTGCCGCACATAAGGGAAGAGTAATATGGATGCCAACTCCACACCGAATAGGTAATACTACGGTGTATCTCCCTAGCCATAAAATACTGATATATAAGGGAAGAATAATATTGCGGTGTATCTCCCCAGCCGTGTAATATTCCGGTGTATCTCCCTAGCCATAGAATACTGATATTGTGTCGGCACACATCTCATACCACACAGAGCACACAAAGATATGCATGAATTTCACAACACCAAGATTGATTTGTAAAACAATAATGAATACAAGAGAGTTCGTTATCGATTCTCACCTCTTTTGATGAAAAGCCTCACCTACCTCGAGATCCACGATCCACTGGTTCATCCTTGAATCGACGGTTGTTAATATAGACTAACTGTTAATTACACAAGAAGTCTAAGCAACTAGCCAAAATGGCTCACACAAGAATCATACAAATGTAACTAATGATTCTAATCCCATTTATGACTTTACACACCTTTTCATTCTCTATATTTAGCATAGCTAAGGTTTACTAATTCAATTAGGTTGGTTCTATAGTCCAATAGCTAAGTCTTATGAATATATACAACTTTGTAGAAGAAACCAAATGCTAATTCGGACCACAAGAGGTCCAAATCGTCTAATTAAGGAAACTGGCCCTAAATCCAAGTCAAACAAAGTCAACTAACAGCCGCTAACGGTCGAACTAACACTCAAGGATCAACTAACAGTCAACATCCAAGGTCGGTTCAAAGTCCAAGGTCAAATAGTCAAAGTCTAAATCGGTCAACTGAGTCAACTCGGTCAAGATAGGTAAACTCGGTGAGTCAACACTGATACAACTCAGTCAGAAACTGAGTCAGCTAAACAAGATTAAATCAGACTGAATAAACTCAATCAGGCAGGCCAAGGTTCTTCTCACACAACTGTAACTCTTAACTCTACACCCTAACTCAAGTTCAACTTCAAACTGATAAATTCTTAAGCAAATTTCAAAAAGAAATTACAAACACATTAAATCTTAATTACCTGCAATTGCAGCTTTAGGCTTTCACATCAAACACTAATTATAGTCCTACAACTATCATCTCAGTTACACCTTCAACACTCAACATAACTCTCCAGCAACAGAATCATTATCACCTTAACCAATTCCAGACAATATCCCAAATAACTTGTTCATCACTAACCCTGTGGCTTCATTACAACACCACTACCAAACTCAGTTCATGTCCCTCAATGAACTACCAATCAATTTGACATCATCAGTTGTATCCAACATCATCTCAACTTCAACAAAACACAACATTCATCTCACACAGCAATACCATCTCCATCTGACATTCCAGAAACTCAACAGCTGCACAACAAAACTATACCACATGCAACTCATATTACACTTAAACAATACCTTCTTTAAAATTACATCATATCTCATTCCACCTGCAGCTATCATAGTTCACAACCAATTCTATTCACATCATCTGCAATCCCTACACTCATACAACTACCATCTCAAATCACCAAAACCACTGACTTAGCATACAATTCCTACAGAAATCATTCTTGCTCAGTTCATCTAATAATCCAACTCAGGTAATCCTGTAACCAAACTGAGACATCTTCCCATTAAGATACATTCAATTTCAATTCAAGAACAACATCAACATCTAAATAATTTCATCTCCAGCACATACCCCATTTATCTAACTCAACTATGAATCCATTAAAACCACACAACTTCAATATAAGAACCAAATAACCTTGCTAAGTTTACTGATAAGAACAATTACCTCAAGATAGAGCTATTGAAGCAATTGAATTAACCTCTTTCCTTAATCTGATTCAACACCTCATCTCAATTTAAACTTCCAATTCTTCCTTGAACTTCTTATGAAACCCTAGTTCTTAATTTGGGGAAGAACATGAAAACCTAATTTCCTTCAATCTTGAATTACTCTTCAAAATAATACTACAACTCCAATTAAACAACAACCCATTAGTCCTTTATCCTTCAATAACACTATAACATCACCAATTCAAAACATAATTCAATTCTCAGAAAAACCCTAACCCTAACGACTTCAGAATTTCAGTTCAACGATAACCCTTCTTCTCTTCATCTAACAGCAACCCAAATCACCTCTCTATTCTTCACAAACCCTAACTTCAGAAATCCTATGCTCGATTTACGACAAGAACTACATCTTCTTCATCCCGTGTTCAAAGAAATACAACACTGTCACCAACAATCAATACTCGATCTATATCTTCATCTCTCGATCTCAAAACCATTGTTTTGTTTCTCAAAAACGTTGCAGAATCGCTGCAGGGGACGAGCAGAAGAAGAAAAGAAGAAAGAGAAGAAGAATAAGAGAATGAAAGAGAAAATAGAAATTCACGACCTTATCAAGTTGTTTTGAGTTATGCACAGAGGTGCCCTGAGAAGAAAAGTTGGTTGCCTTGATAACACTTTAATATAAAATAGCCATTTTACCCTTCACCTAAAATAACATATATCTTCTTCATCAGATGTCCGAATGACACGTTTGAGTAGTCCATTCTGTGTAACTTTTCGAGACCTATTTAAAGATACTAGTTTCCTATCTAGATTGTTGTTAGATTTATTTCTATTAATTTACGTTCGTGTTAAACTAATCGGGATATTATCGATTAATTCGTCTCTTGACTAGTCTAATAGCGTTGACGAGCTTGAGGGTCTTTACAAATACATACAAGGATCTATTCTATTTTCCATCAATATAAGCATAATGACATAATAAACTTTATCCTTGTCACACAAAAGATTTTATCCTATTTTTCATCAAATACATGACTGCATACGCATAAATTTTGTAATTGTCAAAAGTCCATTCATCCTTTCATCAATACGAATACTAATTTATGAACGACTTAACTTTTGACAGCATATGGGACCTTGAAGTTCACTGACGCAAACAATACATATCCCATAATCAAAAACATTCTTATAAACAGTGGGAATACACTCATCAGTAATGTGGGAGTTTGTTTGGTTAGAATGTACCTGTGTCCTGTGATGACTTCTAGGAAGAGATTCATGTTTATAAGGTTCTTGGTTTTCTGTGGGTATTTGATTCACTGAGGTAGTCGACTGACTATTTGTTCCATTTTACAGTGGATAGAAGCAAATTACGAAGTTTATGTTTCTTTTTGGCAAAACAACGGATAGCATAGTGATTTCCTTTTCCACAGAAGGTACAAGTTCGTGGAGGAGAAGTAACAACAGGCACTTGTTTGAACTTCATAGCCACCGAAGAAGATTGTAAGTTATGAAAACTTTTCTTTACACAATCTTCATATGGAGAAAATTTCATTCTGTACAGTAACTCATGAGAATTGGTTTGTGCAGAAGAACTTTTCATTAAGACAGAGTTTTCCTTTTCCAAGGATTTGCACTGTCTATTGTCTAGAACAAGTGAGGCTTCAAGTTTCTCTTTATCAACACGAAGTCTGTCTAGATCAGATAAATGCGTCTTGATCAAACATTTTTCTCTAATTGAGCCTTCTTTAATCAGCTTTTGAAGATCACAAATCTTTGCACGCTGTTGATTGTTTTCTTGAAGAAGTTTCTCAATTTCCTTAGAGAATGACCCTATAATGTCGTAGAGTACCTATTCACGATCAATAGACTTTTCGAATTCATCAAGATCCGTACATGATCCTTGAGATCAATAAACTCTGTAGAATTTTTTGAAATTCCGGTGAGTTTCATTTCAGCTTTAGCCATTATGTACAATGTCACATTGAAGGAAGGGTGGCTGACACTAGATGAGACAGTCTTCCTACCTCGGGATTCAGAAGAATCATCTAAGGAGTTATCCTTTGAGGTATTTCCGAGACACTTGACAAAGTTGACAGCTTTAGGAGGCATTTTGGTATGTGTATGAGATTCTGTCCACAGACTCAGATTGACATAAACACAGACTTATAAGGTCTTTAACGTGTTTGCCAGCTCTGATACCAATTGAAAAAGCGGGGGTCTAACAACACCACCCAATATTTCGCTTAGCAATATGTATGGACTAACTCCGAACTATTTTTCTAGAGAATCAACTAGACAGTCAGACTCAATCTAGATAAAAGTATCTCAAGGAGTTAATATCTCTCTCTTGATTTGATTTTTACTCAAGCTAAAAACAATAGCGAGTCTTTATCAAATAAAAGGAATAACTTGGACGGTACGAAAGACCAATGTCCAAGTGTTAATCAATAAAATCAACAACCACAAGGTCGGATCTCTAATCGATTAAACTTTAACGCACAACCTGTATTATTTCAATTATAAAGATAAACAATATAATGCGGAAAATGAAATAACCCAAACACCAGAAATTTTGTTAACGAGAAAACTGCAAATACAGAAAAACCCTGGGACCTATTCCAGATTGAATACACACTGTATTAAGTCGCTACAGACACTAGCCTACTCCAAGCTAACTTCGGACTGCACTATAGTTGAACCCCAATCAGTCTCCCACTAATTCAAGGTACAGTTGTACTCCTACGCCTCTGATCCCAGTAGGATACTGCTCACTTGATTCCCTTAGATGATCTCACCCACAATCAAGAGTTGCTTCAACCCAAAATCGCAAACTTGATAATAAACAAATCTATCTCACACAGAAAAGTCTATCAAAGGATAAATCTGTCTCCCACAGAAAAACCCTAGGTTTTTGTTCCGTCTTAAGATATGAAATCAAGGTGAAAAGGAACCAATTGATAATCTGGTCTTATATTCCCGAAGAACATCCTAGATTAATCAATCACCTCTCGACGATCTTTCTTGACTACATAAGCAGATGTTAAGGAATCACAAACAGTGAGACGAAGATGTTTCTGACTTCTTTATCTTGCCTATCAGAGAACTCTCACGATCTCAATCCAATCAATAGATTGGACTCGTACGATAGAAGATGCAAGATCATATCACACAACTACGATAAAAGTAGTATCGGCCTGGCTTCACAATCCCAATGAAGTCTTTAAGTCGTTAACCTGGTTTTAAAGAAGAAAACCAAAGGTTAGAGGAGAATCGACTCTAGCGAGCGCACTTGTATCACACATACGTGTGGGGATTAGTTTTTCCCAATGCTAGATGTCTCCTATATATAGTCTTCAAATCAGGGTTTTGCCTTAGTAACAAAGTAATTAATATTCACCGTTAGATAACCTTATTTAGATTCAAGCTAATATTTATCAACCGTTAGATCTAAAACTTAGCTTGTCACACACACTTGAGATATATGTTTACTGGGTTTGTGAAGACCGTGTCCAAACGTGTATGTGCATGTTGGTTCAACATAGCAACCCAAAAGGTTAACCATATGAGCATTTCATATTAACCTTGTTCTTATTCACCATAACTAGTTCAATTGACTCAAATGAACTAGTTAGAGAGTTGTTCAATTGCTATGAGATCTTATGTAACTACACAAGACACAATTGAGACAAAGATGATTCGATTTGATTGAATCGGCTCATGAACTTCATAGCCACGGTTTGCAGCACATCTTAGATCATAGCCCACTCAAGTACACAAGCAAGTTCGCGGACTCAAGGCAACTGACAGAGTTTTCCAAACTCAGCAGAAAATCTCGGCGAGGAGACTTCCGCCAGTTCGTGGACTAGGTTCGCGGACTGAGTTCGTGGACTAAACACGCAAACGAGTTTTTGGAAATCCTAGCATAAATTCTTGGCAAGAGAACTTCCGTCAGTTCACGGACTGAGTTCGCAAACTGAGTTCGCGGACTTGGCAAAGCCAATTCCTCCAGTTTCTCTCAATCAACAAATTTCGCAAACTTCGGATTAAGGAATAAGACTTATGCACATATGTATTTGGTTATATTGACCTAAACTCTCATTCCAACCATTCCAACATTCTTAGAGGACGTTATATAGTTGTTACACTATTTCTCGTCAAAGCGATTTTCAAAGTGATTGAAACAATATGACTTTCGTCATTAGGTGAAGATAAACCCGATCAAAGCGAAACGCTTTACCAACACATGATTTTGAGATATAGATAGGCGATATATACTCGGCTCGAAATATCAAATGTATATGATCCAGTCTATATAGCATACAACTTTTGTCTCATAAGAAGTAGGAGATATAGTAGATAGACTTTTGACTTTCAACTACACGTTTCTATCCTAGTCCGAGACTTAGCTATGTAGACTAGAAATCAAGACTCATAGTTTTGATCACTAACATTGACAAACATGCTGGAGATAGCAACGCATGCGAGGTCGACCGAGCTATGATCTAACACTTTTCACATTTGTCCTCATAGAGAATGGTTTACTACTTATCAAGCTAGAGAAGGTGGTAAAGTTATTTTGGGAAACAATGTCACTTGTAAATTGGTGGGTGTAGGTATAATTCAAATTAAGATGTATGATAATATGGTGAGGACTTTAACTAAGGTTAGGCATGTTCCAGACTTGAGAAGAAATACGATTTCTTTGGGTACACTTGATTCGAATGGTCGCAAGTATCAAGGTGAAGGTGGAGTTATTCATGTCTCAACGGGAAGTCTTACAATTATGAAGGGAAAGAGGATTAATGGTCTTTATACGCTGCAAGGTACTACTGTCACAGGTGATGTAGATGTATGTTCTTCAAGTTCTGAAGATGATACTACCAAGTTGTGGCATATGCAGTTAGGACATATGAGTGAGAGGGGGTTGGCTGTTTTGAGCAAACAGGGGTTGCTTTGTGTCATAAAACGAGTAGGCTTGATTTCTGTGAACATTATGTCTTCGGGAAGCAGTGTAGAGTCAAGTTTAGTACAGCTATATATAACACCAAGGGTATTTTGTTTTATATATATTCTGATGTTTGGGGTCCTTCTCGGGTTAATTTTACAAGGTGGTGGTAGATATATGTTGACATTCATTGATGATTTCTCAAGGAAAGTATGGGTATTCATACTTAAACACAAATATGAAACTTTTGTAAATTTCAAGCAATGGAAGACTATGGTTGAGAAGCAAACCGGAAGACAAATAAAGTGCATGAGGATAGACAATGGTTTGGAATTTTGTAGGGGTGAGTTCAATGAGTTATGCAAGGAGCAAGGGATTGTGAGACACCGCACAGTCAAAAAAACACCACAACAAAATGGTGTTGCAGAAAGGATGAAAAAACCATTATGGAGAAGGCAAGATGTATGCTCTCCAATGCCGGGTTACCAAAGTAGTTTTGGGCAAACACATCATCTTATTTCGTGAACATATATCCATCTACTGCCATTGAGTGTAAGACTCCAAATGAAATTTGGACAGGTTCACATGCTAACTATGAAAATTTGAAGATTTTTGGATTTCCAACCTATGCTCATGTGAATGAGGGGAAGCTACATCCTAGAGCAAAGAAATGTATATTTCTTGGGTACGCAAAGGGTGTGAAAGGCTACAAGTTATTTTGTCTTGAAGAAAGATTAAACAAGTTTCTTATCATTAGAGATGTGAAATTTGATGAGCAATCGATGTTGAAGCAAAAGAATGAAGATCTATATGGAAGAGCTGAAGAGGGTGTTAGTGATAAGGTGGAGCTTGGTGACCAGGTGGAACTTGAGATGCAAGTTCAAGGAAACAATGAGACTGTTGTTTCTGATGATGATGATCATGATCAAGATATTGTGCAAGAACCTTCCCAGGAAGATGAAGCACAAGATCATGAGTACAATCTTGTTAGAGACAAAGTGAGAAGGGAAATCAGACCACCTCATAGATATGACCATGCTGATTTGGTTGTGTATGTACTTGCAGTGGGTGAGAGCATTGATAAGGATGAGCCAAGAACCAATGAAGAAGCAATCAGTGGTGAACAATCAACGGAATGGGAAGCTTCTGCGATTGAAGAAATTGATTCCCTTGACAAGACACTTGGGAGATAGTTGCAAGACCTAAAGGACAAAATATTGTGGGACACAAATGGGTCTTCAAGAAGAAAGAAGGTACTTCAGATGGTGAACGAACAAGGTACAAGACAAGGTTTATGGAAAAGGGGATTACACAAAGACAAGGCATTGACTACAATGAGGTATTTTCTCCTGCTGTTAAACATAGTTCTATTAGAACATTTCTTGCTATAGTTGCTTCGCATGATCTAGAACTGGAACAACTAGATGTTAAGACAACTTTCCTTCATGGTGATTTCGAAGAGCGTATTTATATGCAACAACCAAAAGGTTTTGAATTTCCTGGCAAAGAAGACCATGTATATTTGTTGAAGAAATCTTTGTATGGTTTGAAGCAACCTCCAAGAAAGTGATATAAATGTTTTGATACGTTTATGTTGTCAAATGGATACAGTGGGAGAAAGTATGACCGTTGTGTATATCATAGGAAACTCTTAGATGGTTCATTTGTGTATTTACTCTTGTATGTTGATGATATGTTGATTGCTTGCAAAGGCATGTCATAAATACAAAAGTTGAAGGTGCAGTTGAGTAGTGAGTTTGAAATGAAAGGCTTAGAAGCAGAAAATAGGATGTTGTGCATGGAGATTCATAGAGACCAGGTTGAAGGAAAATTGTACTTGTCTCAAAAGACTTACATTGAGAATGTGTTGGAGCGGTTTGGTATGAAAGATAAAAAACCAGTAAGTTGGAGATCGATTTTGAAAATCACGGTTGCATTATCTACAATTGAGGTAGAGTACATGGCAGCCGCGGAAGCAGTGAAGGAAGGTATATGATTGATGGGTTTGGTTGGTGATCCGGGGTACAAGCAAGAAAGTGTTGTTTTGTTTTGTGATAATCAAAGTGCCATTCGATTGTCCAAGAAATAGATGTATCATGAGAGAACAAAGCACATCGATGTCAGGTATCATTTTATTAAGGATGCAGTTGACGAAGGTAGGTTAACGATGCTAAAGGTTCCTACAGCAGATAATCATGCAGACATGTTGACGAAGCCGGTTCCAAGTATCAAGTTCAAGCATTGCTTGGACTTGGTTGGTGTCAACAAGTGTTAAGAGACCTTGAAGGGCTAAGCGAAGACGATGATGATGAATCTGATGGTATTCAAGTCAAGGTGGAGATTTGTTGTATTTAGTGCCTTGAATACAAGTGTTAGTCTTGTATGGGCCTGACCCATTTAGAAGCCAGGTGATAAACTTTTGTTGCACCAAAACTAGGGCGCCAGGAGAATAAAAGGAAAACCTGTTTCCTTTTGTTGGTAAGGGAAACTCGTGTAATAGAGAGAGAAAGGGAGGCACCAAAAAGGGGGCTAGGGTTCTTGAGAGGGGATTAACGGAAATACCTTGTAACCTTGTTTAATCATAGTGGAATCATTTCGTTGTTTTCGCAAGTGCATGTAGATCATCTTGATCGAATCACTATAAATCCTTGTGTTGTGTATGTGTTTGATTTGTTTCGTTTCATTTCTATTTCATATCTTGATTGATTGTGCTATCTTGAGTCATTTGTTATAACATATGAAGAATCTCAGGTAAGTCTTTGAAGCAACCATATTCAGCAAATGACTTGATAATGTAAGACAAAGTTTTGAGGCGATACTTATGCAGCCATAAGGTTGTCCCATAAAAAATTTCTCTAGTTTTTCTCTTCCAAGATTTTCTGGAACCACACAACTTGAATATGAACTTCAAAGTTGTCAGTGGGTCATAATTCCAAGCTAATTCTAACTTTATAATCATATATATTGGATGCGTTTCAGGAAATAAATGGTAATAGAAAACAAGTGATGGGTTTCCACCTGATAATAATGAGGAGTAACTTTTGTTGAGATTTTCCCCGTGAAGATCAACGAAGGGGGATGAGGCAATGATATTTTTCAGTGGTGCTAGTGGTGGAACAACAAGGGTTTTATAGATTTCGGGGGACTGATGAGTTTTGATACATAATAAGAAACTCTAGGTAATGAGCTGCATCCGAGACCATGACGGCCTACCCGGTGAAGAATAACAGTTAAAGATAACATTTTAATTAGTATTGAAATTACAGTCTGGCGGACTCAAACTTCATAACAAGAAACCCTAAATTTATTCGTAACCCAGCAATATTCAGCAATATCAACTCATCCACACCTTGGATATTAATAGGAGATTTCAATGACGTCCTAGATCAATTAGAAAAGAAAGGAGGAATACAAGAGACATATGCTCAATCCCACCCTCTATTAACTCTAATGGATCAGCTGAGTCTCGTTGATCTAGGATTCCGAGGAGACCCCTACACCTGGACAAACAAACAAATGGGGAAAGATAACATTCAAGAAAGATTATATAGAGCACTAGCAAATCAACATTGGAGGAATGCGAATCCACATGCAGCAGTTACTCATCTCCCAAGAATATCATATGATCACGCACCGATATTGCTACAACAAAAAGCAATGGAATGGCAAGGAACAAAAAACTACAAATTTGAACACTTATGGATCTCTCACCCCCAACTCAAGCAAGTGGTTGAATCAGCCTGGGAACAACAACAGGATAGTGAACCTACCCTTGACCTACAACTCAAACTCATTACAACAGGTCAAACTCTCATGGAATGGAACAAAGTAACATTTGGTCACATACCAACCATGATTAAAAAATCGACAGCCAAGATAAAACAAGCTCAACATCAATGTGCAACCCAATCGGGTTCCACCCTGGAATACATCAAGAAAAACAACTAAGAATATCCCATGAAGAACTTTTACAATGTCATGCAACATACTGGCAGCAAAGATCCAGAATTCAATGGATTCAATCAGGTGATCTCAACAAAACTTTCTTCCACACCAAAGCTACAATTCACAGAGCCTACAACAACATACGACAACTACAAGACCCACAAAACAACTGGATTAACAAAAAAGAAGACATTATTCAGCTCATTCTAGATCATTTCTCTCAACAATATACAACACTGCCTACAGTGATAGATGAAAATCTTTTTACAAATATCACACCAAGATTAACTCCCAGACAATCAGAAGCACTTACAAAGGAAGTAACTACAACATAAATTAAACAAGCACTCTTCTCCATAAACTATGAAAGTGATCCAGGTCCAGAAGGATATACAAGTAAGTTTTTCAAAGTCTTCTGGGAAACAACCCATCAACAATCGATCGCAATAGTTAGAAGTTTCTTTGATAACTTAACTATGCATCCTCTCATGAATCACACGAACATAACACTAATACCTAAAGTAGACCATCCTTCAAAACCATCACAGTTCAGACCTATAGGAATCTGCAACATCACATACAAAATCATTTCAAAAATCTTGGTCAATAGAATCAACTTATTCTCCTCTTTTTAATAAGCCCATTCCAAAGTGCTTCCGTACCACAAATATCAATACATGACAAAATAGCAATAGCGGGGGAACTCTTCCACCATATCAGAAGCTCAAGCTTAACTAAAGATATAGGAAGATAAGCTCATTCACAAAACTTGGATTTCCCCCAGCATTTATAAACTACATTATGATATGTGTGACAACAGTCACATACTCAATTAAAATAAATGGTACACCCCATGGTTACATCAGTCCAAATAGAGGTATAAGACAAGGAGACCCCTTATTTTCCTATATCTTTATCATATGTGCTGAAATCTTGTCTACAAACCTAGGAAACCTTCAAAACCAAAAATTAGTTAAATGTCTTAAGATTTCAAATAAAGCACCACCAATTCTACACTTAATGCATGCAGATGATTTATTAATCACATACAAAGCATCAAATCAGAGCAATCAACACCTTCAAAACCTCCTCCACTCCTATAACACTTCTGCTGGTCAAGTAATTAATACTGCAAAATCAGTAATCATACATCACCCAAACCTAGACCCGATCAAAATAGGTGATCTTCAGAATTTTTTCAATATGACAACCACATCAAAACCCCCAATCTATCTAGGAGTTCAGTTCAAACAGGAAGAGCCTCCAATCAAACCTTTGCCCCCCTATTACAAAGATTAGCTAGAAAAGCTAAGGGATGGATGACAAAATGCTAACTCCAGCCGGAAGACTCACACTAATCAAAACATCCCTAATACCAACATCAAATCACATCATGCAAACCCAAAACCTACCTAGCAATATACACGACTCGAATACAAAAAAATTACACCCTATAGGATGGGATAAAGTTTCAAAACCAATATCCGAGGGAGGATTATGAATAAGGAAGAGCAGTGAACATGATAAAGCACTACTCATGAAAAGAATTTGGAATCTTCATGAACAACCTAACTCTATCTGCGGAAGTATACTCAGTGCAAAATATCTTGATCATCAACCAATTCTACAAGGCATTGACTCAATACCATCCTCCGCCAGCCCTCAATAGAGACAACTAGCAGCAATTGTCCCTACCATGCAACATATAATATTCCATCGTATTGGAAACAGATTATCAACCTCAATAGAAGCCAATTGGATCCCACACTCACCAAACCTAGACCCAACACAATGCTACCCATTAAGATTGGTAGCAGATATCATAGACCCAATTTCCAACACATGGGATCATGAAAAATTAAGCACCCTACCAATCCAACAATCCAAAAAATTATAAACATTTACCTACCCAAAAATAACCAACAAGATAAAATTATCTGGCCTCACTCAAAATCTAGAAAAATACGCCACTTCATCGGGATATAAATGTCTATCTCAGGGTCAACCAATGCACACCCCACTACCACCTACCAAATTTATATGGACCTTACCATGTACACCAAAAATTCGGCTTTTCTTGTGGAAAACCATCAATGAAGGATTACCAACCTTCGCTATCCTACACCACATACACTTGACCAAGTCAGACATATGCCCAAGATGCAACACAAATCCAGAATTAGCAAGCCACATTCTAATTCATTGTCCAACAACATCTAATTCCTGGAACACATTATTCAACCAATCTATAATTCCCCCAAACCCCAGTCCCCACCAACCTTTAACATTAACACAAAACACAACCATTTCCCAAATCCTCCAACAACCTGCTTCATCATCGACGATCTCAATTTTTTGTTTTCTCTTCTGGACCTTATGGTTGGCTAGAAATGAACTTATATACCAACAAAAGTAATCAACTCCGCAAGAAATCATAGCTTGGGCCAAAAACCGCAACAAGAATACTACCGAGCCATACAATCCACACCACCAATTTTTCCAGGAGATATACCAAAATTGAATCACCAAATAAGAGATAAAAAAATTTCCACAATACCAGTAGGCTGGACCATGTCGAACATCAATTGGATCAAAATTAAGATGGATGGAGAAACCAGAGGTCATCCAGGATTTGCAGGAGCGGGACTCATCTGCAGAGAACTCTATTAGCTCTAGCACAACCACTGGGAATTACGACTGCGTTAACTGCAGAAACTTGGGCAATGCTCTTAGCTTCAAGAATAACAACATAAAGACAATGGCCAAGAGTTATCTTTGAAACTGACTCAGAAAACCTGCTACGTTTCATCACATCATCTACACCGCCGCCTTGGCACATAGCAGGAATGATAGAGGAAATAAAAATTAGATTCCAACAAATCCCGCAAGCGACCATACAACACAACTACAAATAAGGAAACCAGGCAGCAGACGGACTAGCCAATCACGCGGCAGATGGAAGTCAAGTAGGAAACTCAACAACCAAAATTTGAGACCATGCAATCCCAATTTTCATTAGTCAAATCTTATTTTTCGACTCAGTGGGTACCGCATACCCGCGAAAAACTGTAAACTAATTCTCTTAAATAATTAGCATGCCAAAAAAAACAAAAAAACAAAAAAACTATCAACGCAGCTCAAAAGTCAAATCTCTTGCTGCTTTATTTTTTTGATGTCCCGCTCGAAATCTGATTCAGCTAAGTGAAAAGTCAACTCCTTTTTTTCTAATGTCCCGCTCGAGATCTGACTCAGCTCATGCATTTGATTTGGAGGTATCTATATCAAGTGTAACTTTGTAGCTGATCTGTTGGAATGTAACTAAACAGATTCAAAAGTTTTCTGTTGCCTTACCAGTAGTAATGATTTTCCAGTTAATTAGACTAATAATTCAAATTCAGATATAATGAATCAGATTTATTCCGAGTTCCAGATTAATAGAATTCAGATTTAATGAGTCAGATTTATTCCGAGTCTGACTCTAGTCAGAGAAAAACTAAACTAGAGGAGAGAGTGAGGAGGAAACTACATAGCAATATAAGACAGAACCAAAGGAATGTAATCTTTGTTTAGTTTGAAAAATCTCAAATTGCATACATTTTCTTATAATCAGTAAGCTCTGTATCAGAAGCAGCTGACATTGACCATGATCTTGACCTACTACCCATGGAATTTCTCCGGATACTCCTCAAATTTGAGGCTTCAATTCGGTGCCGTATAACCCAATAACACATTAGACCTAACGTCGTAGCCATGATTACTGTACCAATAATTGTAACTGCAATTGCCAGCCATTTTTCGTGTTTACCCACCACAACGAATGCTAATGCCAAGAACGCTACCGATATAAGAACACATGCCAACCACATTAGTTTGTTAATGACTGCCATCATCTGTTTCTTTGCTTTCCGCTCTATAATTACTACCGAAGTTTGTACAACAACAACTGCAAGAGATATGAAGAGAGCAACCGAGTCGAAGAGGAAGAATATCATGAATGGTACATCTGGGGCGATGTTAGCTTCACCGAGCTCCAGACCAGGAGGAATATTGTCTGGGTCTGTAACAAATTGACCTGGGACTTGGAAAATGGCGGCAAAAGCAACTGTGGCTATTAGGACTGCGACAACTGTTGTGGAGTTGATTGCATTGTTGAGACCTTCTAAATGCATCTTGTTGAGTTGCTTTGCAATTCCTTGCACACGCTTTCTGGTCTGACGGGTGTGTTCAAGCTGGTAATGGACTTCGTGTTTTATATCACTTACTGTTTGCTTTAGCTCTTTAGCCATGGGTTTAGGCTTGAGAGAACTGGCACTCTGAACACCATACTCTTGTAGGATGGCCCTAATTTCAGAATTCCCCGTTACTGCTGCAGTGTCTAGGGAAGTTTCCTTCGACCGGTTGACAGCTTTGGTATCAGTTCCTTTGTGCTCTAGTAGCATCCTAACAATCTGCATACATAGGATTTCACATTTTACTAAGACCCCGAGATGGATATTTATATTCTGATAGACACACTGACAAGATAGAGAAAGAGATAGGAGCAAAACCTGAACCCTGCCCTTCCGAGTTGCTATGTGCAATGCTGTATTTCCTTTGGAATCTACCATGTTGACTAAAGACGGATCCAACCTGATAAGCTCCTCCACCAGCTCAATCTTCGAACCTTTTACCGCCATGTGAAGTGCAGTTTGCCCCTTCTTATCCGTCCGGGTTGATATTCCTGGTTCTTTTGTTAGAAGGGCTCTCACAATTTCCACATGACCATTCCTTGCTGCAGAATGTAACGCTGTTTTCCCGTTGCTCTTTGCAATTTTCGCCACATTTCCATCCTGCTCCAGTAGGAAATTCACCACTTCTGTATGCCCTTGTGTTGCAGCTGTGTGTAATGCAGTCGTATTTGATAGATCCACGGTCATAGAGAGTCCCGGAAGCGCAGTCAAGAGAATCTTCACCACCTCTGCAAAAATCAAATACAAAAAACAACGAAGCAACTCTAAGAATTCTATGAAGTACAAGTAAAGACTAACCATCATCTCTTGCAAATGCACTCTTGTTTCATTTGACAGCGAATGAAAAGAAGAAACAAAGATTCAGTGGTATATACAAATACCCAAGTCCCCTTGCTTAGCAGCAATATGAAATGCATCATAACCGTTGCGAGCTCTAATACTAGCCGAACCGATATCATAATGCTTGATCATCTCTTCAACAACATCAACGTAACCATACTCAGAAGCAACATAAAGCGCCGTTTCCCCATATTGATTAGGCTTTTCCAACACTTCCTTCATATTTTCATTTCCAGACCCAGAGAAAATTGCTTTAATCTCAGCTAAATTACCAGCTCTCGCCGCAGAATGTAACGGAGTATCGCCTCGTTTCCCTGTCAATTGCTTCGTCATTTTTTTACGACGAAAGCTTTGTTGCCTCGTTGGTGCTTCCATCTCTAACCCAATTGTCTTCTTCTCTTGGTCAATTTACAAATTCTCTGATAAATTTTCACGTTAACCAATCACAGATTACTACGAAAAATCCTAGAATTGAAGAATATATAAAACCCGGGTTCTTATGACTCCTGAATCTGAATCTCATTCTTCTTCCTATTCCAAAATCAATGCCCTGTTTCAAAACAGAGATTTTGAAAAATATTCAAAATCTTTCGCATAAAATTATCAAAATAAAAAAAAATAAAATCTGGGTTTTGTTGATTACGTCATAATAGATTCAGAAATGTGAAAATTTGGAACACAAATGTTGAGAAAAATTATAATTATGTACCTGGAAATTGAAGAACAGGGCTGTTTTTTTTTCATAATAACAGAAGATACATTGAAGAAAGACAAATTGCATTATCTGTCATTCTTTATGAAAAGAACCGAAACAGAGAGTTTGATTCTGGAATTGTTAATGGCAACAACTGAGATTGACACAAAAAGGAGGAAACAGAGAAAAGATTCAGACGAGAAAGAAAAGAAGATTTAATATAATGAAAGCTAAGGTTGTTTGTTTTTGTTGACAGTTCAATTTCGATGGACATGATAATAGTAAAGGGAATCCATGGTGGTGACAGGTCCTTTCAGGCCCAGGCCTCACCATCCCCCCACCTTAAAAAGCTTTATAATCTTAACTTTTGAGCTTTATAGTGCATTCTACAAATCTTTGAGACTAAGCAAATGGGGGGTTGGATCCTTGGAGGAGTATAACTAGGCAGATCAAGGTAGGTGGACGGGACCCACACAATTAGGGGTGAGCAACGGACGGACGGTTGCGGATTAGGGGTCACCCGCAACCAAACCGTCAAAGTTGCGGATTTGGAAATTCAAACCGTGACCGGCCCAATCATCCGCGGATTTACCCTTTGCGGATCAGCGGATTTTGCGGGCCGGTTGCGGATTAACCGCGGATTTGATCACAAGAATCATCAAAAAAAACTAAGTGTAGAAATTAGAAAGTTACAAACTAGAGTGCAGACGTTTTTTTAACACAAAAGAGTTATAATTCAGTAATTCAAAAGCAACAATAGACATAAGATAGTTAACAGCTAACACAAAAGAGTAGTAATTCAAATGCAACAAGTCTGGTGCCAAGCCATATGAATCTCTGATGCCAAAAACTGAAAAAGAGACCTTGGATTCAATCCGTGATAGATATGTCTGGAATTTCCTGCAAGATTTCTGCCGCATCTGTAAAATGAGGAGTTATAGATAATCAGTAAACACTATAAGGCAGATATAAGGCAGCAATAAACAAGAAGAAACAAAAACCAATCAACATTGGTTAGTAAAGACCATTTAAAAGGGCTGATCACAACTAGACCGCAGACCCAATCGACATTGAGGAACAACAAGCCAGAGTTTTAAGATTGATTATGACTAATCAAATTCCAAGGAGACTAATAGAAAGTTATGCACGCAGACCCTATAATGAACTGATCAGGTCACATTTGCACACAAAAAGTTATGCCCCATAGGTCCCAAAGTTGTAGCATCACATCAAAATATAGCAAGGTTTGACAAATCAACTTAATTAGTGCAAGGCTGATCACAAAGAGAAAGATGCAAAAACAAAGGAAGCAAGGTTTGAGATTTACCTAAGTCAATTTTTTCAACCGCTTCTATCAGCTCCTCGAGATTGATTGGTTTATCTAGAAGCCAATTTTGAGCACAGATCAGTGCTTGGACTGTTTTTGGCAGCATGGAACTTCGAAACTCATTAAGAACACGACCACTCGTGGAGAAAGCTGATTCTGAAGCTACTGTTGATACTTGCATAGCAAGCACGTCTCGAGCTATCATGGACAAGATCTTATACTTGGAAGAGTTAACCTTCCACCAATTCAGAATATCGAATTGTTGATTAAAATCCTCTCTTTTCTCTGAGAAATACATATCCAGCTCTGTTTTCCCCTCCACTGTTTCTTGATGTTTTTCAGACTCAACAAATCTGTTGATCGGATTCTGAGGTTCTAGTGAACGAGAAGTCTGTACTGAAGTTGTTGGTCTTGAATCCGTATCATCCCCTTTATATATCAGTGCATACTCCTCAAACATATTTGTTAAAATAAGTTTCACTGCAGTCATCATCTCATGGACCTCGTGGTCAACTGTAACATGATTCTCTTTCAGTAACTCTGTCAAAGCAAATCTAAGATAGGCTTCCTTGCGTCGTGGGTCAAGCAACACAGCAATGTATAACATTTTGTTGATTTTATCCACTGCCCAATACTTTTCATATTTAAGAACCATCCAGTCAGCCATGTCAGACAATAACACGTTACCATACTTAACCCATTCTTGCAGTACGTCATTAATACAAATTACTTCGTCGAGGAATAAATTAGACGTGACATAAGTTGATCCAGAAAATTTCAATGTAGCATCATAGAAAGTTTTTAGCAATCTAACAAATGCACGAGCTGTTTCCCAATCAGAAGCAACGGGCCATACCTTAGGAACTGCTGGTAATGCTGGTACGTTTGTTTTACCTCTTGTTGGTGGTCGAGGGGGATTAAGAAATTTATCCGCATACCCTAATTCTTCAAATTGGTAGAAGGCCTCCTCATATTTTTCAGCTGCACTCAACATATGGTAAGTAGAATTCCATCTAGTCTCGCAATCCAAGCTAAGAAATTTGGTGATGTTAATCTTCCGTTGTTCAGCGCATTCCTTAAACTTCTTCAATCTTTCTGCTGATCCTCTAACGAACTTAACGGCCTCGCGTATCCTAGAAATAGATTCATTATACAAATCCATACCGTCTTTAACCACTAAGGCAAGGATATGTGCTGCACATCTAAGATGCATGTGCTCTCCTCCCAAAATTGCAGCCTTCCAACCCACAACTCTCTTGGACAAATAAGCAACTGCTTCATTGTTAGAACTAATATTATCAACTGTCAAAGTGAATACCCTTTCAATCCCCCACTGTAAAAGACAAGCTGCAACTGTTTTACCTAATTCCAGACCAGTATGATCCGTAACTGGACAGAAATTCAATATCTTCTTCTTTAACACCCATTTCTCATCAATATAATGACCTGTCAACACCATGTAGCTCATGTTTGTAACTGAAGTCCACGTATCAGTGGTGAGACATAACCTTCTACCATACTTTTTAAATTCAGCTTTCAATTTGTGGTACTCACTTAAATACATCTTCATGCAGTCTTTAGCTTCAGTAAAACGAGAAGGAACATCAAACCTAGGTTCTAGTTGATGACAAAATTCTAAGAAGCCTTCACGTTGTACAAACATAAAAGGTAATTCATCTTTGATGATCATTCTGGTGAGGGATGATCTGCATGCATCTTGGTCAAACGAGTGATTCACAACGGAACGAGTCTCACCATTATCACTTACTTGAAAGGCTAACTGTTGTTGTCCAGGTGGAGTGTAGTTAGGACACCTTCTTTGCTTTATATGGTTGTTCATGTTTGTTGTTCCATGAGAGTTAGAACCCCCTATATCGTCTTTACCCCATGAAAACTTCCTTTTACAATGCTTGCACTGAACTTTAGGTGGCTTAAGATCAAGGCGCTTATCAAAATGTTGCCAGCAGTCTGATTGCTTCTTACCAGAAGCTTTCGGAGGCTTTGAAACTTCAACCAGAGATGATGGTGTAGCTGTAGATATGCTCTCGACGGTTGCCGGGTTAACTGTAGCCATGCTCTCATCAGGATCGTCAACAGGAATAGAAGGTCCCTTAGTACTTGAAGCCATCTGCTCTCAGATTCTCCTGTTCATACCCATTGACAGTAGATATTGAAAAATAAGATTGACAGAATCAATGATGCAATGATCTATAAACTAAAAGAGTTAAAATCAACTCAAATAAGAAGGCTCACTTTTGGGATATACCTTACCAAGGGAATGCTTTCTACTCGCAACAATATGGATTAGTCAGATTGCTATTTGAAAAGGGACAAAAAAAAAGAGTAAAAATTGCGAAAGTTATCATACAGGCATGCAACTACAGTATGCAGGCACAAAAGCTCATCATTAATAAATTTGCATAAGCTGACCAATAATATGAGTTATCGATGAGTGAAGCGGTAGATCTAACCGAAACTCTCTAATGTTGGATACGATGCTAGACATGAATATAATTAGCCGAGATGTTAGGAAACCAAGTTTCAAATTCGACCCACATGCTATTCAAAAAATCTAATCTTATAATGAATACATATTAGTAGCCGCTATGTAATCATGCTACCGTTTGCAGGAACCTAATTTTGAAAACAATAACCATCTAATAAAAATGATGTACACACTGTACCCACATATGTAATACTATAAGTACTCTAAATCAGTTATCAGTATTCACATGATTTTCCATCTTATGTACATGATTCACATCTTAAATACTACAGGAAATTGCGGATACACTAAAGCTAAATGACTCCACCAGCAATTTTTCTCTATAAGACTATTCTTCCATATTTATTAGTAAGGTATACTATTTGATAACATTTTACACAGAAGCTGTACTACTAAGCTACATACATATATGGCTACAAAGACTTGCAACATGCATAGGAGGAAAAAAATCAGTATTACAAAATGCAAATAAGAAGATATGTTACAGAATGCAGAGATAGCAACATCATACCCAAACAATTGTAGCACTGATAATACAAGCTTCACCACCTACCCAAGGATTTTAA
Source organism: Papaver somniferum (assembly GCF_003573695.1). Lineage (NCBI taxonomy): Eukaryota > Viridiplantae > Streptophyta > Magnoliopsida > Ranunculales > Papaveraceae > Papaver > Papaver somniferum. The sequence continues at coordinate 14,919,050 of NC_039366.1, forward strand.
ATACTGTTCTCCTGAAGATTCTTCTCTCCAATCCGTGGATCTACCTTGTTTCATAAATAACATACATGAATTAGACAATCCACACCCACAACTGGTTTAATTTTCAGCAGTGATAATGGTCTTTACCGACCAAATCACCCAAAATCTCTAAACTGGAAGAAAAAACTAATTTAAGAAAACCCTAAATCAAACATACTCAAAATTATTTTGACATCTAAGAAAATTCCAAACCAATTAAAACGAAATCAACATCACTAGAACATATAATAATCATTGAAAGTCAAAAGAAATGAAAATGAGAGAACTACTTACAGTTACTGATGCTGATGCTGCTCAGAGAAGAAGAATGAATGAGAGAACTAATTTACTGTGATGAGAAGAAGATGAATCGAAGGATATTTACTGTGAATCTGTGATGAGAAGAAGATGAATGAGAGAACTAATTTACTCAGAGAAGAAGAAGAATCGAAGGTCTCTTCCTCTGAGACTATTAGGTCTCTTTTCCTCTCGAAAAAAACTGATGCTATTAGGTTTCACCGAAAGCTAAAGATGTTTATATATCAAACTCCAACTTCCCATATTGTCCTTAATACATTTACTAAATTCCCTATATGTCCTACGGTGCGGGTAATCCGCGGTTATCAAATCCCAACCGCAACCGTAACCGCACCGCGTGCGGATTTGAAAATGCACCCGTGTCCGGTCCATAACTCTTGCGGATTGATTTTCACCCGCAATTTTGCGGACGGATACGGGTCAAATCCGCGGTTCCGGTTTTTATGCTCACCCCTACACACAATACCATGTCGGATTTTTTTTTTAAACGGGCCAGCCATTTGACCATGTGGAACGATTTGTCGCTGGTGCTCATGGTTGGGGATGGTTGTGGCTTGATGAACGGTGTATAAATGGTGTTTGGTTCTTATGTGCGGGTTGACTTTCTACTCTACACGGAAAACGACAAGCCCAATTAATTATTAGAGAAATGGCTACAACTAATAAGCTCGTGAATTCATGGAGAAGTGATTAATGCTCATCCTCCATGCCAGAAAAGTGAACTCAGGGCGCGAAAAGTGCAAAGGATTAGCTCTGCGTGTATAAGTTCTTCCTGCAAAGCCTGTTCTAAGCCAGGACAGAGGGAAAGGAAATAACATGCTTGGCGAGCCGACGTAAAGCTCGGACTTATTATCATGAGATGAGACCCAATACATATAATGTTGGGGCAATAGCCTCTTTTCAACGTGATAAAAAAGGAAAGACGAGTCGTTTTCGTAGTTTATATCTTGCCTTTCATTTATAACCTATCTTAACTGGTTGAGGACTAAAATGCTTAGTTTTAGTTTTTGGTTCTCGGACAAGCATCTTGGTCTTTTAAAATATCTTGTTAATTCCGAGGAGATTTTGACAGATGTCAGTTGTTGATTTAATTAATAATGTTTTGTTTGAACCAAAAGAAAGAATATATTATTTTAGTATATTAGTGGTGATTAAGGAGGTTTAGGGACATGTGACATGATGTCATAAAAGGAAGGACTTTTGCGAAATTCCATAAAAGGAGGTACATGGTATAATGTGTTAGAGCATTGCTCGGTCAAACTCGCATGCCTTGCTATCTCAAGCATGTTTGTCAATGTTAGTGATCAAAACTATAAGTCTTGATTTCTAGCCTACTATAGCTAAGGTCTCGGACTAGGATAGAAAGTGTAGTTGAGCTCACGAACTCCATGACAATCATCATACAAGACGAAGCACTACTCAAGGAACTGTTGGAACTTCATCGACTAAAAGGTATGTGAAGACATGAACTTATCTATCACTCAAAAGTCTATTTACTCTATCCCTTAGTCTTGAGACAAAAGTCGTTTTGCTATATAAACTTTGATTATACACATTTGCTATTTCGAGCCGAGTTTATCTCGCCCATCTATTTATCGAAATATGTGTTGGTAAGCTTTTGCTTTGGCCAAATTCATATTTACCTAGTGATGAAAGTCATGTTATGTTTCAATCACTTTGAAAATTGCTCTGACGAAAAATAATTTGTGAAAACAACTATATAGCGTCATTTGAGAATGTTTCAATGATTGAAGTGAGAGTTTAGATTATATAACCTTTGGTGGATATAAGCATTGTTGTGCAAACACATATATGTACAAGTCCTTATTCCTTGAACCGAAGTTTGCGAACTTTGTTGATCAAGAGAACCGGAACAAGAGCCGTGAACTGAGTCTGCGAACCCAGTCCGCGAACTGGCGGAAGTTCTCGACCCGAGAAAATCCGCAGGAGTTTGTGAAATCCTTCCGGGAACTTAAGTCCGCAAACCCAGTCCGCGAACTTGAGTTGGTTAATTATATCTAAAGACGGTTGTTCTTGAACTCATGTTTATATAAACTAAGGACTGCTTTTGCAAACCGTGGCTATAAAGTTCATGAACCGATTCGAGTGAATCAAATCGTTTTTGCTTCGATTGTGTCTTGTGTAGTTACATAAGATTTCCTTGCAATTAAACAACTTTCTAACTAGTTCATTTGAGTCATTTGAACTAGTTATGGTGAAGAAGAACATGGTTGATATGAAAGTGCTCATATGGCTAACCATTTGGTTAACTATTGTTGAACCAACAAATATTCATGTTTGGGTACGGTTACGTAAACCCAAAATAGTACATTTCATTTGTGTGTAACAAGCTAAGTTTTCGATCTAACGGTTGAGAAATATTAGATTGAATCTAATCAGGTTTTCATCTAACGGTGAATATTGAATGCTTTGTTACCAAGCTAACATTGATTGCAAGCCCTGATTTGAAAGACTATATAAGGGAGAACTCTAGCAACTGGGAAACCTAATCCACACACCTCACCTGTGATACTAGTTGCATAAGCTAGAGTCGATTCTCCTTTAACCTTTGGTTTCTTCTCTAAACCAGGTTAACGACTTAAAAACTTCATTGGGATTGTGAAGCCAGACCGATACTACTTTCTCGTCGTTGTGTGATCTGATCTTGCTGTTTCCATCGTACAAGTACGATCGTAAGGATTGGCTTGAGATTGATATCTCCGATAGGCAAGATAAAAAGTAATCACAAACATCTTCGTCTCATCGTTTGTGATTCCACAATATCTTCTTCCGCCACGTCGATTAAGATTATTGTGAGGCGATTGATAATATTAGGCTGTTCTTTGGGAATATAAGCCCGGGTTATCAATTGTTTCATGTTCACCTTGATTTATCAAAAGACGGAACAAGACTCGTAGGTATATTCTTGGGAGACGGATTTATCTATTACCGTAGACTTTTCTGTGTGATACAGATTTGTTTATTAAAGTCTTTGACTTTGGGTCGTAGCAACTCTTAGTTGTGGGTGGGATCAACTAAGGGAATCAAGTGCGTAGTATCCACCTGGGATCAGAGACGTAAGGAGCGCAACTGTACCTTCAATCAGTGTGAGATTGATTGGGGTTCAACTACAGTCCAGACCGAAGTTAGTTTGAAGTAGGCTAGTGTCTGTAGCGGATTAATACAATGTGTGTTCAATCTGGACTAGGTGCCGGGGTTTTCTACATTTGCGGTTTCCTCGTTAGCAAAATTCTGGTGTCTGTGTTATTTCTTTTCCGCATTATATTTTGTTATAAAATTGAAATATCTCAGGTTGTGCATTGTTCAATCAATTAGAATATCTGACCTTTTGGTTGTTGATTTAAACTGATTGACACTTGGATATTGGTCTTTGGTACCATCCAAGTTATCTCTCTAGTATTTGATAAAGACTCGCATATTTCTATTTTCTTGAGTATATATCAAATCGAGAGATTGAGATATAAACTCTTTGATATACTTTTTATCTAGATTAAGTCTGACTGTCTAGTTGGTTCTCTAGAAAGTATACTGAAGTTTTTCCATACAGATTTCTAAGCGAAATATTGGATGTGGTTGTTGTACCCCCGCTTTTTCACAATGGAAAGCAGACTCTCTCTCTCATACTATTCATAGAATAGTGTTGTCATTATGTGTGACTAGGACGGGTAGGACCAATATCAAATTTACCCTTCAACATTTGGCGACCACACTCGAAGGCTCGTGCCTAGCCCACCATGACACCTAAAGGAGGCACTAGCTAGGGCGCGTTGAATAATTAGTTGATCAAACATCCACTCAATGCATAAGGAGAGAGAGTAGGAATCGTTTCAACTCCAATCATGCATCGTAGAAGGTCAGACGCCTTGGAAGAGAAAGACAAATATCCAACAGCTGGAGATGCACCACCCGCGCGGCCCTCTATGCAAGAAATGCAAAGAGACATGGACGACCACGTATGGCGAGAACAAGAACTAAGGAATTTGTTGAGAGTGGATGAAGCTGAACAAAGTATTAAAGAAGCGATGAAAAACATCACAGAGGAGGAGGAAGAGCCTGTAATCATGTCACAAGAGGCGATAGAAAAGTACCTAGAAGCAAATAAACGAGTGATGGAGAAAGAAAAATACGACTTCATGACCAATCCATACTCCTCCGAAATCGTATAATACCAATACCCCGAGGATTATACTTCACCAAAGTTCAAACTATACGATGGATAAGGGAATGTGCGTGAACTTCTTTCCGATTCTTGTCTACCATGAATGATCGTGTGGCCGATGGGAATCAATGTCAAAGGGAATTCCAACAATCATTGATAGACACGTCATTCGCTTAGTACAAAAACCTGAAGCCGATAACATCATCTCGTGGTCGGCTATGTATACCCTCTTCCTCAGAAAATTCTACTCAGCCAAAAGAAAGATCACGTCAATAGATCTAAGAAGGTGCGACCAACGAGTACAAATAGGGAAATACATCACTAGATTCCGGTCACTTTGCATTAGACTATCACAAGGAAATCAAAGAAGATGCGTTGGTAGACATCTATGTACGATTAATTACCCCCTCTTTCAAGAAAAGTCTGGTTAACTTTCGATTCCAAACTTTTGTCGAGCTAGAAGAAGCAGCAGTAAGAATCCCCGACTGTGTGGATATATCTAACGCATACTACACCTAGCGTCATTCAGTCAATTTTGTATCAGCTTCTCCACGTAACACTTGCAAGAACAACAACCAGAAAGGGTAGAATACACAGGCGAACCAACCCTACAACCGAGAAGATACTAAAGATCAGTAGCGGACATACCCACCTCCCCTACCATGCAGAAAAGAACATATTGTGGGATTATTAGAAAAATGGTTGGAAAATAAGGAAGCCCAATTACCTATGACAAAGTCAGATCCTAATACCATCGAAAAAGACGATGCTAGGTACTTCCACTACCACCGAAGGACACAACTCCCCGCGGAAAACTCGCGGCGGGATAAATATAAATGAATAACCCTGGGATGAAGAGCCAATCCACCACCAAGTAATTATGATGCTCTCCCACGATCTGAGCGGAGACGTGTGGAGACCATGGGAGGATGACAAAGACGAGGTGTGCAAGTGGAGATGCCGACTCCCACATTTGAAAACACAAACAATGTAGCTAGTGATAAGTGCATAATTCATATGATTTTAGTATCCATTTCATACTTGTTTAAGCTTTTATTCTTGCATATTTTCGTATTATTACTTTGGTTTTCTCTTATTTGCCTCCAATAGGTGAATCATCTATAAGGGAGCTACAAAGTGCTGAAAAGATCTAGGAATAGAAGTATTCCAAGTCCAAGACAAGTAGAAGAAGTGCGATGAAAGTGAACAAAACGCTCATAATCAAGATACAGGCCAAAGACCGATCTTAACTCATTCAAATTAAGGATTTCTCATTATCATCTTGAAGAGAATTTAAAGATAAAAAGAATTGAAAAAGAATTAGGTCATTCCGAATTCGTATGAAGAAATTGTGGCCAAAACAGTTTTGATTGAATACCGAAGACAGTGAAATCCGCGAACTAGGTTTGCGGAAGGGGTTCGCATACTTATTTCCGAAAATATATGATGGAATTTGAAGTTTGCGGACTGGGTACGTGAACTTATCAATTGAGAAACGTGTATTCACACCTTGTAAGGCCTAAGGGCACCTTTGGAGTCGTTAGGTCATACTTTCGGGTGGGGTTCTTAAACCTAACTAAATACTTGGAGACCAGGAAATGTAAACCTATAAAAAGTTATTAGGTCATGTAAAATCATATCATCTACTCATATCAGAAGTTTTACATCAAAACCTAGGGTTTACCCCTTTAGGAGGAAACCACCATTATCATCTTCTTTGTAATATGAGTAGCTAAATCCTTAAAGGATGAATTCAATGTTCTAAGCGTGAAGCTTTATTAATATTACAAACCTATTGAGAGTTTTTATCATTATCGTTTGTCTTTACCATATATAGGGTTTATGAGTGATTATTAGATTGGTTTGGGTGCGCAACCAGATTAGTGTATTGATTGTTCTATTGCTAGTGGAGGTTATGAGATAAGTAATCGTCGATTGACTCTCTACACAAGTAGAAATCGCGAGACCTTACAGAGGAATTCTGTGGAGCAATTGTGTGTGAAGACAACACCAGCAAGTAAACCTTGAGATAAGAGTTTAACTACTAGGATTAATGATGAGTGCCAAATATTGTATATATTTATCCCTTTTTGTTGGCATTTTAACTCATCTTTTGTGCATTAATTCTACATTTTATCCCATATTCTGTATTTTCATTGTTTTCAAGAATAAATATTTTTCTTACTTAATTTTGCATTTTTAGGTAATAAACGAAGTTCGGATGAGTCGCGGAGCGAAAAGAGTAGAAAAGTAGTGAAAAGCCGGGAAGAATTACGCAAGGAAGCCGCAAAGAATGGAGCGCACGTCCAAAAAGCTAGGAATGGGCTCAAGAAGGAAGAATTGTTCTTGAAGAAGATATGGGCTTGGCATACCCAAGGCCCAAAACCCTTACCCAAACCCATTTTCTATATCCATACCCGCCTCCATTCCCAACCGTCAGATTGGATCGCATCTGCATCCTACGGTTGCTTCTTTGCCTGCGCATCAAACCTCGATACTTCCGCTTAACACTACAAAACCTAACTCCATCTGGTGTCGTTAATTTTGTTATATTGTATAATCCAACGGTCGCTGCAGGATCCACTTCATCTCACCGTCAGATTGATCTTTCATCTCCATATCCCACGGTCGAGATTCGCCAAACATCGAACTCGATGATCCCGCTACACACCATAGCGACCGAATCCTATACCCTAAACCAAACAGCACCTAATCTCTTCTCCATCGACTCCATCTTCCCTCACCTCCGTCTGCAACAGCCTCACCTTCACCACCTACTCCCTGCCACCACCTTATCCGCCCCTACCTGCCACAAACACCAACCCTAAAACCCATCATCACTACCACTTTCACCAACTCTATAGACTTCTATTCCACCAATTTCACGCCTCACCAATATCATGAACCCTAGATGTGAAATTGGTAGAATAGGTTGAAATAGAGTTGTAATTAGAGCATGGGTAGACGCAGGAGAAGGAATAAAGGCATGGGTCGAAGAAGATTGAGTGATTTCAGAGAGTTAGGTATGTCAATTTTGCTTTTTGTAAGATTTCGAAACCCTAACTGCCCTGATTTGGGGATTTTTGTGTAGGAACCCTAATTGATTAATTTGGGTATAAATAGAAGGTGTTTTGTGCTGTTGTGGGCATGCCTGGATTAGCCAGAGCACCACCTTAGAGGCCTGGACTAGCCAGTTTTCTCTACTGTTACCTCTTGTTTAATTTCAAATTCAGTAATTTCAATTGTATTTGTTCACCATGTCTAGTGTGTTTGAATTATCTTGTATGATGAATGTTAATGTTGTTTATATGTTGAGCATGAGCTAAATTGTTGCAGCTGAGGTTTAGATGAAACCTCAGTGCACTGTCTGATAGTGGAATGATAGGTTAGAGCCTTAGTGCATTGTTTTGATTGAGCAATGGGAGAAATTAGTGCTCATAGCAAGCTAATTCTCTTTCCATTCCATTTGTATGCTTAGGATGCATTGTTTTGATTGTGCAATGGGAGAAATTAGTGCTCTTAGCAAGCTAATTCTCTTTCCATTCCATTTGTATGCTTAGGATCATAAGTTGACCTTAGCTGTCACTTAGTTCCATTAGGAATTCAACCTAGAATTACATTGTCTGGATAGGTCACAAGGGTGGATTCTAAGCCTTAGCTTAGCCACAGCTGAAAACTCCTCCCTGCCCTTGGCTAACAGCCTTGGTTTATTTGGTTTTGTTTCCTGTTAACTGCCACTGTTACCTTTGCTTCATTGTTTTTATTCTACTTCACTGTCACATTTACTTTACTTTCTGTCACTAATTCAGTTACACCAAAACAGCTCAGTTGTGTTTTAACACAACACAAAAATCTCTAGGAAAACAACAATAGCTCCCTCCAAGTCCCTGTGGACAAACCCCTGCTTATTCACTTTCTACTTTAGATCCTGTGCACTTGCAGGTGTAAATATAACCATAGTTTTAGGTTTAATTCCTAATTCACAAAGCTATCAATTAACCTAATTCACAAAGCTTAAAGCATTCATTGGATTACACCTTAAGTAAGCTACTACTTGGTGGTTCAGTTGAATAGAATCTGATATTGGAGAGCTTCCGTATCCGTGGTACAAGGAGTTTTGGGGATAACACTGTGCTAGATGTTATTCCATGGTTGGTGATGAATGGTTCTTACGAACAATAGATACTTATATTAATCCAGTTATCGTTTGGTAACCTCCAAGTCCCTGTGGACAAACCCCTGCTTATTCACTTTCTACTTTAGATCCTGTGCACTTGCAGGTGTAAATATAACCATAGTTTTAGGTTTAATTCCTTAGCTATCAAGTTTTTGGCGCCGCTGCCGGGGACTCGGTTAGCGGCGCTGTTGTTGTTTTTGTTCTACATTTGTTTGCTGTTCTCTGCATTTGTTTGCTGTTATAGGTCTTGTTGCTGGCTAGCCTTTGCTAGCTAGCTAGCTAACTGTTGCCTGTTGCTGCTAGACCTTTCTTAACCTTGCTGTTGCATCCTTAGTGCATCCTGTTGCATCTTCACTGCATTTACTGTTTCATTACAACTGCATTCTTGCATTCTTTCATTTACTGTCATCTAGCCTCACAAAATTCTTAACTTGCACCATCTAGCCTTTATGGATGCATCATTAGCTTTAGCTTGCATCTAGTTTTGTCCTGCATATTCAGTTATCAACTCATCTTGCAGCTCATTGATTCTGTCCTGTAACTTTCTTATTTGTCATCTGAAGCTTGTGCCATCTGCATTGCATCTTACATCATCTTGGCATACTTGTCATCTTATATTCTTGCATATCTTCTTGCACTGCATCCATTTGCATAAGCATCACTGTGTAACTGCATTTTAGTCTCACTTGCTTCTGTGCATTTAGTGTAAGCATTTAACTGTTCTTGCATACTGTTTTGCATTACCAAGCATCTTTGCTGTTCTTGCTTACTTAGTTGCATCTTTTAGCTTAGCTTAGTGTAAGCATAGTCCCTGTTCTTGCACTTCCTGTTAGGAATTGTCTTACCTCTTTAGTGCATTGTCTTGCTTCTTTCTCTTGCTCTTGTTATTGCTCTTGCTTTTGCCTTGCTGTTGGGTTCAGAACAAAAGCTGCTGCAATTGAACAAGCCCACTTGCTGTTGAACAATTCTGCTGGGCTTGATGTTTGAACTGCAGTAGTGATCCTGCTGCCAAGCTTCTGTTGCTGGGCTGTGCAATAAAGAAACAAAAGCCCAACTGGGCTGTAAGCTGCAGAAGGAGAGGAAATTGAACCAAGCCCAACTGGGCCTTAAGTATTGAAGCCAAAGCTTAGGATGATCCAAAGCCCAACTGGGCTTTTGCAACCAAACTGAGCAGCTGGGCTGTGCTTCAAAGGTAAGCCTAAACCCATTAAGAGAACCCAACCTGTGGGCTTCCATTTTTAATCTGTGGGCTTGTAATAATTTTTTTTATTTTAATTTTATTTCTTTCTTTATTTGGGATTGTAATAATTTTAGTTTTATTTTTATTTTCTTTTTTTGTGGGTTTGTAATAATTAGTTTTATTTTTATTTCTTTCTTTATTTGGGCTTGTAATTTAGTTGTTTGTTAGGCTTGTAGTTTCTTTTAAACTAAAATTTGGGCTTCAAAACCCAACCCAAAAAAAAAAAAAAAAAAAAAAAAAAAAAAAAACTTTGCTCCTTATTTCAAAAACCAAAATTTTATCCCAAGCAAAACCAAATTTTCTTTTCAAAACCCTTTCAACCAAATTTTCAAAACCCATTAAAACCAAATTTTTTTAAAAAATGGGCGAGTGTGTGAATAAACTCCGTAGTCTCCATGAATACATGTACCCTAACATAATAAGCCAGTTATCATGTATCGTCTTACCCCAGACTGATGGCCCATTTGAACTAAACGCAAGCATGATACAAATACTTCCTATATTTCGAGGGTTCGATTCTGAGAATCCCTATAACCATGTAAGAGAGTTTGAACAAATTGTCCGGGCTTTACAACCTGACCATATATCCGAAGACTCTTTGAAATTGCGTTTGTTTACTTTTTCTTTAAAGGAAAGGCCAAAACATGGTTTTACGGTTTGAGACCGCAGTCAATCACCACTTGGGACCAACTCACAAATCAATTTGTCGGAAAGTTCTTTCCACATCATAGGACCATCTCTATTCGTCGAAGTATTAATTGTTTTGTCCAGTTAGATGGAGAAACACTTTTTCATTATTTTGAACGATTTAATGATTTGTTGTTTGAGTGTCCTCATCATGGCCTCGAGAAGTGGAGACTGGTCGCCATTCTTTATGAGGGACTAGACTTTAAGTCTCGAGCCTTGGTTGAATCTATGTGTAATGGTGAATTCATTGATAAAACTGTGGACGATGCATGGTTATTTCTAGCTGAAGTTGCAGAGAAAACCCATCAGTGGGAAACCTATAGGGAAACTAGGACCATGCCACATGATATGGGTAATCACCATGAGTCAGATGTTGATTTTCCCAATGAGCTTAATTCTGGATATAGTGTTTCATACCCTATTGCTGAAAATGTCAATCCATATTCACCTATTTTAGAGGCAGATGTATGGACGAAAAACACTAATGGTTTTGACAAAGTAGGATTTTCATGTATTTGTGATGATGATGATTATGATGATGTTATATTAGAAGAACATGTCTATGCTGAAAATGTTATGGAACCTTTGGGTTCAAATACATTAGGCTTTTCTGCCCCGACCTTCATGAATGATGTTTCTTCTAGTATTCCATATACATGTGATGAGGCTACTGATTTAGATATTGTGCAGTTATCCTGTGAAGAGCATGACTTAGGTAATGTTGAATCTTCTGTTGACACTAATGATCCTATGCATGAAAATATAGTTGATGTGTCTGATTCCATACTTAAGCCACAATATATTGCTTCTTTTGATGTTAATTTGGATATTTCGGATAACCATGATTCTGAATTTGGACTTGTGAAATTGTGTTGTGATGATGAGCATGCTACACAACTTGATTATGATTTAGAAAATGCTGATGTGACTGATAATATTGGTACTTTTGATCTCATGCATGTGAGAAACTTAGATGTCACCTTCTTGCCTAAGTCACAGATTGAGATTATTCCACCCAACCTAGATTTGGTTTGTAACAAAAATTTTAAACCAACTTTTTTGAAGATTCCCAACCTAGGATTGGAACTGTGTGCCTCTCAAGTCCTCTTGGACTATTTTGCATCTAAATACAATACTTTTAAGGAGCCACAGTTGGAATATGCATGTTTGTCCATCCCAAACAAAGTCCATTTTCAGTTAGACCTTGTGAATCCTGCACCCCTAAAATTGTTAGATTTTGTGCTTAAAAGTAAACCTGTTGAAAAATTTAGGTTTAGGGGTGATTCATCCGGTTTTTCACTCTCGCTCTCATTTCAGTCCAATTTTAGTGTTTTGAAACTGTCTATGTTTCAACACTTTGTCTTTTGGGTTGATCCTCAACTCTTTAGATTGTTAGTGTATGGTGAATTTTTTGTATATAATCCAGTAGATAAAAATTTTAAAAATCCTTTTGTTCCTTTTGTATATATTTTGCTAATCCAATATGATCTCGGCTGACATATGTTGGATTCTTGCCTTGAATAACGGAGTTCTAATATTGCTTTCGCCGAAATCGGGTATTCTCTTTCCTTTTTCTCTACTCAACATGATCCTCTTCATATGTTGTATTATAATTTTGTTCATATTTTGAAACATTAAGGACAATGTTTAGTTTAGGTTTGGGGGTGAAAAGTAGATACTTTGATAATATGCCATAATTGAAAACAAGAACTCCCTCTTTTTGAAAAAATTTCAAAAAAATTTCAAAAAAAAATTATTAAAAAAATGAAAAATCATAAAAATGGAGCTCATTTACCTTGAAATGTTGACTCTTGTGCAAATATGTAATTATTAGGAGTCTTAGTCTAGATATTTAGGCACCCTGATTCTAGCACAATTCACATAGTGATAAGAAACTTGCACGCGCACGATCTACCAATACATGTATAGCCTCGATCTTCAAGGTGTTTGATAGGAAGTTAGATTGCCAATCACTTTAGAATACTGAATGAGACTTGACTAGCTTGTTCTTTGGTTGGCTGGGATAGAAGTTGGAGGATACGTTAAGAAAAGCAACCATAGAATTTGACCGGATGCATTCGATAAGGGCCACCTCTTGCTAAGAGTCATGTAATTATGTTTTCTTTTTGTTCATGTATCAAAAGTGTCACTATGTTGTAAAGATCAAAGTTATTTCTTACAAAAAAAAAAAAAAAAAAATTCAGAAAAAAAATCAAAAAAATAAAAAATAAAAAATAAAAAAAATAAAAAAAAATCAAGTATTTATTTATTCCATGTTTTGTCATGTTAAAGACAATAGTTCTCTCTTGTTCCAAAAATAAAAGTGAGTAATCAATGTAAATAAGAGTCATGTAAAGAGTTATCTTTTTGTTGTAAATAGTCTTGTAATAAGCAAGGAGGGTGCAGCCATCGATGTATAACGCGGGTAAACTGAAATATCACCAACTCATTGGGTGAACATTCACAATTCTCGTAAAGCCGGACAGCTAGCTTGGCTTAGAATTCGGTTCTTAGCCTAAAAACTATCTCTTGGTGGTTAGTAGTCATAACTTCAGATCTTTCTTTACACATGTGTGATACACTTTACACTCTTATCACATGTCTTTATTTGTTATCAGTGCTAGGATTGTGCCTTCGATAGCTAGATTGACATCTCCATTTTGCTGTGAGCTTAAACTTTTTTGCACATGTCACATTTGATGGAATATGAGCTTATATTTTGACCTAGAACTTTGTAGGTACGTTCTAAGCAAACCTTCACGAGACTTCAACTCGTCCACTAGGGACACTTAGTGGTTTAAAAGGCTTAGTGCATACGCTAAATGCATTCGAGAGACCAGCGACAGTGGTATAAGTAGGATTTCCTTAGTTTTGTTTTACTTGAGGACAAGTAAAATTCAGGTTTGGGGGTATTTGATGAGTGCCAAATATTGTATATATTTATCCCTTGTTGTTGGCATTTTAACTCATCTTTTGTGCATTAATTCTACATTTTATCCCATATTCTGTATTTTCATTGTTTTCAAGAATAAATATTTTTCTTACTTAATTTTGCATTTTTAGGTAATAAACGAAGTTCGGATGAGTCGCGGAGCGAAAAGAGCAGAAAAGTAGTGAAAAGACGGGAAGAATTACGCAAGGAAGCCGCAAAGAATGGAGCGCACGTCCAAAAAGCTAGGAATGGGCTCAAGAAGGAAGAATTGTTCTTGAAGAAGATATGGGCTTGGCATACCCAAGGCCCAAAACCCTTACCCAAACCCATTTTCTATATCCATACCCGCCTCCATTCCCGACCGTCAGATTGGATCGCATCTGCATCCTACGGTTGCTTCTTTGCCTGCGCATCAAACCTCGATACTTCCGCTTAACACTACAACACCTAACTCCATCTGGTGTCGTTAATTTTGTTGTATTGTATAATCCAACGGTTGCTGCAGGATCCACTTCATCTCACCGTCAGATTGATCTTTCATCTCCATATCCCACGGTCGAGATTCGCCAAACATCGAACTCGATGATCCCGCTACACACCATAGCGACCGAACCCTATACCCTAAACCAAACATCACCTAATCTCTTCTCCATCGACTCCATCTTCCCTCACCTCCGTCTGCAACAGCCTCACCTTCACCACCTACTCCCTGCCACCACCTTATCCGCCCCTACCTGCCACAAACACCAACCCTAAAACCCATCATCACTACCACTTTCACCAACTCTATAGACTTCTATTCCACCAATTTCACGCCTCACCAATATCATGAACCCTAGATGTGAAATTGGTAGAATAGGTTGAAATAGAGTTGTAATTAGAGCATGGGTAGACGCAGGAGAAGGAATAAAGGCATGGGTCGAAGAAGATTGAGTGATTTCAGAGAGTTAGGTATGTCAATTTTGCTTTTTGTAAGATTTCGAAACCCTAACTGCCCTGATTTGGGGATTTTTGTGTAGGAACCCTAATTGATTAATTTGGGTATAAATAGAAGGTGTTTTGTGCTGTTGTGGGCATGCCTGGATTAGCCAGAGCACCACCTTAGAGGCCTGGACTAGCCAGTTTTCTCTACTGTTACCTCTTGTTTAATTTCAAATTCAGTAATTTCAATTGTATTTGTTCACCATGTCTAGTGTGTTTGAATTATCTTGTATGATGAATGTTAATGTTGTTTATATGTTGAGCATGAGCTAAATTGTTGCAGCTGAGGTTTAGATGAAACCTCAGTGCACTGTCTGATAGTGGAATGATAGGTTAGAGCCTTAGTGCATTGTTTTGATTGAGCAATGGGAGAAATTAGTGCTCATAGCAAGCTAATTCTCTTTCCATTCCATTTGTATGCTTAGGATGCATTGTTTTGATTGTGCAATGGGAGAAATTAGTGCTCTTAGCAAGCTAATTCTCTTTCC
This sequence comes from Papaver somniferum, assembly GCF_003573695.1. Classification (NCBI taxonomy): domain Eukaryota; kingdom Viridiplantae; phylum Streptophyta; class Magnoliopsida; order Ranunculales; family Papaveraceae; genus Papaver; species Papaver somniferum. The sequence continues at coordinate 14,934,071 of NC_039366.1, forward strand.
ATTCCATTTGTATGCTTAGGATCATAAGTTGACCTTAGCTGTCACTTAGTTCCATTAGGAATTCAACCTAGAATTACATTGTCTGGATAGGTCACAAGGGTGGATTCTAAGCCTTAGCTTAGCCACAGCTGAAAACTCCTCCCTGCCCTTGGCTAACAGCCTTGGTTTATTTGGTTTTGTTTCCTGTTAACTGCCACTGTTACCTTTGCTTCATTGTTTTTATTCTACTTCACTGTCACATTTACTTTACTTTCTGTCACTAATTCAGTTACACCAAAACAACTCAGTTGTGTTTTAACACAACACAAAAATCTCTAGGAAAACAACAATAGCTCCCTCCAAGTCCCTGTGGACAAACCCCTGCTTATTCACTTTCTACTTTAGATCCTGTGCACTTGCAGGTGTAAATATAACCATAGTTTTAGGTTTAATTCCTTAGCTATCAATTAACCTAATTCACAAAGCTTAAAGCATTCATTGGATTACACCTTAAGTAAGCTACTACTTGGTGGTTTAGTTGAATAGAATCTGATATTGGAGAGCTTCCGTATCCGTGGTACAAGGAGTTTTGGGGATAACACTGTGCTAGATGTTATTCCATGGTTGGTGATGAATGGTTCTTACGAACAATAGATACTTATATTAATCCAGTTATCGTTTGGTAACGTCGAAGGATTCCTTGATCTTCTCTTTCTTCTTTATTGTCTTTATATTATCTTAAAACCAAAACCTCCCTTTGTTATTTACTTTATCTTACTGATCAAATAACCTATCAATTACACAGATCTCCGTGGGAACGATATCTTACTACCGCTATATTACCAGTTAATTAGTGAGAAATATCTTTATTAATTTGTTGAGCCTACGACCGCCCAAACAAATTTTGGCGTCGTTGTCGGGGAGCAGTTGCTAATTGATTTGTTATTTGTTTAGCTTGTTTTAATTTTTTTAGACTTTTTTTTTTGATTTTCTCTTTCTTGTGTGTCGTCATGTTTCCTTACGGGAATAACATGTACGGAGCACAAGATCAATCATATAATAGTGGTAATCAATATGGTTTTCAATCTCATTCATATTACAACTACCAACCATCCTATGGGTATAATCAAAACAAATATTTTGGCTATGATCAATATCCCACTGAACCTTATGGATATCCTCATACATATTAACAACCTTATGATGGGTATGTAAGTGAGCAAACACAAGGATGGGAGGATAGTTGTGCTTCTAATGATAATTCTTCTAGTCTTGTAAATCTAATGCAACAATTTATGGATAATTTGGATCGAGATATTCAAAAAATGAAAGAGTATCGTCAAACTATGGATGAGTACAACAAAAATACTGAAGATACACTCCAAGAAATTCAAAGGAATGTGGACAACTTAAAGTCACAACTTTCTCAACTCAAGGAGACAATGAATGAAGAAGAAGTTTGGCCTCAAAACCAAATTTATTCTGAAATTCCTATGGACGACAAAGAATATTTTTAGGATGAGCAAGCTTTCGAAATTCCTTGTAACAATGATGAAGTTATTCCAACTCCGGATCGTAATAATGATCATTCGCCTATTCAAAAGGAGGAGCCTTGGTATGACCGAACCATTGTTATGAACGGTGTGACATACTGGAATGCATATCAACGTTACAATGAATATCCGGATTACAATTTTTTAGGCCGCTTGATTTGCAAGAAGTAGACCCGATTATTCCATCGACGGATACTCATACAGAATACCCCAAAATATACACTGAAGAAGAGTTCATGAGAGCGGAATTTGATTCGGATGATGAGAGTGTTGAAGAGATTGAGATTGAGAATGGAACCAAATTGATTAAAGTCGTGGAAGACCCAATTGCGCTAGATAATAATAGTTCGATAGAGGACCACGATATACTTGAGGTAAATAATTCACTGTTAGTTACGCATGAGGATCACATACAAGGTTTATCTAATCCTTTGCATAGTTCTATATCTATTGATCCTTTACCTCCAATTGAAGTAGCTTCTCAAAGAGTTGTTAACCCAACTTTTAAGAAATTACCTCACTTAGGATTGGAGTTGTGTGCTTCCAAAGTTTTAACGGATTATTTTGCTTCTAAGTATCCACCACTTGATGTGTTTGATTCGAGCATCGTGCAGGTTCACGAAGCTGAGGAACCGTTTGAGGTCCCCGAATTCTATGTTCTTTATCCACTTCCGAGTGTCGAAAGGACTAAGTATGGGGGAAACTTCAATAAAGTGATAACTTCAATATTTATCTTTTGTGCTAATGTTTTTGTGAAACTATTATTTGAATTGCATATTGTTATTTGGAACGACTACCAAATTTTCAGATTATTGGTGTACAGACGATAACAATAACGTCGGGCTTTGACGACGTTAAACCAAGCGATGCCTGGGAGGAAAACCATCGGTTTTGTATATCTATCCCTTTTTTTTTCATTTTCTTATTTTTTCATATCATATCTTGCATTGCCATCTTAGATTTTACAAGTCCTATATCTATTATGAAAGTTTTGACGAATTCTCGTCAGAAAATTCTGACTGTGCACTTGTCACCAAAATAGCACTCGAGACTTCATACGGAGTCCGATTTGAGTGTTTGACCCCAAATTTTAAAGATGACATACATACGTTTTTTTTCCAAAAAGAAAATTTGAACTCGGAGTCTGTTAAGTTGGAGCGGTAGGCCTGGACATTTGAATTTCGGCATTTTTCCAGAACTTTTTCAGATTGCATGTCAGTCAGTCCGGAGGCCATCAAAGTCAGAAAATTTACCGAAACACTGTTCCCTTTTGACACATCATATAAAAGACGTAGGCGAACAACTTTCATTTAGGATGATTTTCCTATTTCCCTACCCATTGGTACGGTTTTTGAGTTTTTCAGGCTTGTTATGTCAGAAATCAGAATTTTCGGTTTTGAACATTGAGGACAATGTTAAGCTTAAGTGTGGGGGAGTAGTTAAGCATGTTTGGTTTGCATAATAAAAAAAAAACAAATAATCATAATCTTTGATTTCTTGCATTCTCGAGACTTCATCTTTTGGATTTAATTATGAGCTATTTAGGATGACACACTAAACCGTTTTAGGTTGAAACAGTTCTTACAGTTATAGATTAAGTTCCATTTATTTCAATACTTAAATATATATACGTTCATAATTGAATGCGAAACTAAGCTATAGTAGTCGTTTGAAATATTTATCCTCGCAATTAATCATTACTGAATCACTTTCTTTTTATCTTTGCAGTTTTATGTTTCTCTAAAGTGATTTGGTGGGATCCTGATACTGCCGTGGATGTTGTAGCAAGGTAATCATTGGTTGAGTATTTGAAAGACCCATAATACAATTGTCTTACACTCGTAAAGAGTAAAGAGTGAGCTGGAAAAAAAAACAAAAAAAAATTATATAAGGCTCCTCTTCTTTTATCGACACTAATAAATGATAGGTCCGGAATCGCGGATAATCATAGTCGATGAAAACAAAAACCATATCATCATTATATAGCAAGTCAAAAAGACTATTGATGAGGTTCTTGACACTTTGATAGCAGTATGTGTGAAACGTTGTCCCTGTCTTCGTCGCCATATACTTGTTGAAAAGGAACATGCGCTTAGAGTATCTAATCATGTGGTCAAGTTAAATGGGTGCTTCTGTCAACTAGTGCGCTATAAATAAATCTCCTTTGACGACATTCATACAAGTATTGCGGGTAACATCTTTCACTTAAGTCAATATTTGCACACTTCAATTTTCTATTTTCATTCTCTTATCTATCCATGTGATTTCAGTATGCGAGTGTTGTGGCAAACGTTTCAAAAAGTACAATGACTATCTTAGTAAAGTTTTGGAATCAGGTTGAATGACATACGTAAGTAATTGCTTATGTGTGCGGATTGGAATGTATGTGGGATGCTTGTAGCTAAAGAACATATGCACGCTAATTATTTGGCTTTCTACTGTGTGTCTATCCTTAGCGGTTCTTCCAAGGCGAGAAATTGGAGTAGGTTTTGTGGGTATACCTCTTGTAATCCCTCACGAGACTATAACTCGTTCACTAGGGACACTTAGGGGTTTAAAGGACTGTTATTCATGCTAAGAGTGACCTTATCCTCACGACATGCAGTTGTTGTATTTAGGGTTAGTTTTATTTAGTTTTCTCGAGGACTAGAAAAAGCTAAGTGTGAGAGAATTTGATAAGTGCATAATTCATATGATTTTTTAGTATCCATTCCATACTTGTTTAAGCTATTATTCTTGCATATTTTCGTATTATTACTTTGGTTTTCTCTTATTTGCCTCCAATAGGCGAATCATCCACAAAGGAGCTACAAAGTTCTGAAAAGATCTAGGAAGAGAAGTATTCCAAGTATCCAAGTGCCCAAGTCCAAGACAATTAGAAGAAGTGCGACGAAAATGAGCAAAACGCTCATAATCAAGACACAAGCCAAATAACGATCTTAACTTATTCAAATTAAGGATTTATCATCATCATGTTGAAGAGAATTGATAGATAAAAAGAATGCAAAAAGAATGATGTCATTCCTAGTTCGTATGAAGAAGTTGTGGCCAAAATAGTTTTGATTGAATACCGAAGACAGTGAAGTCCGCGAACTGGGTTTGCGGACGGGGTTCGCATACTTATTTCCGAAAATATCTGATGGAATTTGAAGTTTGCGGACTGGGTACGCGAACTTATCAATTGGGAAACATGTATTCACACCTTGGAAGGCCTAAGGGCACGTTTGTAGTCGTTAGGTCATATTTTCGGGTCGGGTTCTTAAACCTAACTAAATACTTGGAGACCAAGCAATGTAAACCTATAAAAAGGTATTAGGTCATGTAAAATCATATCATCGACTCATATCACCAGTTTTACATCAAAACCTAGGGTTTACCCCTTTAGGGGAAAACCACCATTATCATCTTCTTTGTAATACGAGTAACTAAATCCTTTGTTGATTAAGGATGAATTCAATGTTCTAAGCGTGAAGCTTTATTAATATTACAAAACTATTGAGAGTTTTTATCATTATCGTTTGTCTTTACCATATCTAGGGTTTATGAGTGATTATTAGATTGGTTTGGGTGCGCAACCAGATTATTCTATTGCTAGTGGAGGTTATGAGATAAGTAATCGTCGATTGACTCTCTACACAAGTAGAAATCACGAAACCTTACAGAGGGATTCTGTGGAGCAATCGTATGTGAAGACAACACCAGCAAGTAAACCTTGAGCTAAGAGTTTAACTACTGGGATTAACCTAATTCACAAAGATTAAACCATCCATTGGATTCCACCTTGAGTGAGCTACTACTTGGTGGTTCAGTTGAATAGAATCTAATATTAGAGAGCTTCCGTATCCGTGGTACAAGGAGTTTTGGGGATAACACTGAGCTAGCTGTTATTCCATGGTCGGTGATGAATGGTTCTTACGAAAAATAGATAAGTATATTAATCCAGTTATCTTTTGGTAATGACGAAGGATTCCTTGATCTTCTCTTTCTTCTTTATTGTCTTTCTATTATCTTAAAACCAAAACCCCCCTTTGTTATTTACTTTATCTTACTGAACCTATCAATTACACAGCTCTCTATGGGAACGATATCTTATTACCGCTATATTACTAGTTAATTAGTGGGAAATATCTTTATTAATTTGTTGTGGTTACGGCGCCCATCAGCTAGTAAATTCACACCGACGATACTAGCTCAACACTTTTTTGACTCACTAGGGTTCCGCGAAAACCAAATCAAGGAAGCTTTCATCCTAGCAGGAAAGCCTTATGACACTATGCCTAAGGGCGAAATTGTGTTCATAGATGAGGATATTTGCTATGCAGGGGAACACCTCAGACCTTTGTACTTAACCTCTCATATCAAAAAGGAGCCGTTGAAGAATGCCCTTGTGAATGGAGGTGCATATTGGAATCTGATCTCCATGCACACGCTTGATATCTTAGGGGTACAACGATCAGATATTCGGATGCGGAAAACTATAGTGAAGGGATTTGGCGGTCACACACAAACAACAATCAGGATCGTCAATTTGGCAATGAAAGTTGGGCCTATTCGAGGACTCACGTCATTCTACGTTTTAGAAGACGATACCACGTTCCACGTGCTACTAGGGCGGGGATGGTTACTCAATCACAAGGTTGTGGCGTCGACGTACTATCAGTGTGTTAAGACCAACATAGGGGTAGGAAGTATCGAATAACTGCAACAAGCAATTCTTTCGACCTGGAGGAAGCATATATGGCAGACTCAATCTTCTACGACATTCCTAAGGAATCAGATGAGATACCTGAGATACAGTCCATTCGATTAACCAAATGGGAAGAAGAAGAAAAGGTGAAACCACCTAAGTCCATTTTCAGCCCTTCCAAGATGGTATTCCCAGCGGAGAAGAAGGGGAAACAGGTGGCGCAACCAGGATTTTGACGCTTCTCAAAACCGGATGGGAGGGTGCACGTATACCTATTATATCAATTAGCCAAGGAAACTCCCGCGGATGAACACGACTGCGCCATGTCATCAATCGACGAAGATGTGGAAATTCCCTTAGAAAATATCAGCCAGGAATTACCCGAGTTACCATACATGACATTCAGCGATGAAGATTTTCGGAACCAACACGCGGAAACAGTATAAACTGTGTCGGTAGAGCGGACACCTGAAAACTTCACCATGGATGGAGTGGAGGAGATCAACGTTTGAACTCAGAAAGATAAGCTCCACATTATGATCTGCACAAATATAAGCAAATAAGAGCCGGAAGCGTTGATCAAACTACTTAGGGAATACAAGGATGTCTTTTCCTTCAACTATGACGAAATGCCGGGACTGGACAACAGCCTCGTCGCTCATAATCTCAGTGTATCACCCCAATTTAGACCAGTAAAGAAAAGAGGATGTGAATTCCTAAAGACAACAGCTTTCGCAATAAAAGAAAAGGTGGAACGTTTATTAAAGGCTAAGTTCATCAAGCCCATAAAACACCCGACTTGGCTAGCTAACATTGTACCCATAACAAAGAAGAATGGAAAAATCGGATGTTGCGTAGACTATAGAGACGTAAACGGGGAGTTCCCTAAAGACGACTTTCCGCTGTCCAATCTCAATATGACAGTAGACGTCCAATCTCAATATGACAGTAGACGCAGCAGGGGTAAAAAAAGGTTCTTCTTCATGGACTGTTTCAGCAGGTATAACCAAATAATGATGGCCGCGTCAGATGTAATGAAGATTGCTTTCAATATCCCGTACGAGAACTTCTACTACGTCGTAATGCCATTCGGCCTAAAAAATGCAGGCGCCACCTACCAACGCGCTGTGACAACCATATCTGATGACCTGCTGCATCAGATGGTAGAAGTATACGTGGACGATATCATAATGAAGTCGCAGGTCCCTGAGGACCACATCTCGCACCTGAAAACGGTCTTCGGGAGACGCATGAAATTCAAGCTCAGAATGAGTCCCCTCAAAGCGCTTTCGGGGCGACATTGGGAAAGTTCTTGGGTTTTGTTGTAACTAGCGAAGGGAATCAAGTGGAATTGGACAAGGTCGAAGCTATTACAACCATGGTACCACCAGCAAATACCAAGGAACTGCAAGCATTTATCGGGAGGATATCATACATACGGCGTTTCATACCGGGGCTCGCTTATGTGCTATCCTCATTTCTGTTGTTGCTAAGAAAAGGTGTCATATTTACATGGGGTGAAGCGCAATGTACATCGTTTCAAAAACTCAAGCAGTGCCTCACTAGCCCACAGTTTCTGAGGCCACCAATGAAAGGAGTTCTCCTATATTTGTATATGGAGTAACCAACCTAGCGATAGGGGTCCTACTGGCACAAGAAATGAGAGGCGACAAGTTATCACAAATTTATTATGTTAACTGAATCCTGCGTGAAGTAGAATTAAGATACCCAGGCATAGAGCAAGCTTGTCTAGCCCTCATTTATGCTTCACCGAAGCTACGCCCATACTGAATAGCGTACAAAATAGTCATAGTAGCCGCGGCAAACCCGAAATCATATTTAGCCTCCAAGCACATTTTGACGGGAAAAACCGCCCGTTGGTTTCTACAATTGTTTGAATTCGAGCTCAAGTATCAGCATCCGAAGGGAGTACACGATCAGGTGATAGATGACCTAATAACGGTCAGGAGAAGGAGACAACTAGGTACACAAATATATACCTGGTGAAATAGCAGTCGCGGAAGCTGATAAACTTTGGACCGTTCTTTGGCGGGTAATCCTATGGAACTGGAGGCGGAGCAAGAGTAGTATTCGAATCCCTACAAGGCGATCTGCTGTCGTATTTGTTTAAGTTATACTTCCCATGCATTAATAATGTTGCTGAATATGATATGCTGATCTTAGGAATAAGAATGGGAAATGAAATCGACCTAGGAAGCGTAGAGATAAATGGTGATTGTAAACTAGTAATGAATTAGGTAAACAACGACTTCATGTCAAAGAAGCACACCTAGCGCCTTACCGAGCAGAAGCGTAGAACCTGATTCATCAAATAAGGTCAACCATAGATCACACGGGCAGAAGTGTAAATCGACATGCGGATGCCTTAGCAACTCTGACAAGTAAAATGCAGTTGAATAACGAGGATGAGGGCACAACGAAAATTATACATTGAAATCTAACGAAGATAGGTGATGAGCGAGTTATGCCCACTAAAGACTTAAAAAAGTTTATGGTAATACAAGGATCCTTCTACTATCGGGCCGCAGAAGAGTCCCTAGAGAGATGCGTAAATAAGAGGGAAGCGGAGAAAATACTCCAGGAGATGCACGAAGAAACCTGCGGGCATACAGGTGTCATCCACCTCTATAGAAAGCTCCAAAGACTAGAGGGTATATTGTCCAAGTATGTCGGCACAAGCGGCCTCCCTTCAATATAGCTTCGCTGACTGTAAGGCCCCACCGTAACCTGTAGAGGTATGTTCATCCGAAGGGGTCCATGGGAGACAACCATATGTCGATTATCTCCAGCATGAAAAGCTACCTAGTGAGAGGAAAATAACATTAAAAATCAATAATAAAGTAGCGCGTTTCTTCATGAATGAAAACGTGCTTTATCGAAGAAGCTATAACAATGCGATTTTGCGATGCCTATCCGACCCAGAGGAAATAAAAGTCATGGCCCGGTCCCACAACGCTGAACACCAAGAAATGCAGAAACTATTTCTACATTTGTATGAAGGTGGATCCTATTTACCGACCATGGAAAGCGACATCGCCGAACACGTTAGGAAATGCTTGAGTTTCAAGATGCACTGAACATTGATCAAAGTGCCCCACACACAGTTATATAGCATAGTAACGTCGTGGCTATTTCACACTTGGGGACTAGCCCTTATAGGTCCGATAAACCCGAATTACTCAAAGCGCCACAAATACATAATAACCGCCAGTAAATATTCATCAAAGTGGGTCGAAACGATACCTGCAAAAGACTACGATGGAGAGACCACACTAGCGTTCATCAAAGAGACCATCATTGCATATTCGGCGCACCCATGATACTCAGAGTAGATAATTCCAAGTCGTTCATGAACAAGTAAGTGATAGATTTGCTCCGACAATATAACATGAGGTTACCCACGTCGACCCCTTATTATCCCCAAGGGAACGGGAAGGCGGAGGCTACCAACAAAACCCTCCTCCGAATCCTGAGTAGGACAGTGCAGTGCATGATCATCACCTAGGATGTTATGAGCAACTACCACTCGCGTTATGGGTATACAGAATCTCGAAACGAAGTTCGACAGAGCATCGCCTTATTCCTTGGTTTACGGCGAGGACGCCATACTACCTGCAGAAATAAAGGTACCATCAGCAAGAGTAGAAATTGCCAGCCATACCAAACCTGTTGAAGTAAGTCGCTTCACACATCTAGACACAATAAAAAAAAAAGGCCAAGCAGAACGGTTTGCTGAGGAATATAAGAAACGAACGATTAACTACTACAACCAGAGTGGCAAAAAGAGAATCATCAATATCGATGATCTAGTCCTACAAATTTCCCCCCATGTGAAAAGGAACGCCAATGTAGGGAAATTCGCAGCAAACTAGGACGCCCGTTTAAAATTAGAAAAGTAGCTGAGAGAGGATACTACAAGCTGAAATGAATGGATAGTACCAAGGTTAAATCGCCCATCAATGGCAAGTGGTTAAAAAGTTTCCATGCGTAAGTTTACTCGACGTACAAGAAACTATGTCACATAATAATAGCCAATTATCAACAATGAACGTTGAGAATATGAATTACAAAAGGCTACGGGATGCCAAAGGCACCCGGACGACTGACGAGTTTACAAAAGGTTACGGGATGTCAAAGGCACCCGGTCGGCTGACTTATTTATAAAAGGATACGGGATGCCAAAGGCAGCCGGTCTCCTGACGTATTTACAAAAGGCTACGGGATGCCAAAGGAACCCACTCGGCTGACAAATTTACATAAGTCTATGAGATGCTAATGGGACCCGGTCGGCTGATGAATTTACAAAGGCTACGGGATGCCAAAGATACCTGGTCGGATGATGAATTTACAAATGGATAAAGGATGCTAATTAAAGGCATCCAGTTGGCCAATAAAGGCGCTAAAACCACGGGACGCTAAAGGTGCTCGGTCGTCTTATAAATTTACAAAGGATATAAATACTAAGAAAAGAGAGGAGTATGCGCGTTTAATATACGATCCAATCTAACTCCAACACTACTGAATGTCGCGTTTCAATTCGTCAATCTTCCGAAAATGAAAAGGAGAGGGTGTAGGCGCATTTTACATGTACCCCACCCCAACCCAATCTAACTCCAACACTACTAAACGGTGTGTCTCAATACGTCAATCTTCCGGAAAAAAAAGAGGGAGTAGGTGCGCTTTTAATATGCCCACCCAATCCCATTAAGGCGAAATATGATGACGCATTTTATCAAAAAAAGAAAAAAAAGAGGGAGTATGCGCGTTTTACATATGCCCCACTCCCACCCAATCTAACTACAATACTACCAAACAGCGCGTTTCAATTCGTCAATCTTCCTAAAACAAAAAGGAGAGGGATTAGGAGCGTTTTACATACGCCCCACCCCAATCCAATCTAACTCCAACACTACCAAATGGCGTGTTTCAGTCGTCAATCTTCCGGAAAAACAAAGAGAGAAAGGGAGTAGGCGTGTTGTACATACGCCCTACCCCAACCCAATCTAACTCCAACACTACTAAATGACGCGTTTTCATTCGTCAATCTTCCACAAATAGAAAGGAGGGGAGTAGGCATGTTTAATATACGGCCCACCTTATCCCACCAAGGCGAAATATGATGACGCGTTTCGAATTCTTCGAGCTTTTGAAAATAAAAAAGAGGAGTGGGCGCGTTTAATACGATGTCGCGTCCCAAATCTGCGAAATAAAAAAGGGGGAGGGAAGACCCCAAAATAAAGAAAATAAAGAAAAGAATAACCATGTATCATAAAAACCGCTAACATAGATTATATACATATGAAGTAAAAACAGCCCCCAAAAAGACGATAGAGAGAAAAAAAAAAAAAAAACCTCGAACTACTCTCACATGCGCGACAATGAGTAATATCTACATCCAAGGATCGCATCATCAAAAGCGCCTCTTCATGTTGGACGGTTGCTAAGGCTAAGGCATGACCGGCCTCATCAATCAACTTATGAACGTCGACCTCTATAATCTTGTCGGAAGTCTGCGACTCCCGCGCTAGTGAGAGGGTATCCTCGTGTCCATCATAGGCCTTGCGTGCTTTGTCTTCATGAATCATCATTAAGGTCAACAACATGCCCACCTCTTCCCTCAACATGAGAAAGCGTTTTAGTTCATCCCACAAGTAAGACGGGTGAATGAGTGCAGACACAGCTCTCGGGTCAAAGTATACCCGTGAAGCTGCGGAGTAGCCGCTTCAGCAATGTAAAGACGACAGTCGGCTATGGCACGGTCTATACGAGTGGCCATTGTGATGGACTCTTTGAACAACTGGTCAGGGACATAGAGACTCTTTGAACAGATGGTCAGCGACATAGAGAGCTTTGACAGCATCATCCAACGCGCGCTGAACCTCAAAAGTCACGTGCCCAGAAACCTGAGCTCGTTTGTCCATTTGATATGTTTCGTATTGACCATCGAATTGGGCGCACATAGTATTCCGGTTTGCTTCTCTTTGTTCCCGGAGTACCTCTACCTCAATCTTCACAAGCAATAGTCGCACCAACTCTTCGCGCTTAAATAGAACGGTCCCCGACGTGGGTACGTGTGCCAAGGTCAAGACATAGCCATGGTGGAGGTGTGTCATCTGAACAGAGCACGAACCAGGAAAGCATGCAATTGAAACAGAAGAGAAACTGGGTAAGGAATGATTGTGAAGCTATAATTCACTAAGTGATATCCATTACGGATCACTCAATGGACGGCGAAGATTTCCGCACAGTTAAGCGGATGTGATAAGAGGACCCGTCTCGAACCTAGCGTGTGAGAAGGAGTCGGGACGAGATACGATATGACTATCGGGTTATTTAACAATTAACCCAATAGTCATGGAAATAATGTTGATATATGAAAATAATTATCCTTTAGCGGGGCTAGAAAAATCCTAAAAAGAAAGGTGAGCCCAATATAAAACATAGGGGACTAAGGCCCAAGCCCACTAGAAAGTATCCACAAGATAGAAAGGATAAGGAAGGAATAAGTGGAAAATGAGAAGGTTGTATTAGGAGGAGTGACATTGGTGGTAATTAAAGAGGTTTAGGAACATGTGATTAATGTCATTAAAGAAAGATTATTTGGAAAAATCAATCAATATAGGTACATAATACAATGGACAATACCATTATTAGAAAAGTGTTGTCACTAGGTGTGCCTAAAACGGGTAGGACCAATATCATATTTTTCCTTTAATGATTATCTGACGAATTATACCGATAGATATAGGTAGGATGTGACCCCAATTCGTCTAATGGGCTACCCAAACAGGGCGAGTTGGGATCTCATAGCTGTGAAAGTCATGAACCAGTAAGGTTGGGCTATCACAGCCAACAACTAAATTTATTTTCTAAATTTATTAGTAATCTGAATAAACCATAAACTTAATAGAATCAAAAGAATTTTATTTTAAATTTTAAGTAAACAACACCTTAATTAATTCATTGACACCAAATACATCTCTTCTTAAATCTTCTGATTCTTCATCTTCAATGTCTCTAGTGCATTCATTTTTCTGAGTGTTCTTACTCTTCTGCCCAATCTCTCTTATCAGCCACCAATTTTAATGACTCCACATTTCTTAATGTGAGGAATTTCTCTATGACAAGTAGCAGCAACATAATGAACTTTATCCATGCTAATACGTTTCACAACCTCTTTAGTTGCAGACATACAAATGCAGTTTACATCAACCTCCCTTACCAATCGACAACATTCGGTAGATGGTCGAATTCTTGGACCTTTGTTCAATACATACTTCCCACAAAGATCTACCAAAGCTTTAGTCTCATCCTCACAACCTGGTTGTGCATTCCCTGGTGATGGATTTTGAAGAATTCCAACTACAAGTATTAAAAGTAAACTTAAGCAGAATATGTTTTTCATGACTGCAATTCCAATGAATCTCTTGTTATTGGATAGTTACATATTTATACAAGGGTCTTGGGATCTGGAAAAAAATCTTAATTACACTTGATGATTTTTGAAATTTGAATTTCTTTCCTTGTACGTTATACATTGGTTTGTAACAGAACAGAATTTATTTCATCGATGTATTCTAGGTTGACCGTGAAAAATCCCATGGCCAGTTTTTCTGTGAGATTAAGCCACTTGTCCAAAAAATATCTCATGGTTTTCGTGTGAGACCGTAAAACTACGCCACTTATCTTAAAATTATGTTCCAAAAGAGCCATATGGTTTTCATTTGAGACTGAAACTACACAATTTGTCAAAAATATATGCACATGATTTCTCTGGATAGTTGTAGAAAAATAGCATTTCATTTGATGTCAAATTAATACAAGATTTTATTGGGTAAAAGCAGTATCTACTTTTGGACAGATTTTGGATTACGGGATAAATTTCAAGTTACTGGGCAAAATTTGGTAACTGTTCCGATTTGAGTGAATGTTCAGCTGGATTCTGGAAATGAACCATTAGAATAAATTATGAAGATTTTCCTAGGACTACAATTTACTTCTGCTTTCACCGTTTCAAATGTTGCCAACTATACAATTATATAAGCTCCATAAAGACACCAAAGAGGGGGTCCAACACAAGTTCATCTATACTTGCAGATCATATAACTGCAGTGAAATATACAATTTTCTTTCGAATGAGTTATCCATTGCAGAATCCCATTTATCAGACCCCAAGTGTTCATAGTTTATAACAACCTAATTATCAGACCAGAGAATCTACTACTGGATCATTTACTACTTACCAGGATACCCCTACCATATTAAATTGCATAGATTGGATTAACCTCAGAATCAGAAAACTCTGAGTGATGCCATGACTGGGATGCACTCCTCCTCGAACTTTTCTCCTTCTTCTTGATATTCCGGCTCCGTTTAGATTTAATAACGTAGTAAGTCATGGTGCCGAGAACACCTACCATTATAACTCCTCCTACGACAGTAACCAGGATAGCTGCCCACTCATAATGACGTCCTACAACGATATATGAGGAGGCAATAAATGCAACCGAAGTGCAAACTGATGCTAGCCACATTAACTTATTGATCACCTCTACCACCCTTCTTTCTGATTTGGTTTCTCCTCTTACCAGAGTAATTTGAACAACCACAACAGCCAACGATGTGAAGAGAGCAATAGCATTGAAAATGAAGAAGATTTTGAATGAAATGCTATTCACCACTACTGCCATTCCCTTGTTATCGTCCCCACCTGGTACAGTGAATATTGCTGCAAAAGCTACGGTTGCAAAGAGAACAGCAACCACAGTGACGGAGTTGGTGGCATTGTTGATCCCTTCCCTATGAAGCTTCCTGAGTTCCTTGGCTATTCCATTGACGTTCTTGTTGGTTTTTCTGGTCTGCTCAAGTTGTGTGTGGACATCTTTTTTAATCTGAGATACAGTTTTCCGAAGTTCATCTCTCGGCTGGTTAAGTTCATTTGCCCTGATTGCACCACGGCTGGCTAAGCGCTCTCTAATTTCTGTAGATTCTTCAGACAGATTGAGTCCTTCAGCAATGTCAAGTGCTGTCTTATGGTCTCTGGTTAGAGCATTTACATTGATGTCAGGGAGGTATAAGAGTGCATTTACTATCTGCAAAAACGCCAGAATGCCAATACTTAACCTATTAGGCAATGTGCAAAATATAAACAATATTAGATCAAAAGCTTGGATAGTCCGACCCAACAGTTGTGACGTACAATCTAGCAAAATACGACAAGGAACAAGACTTTCGCTATGTGTAGGAAGAATAGACTTCCCATACTCGATTTTTCATAGGATCAATTCATAATGAATTATCGTTCACCAGACTGAAGCCAAACATAGCATCCACAAAAGAAACATGTTTATAAGAATTGGGCTGAATATACTGCTGCTTTCTTTTCGGCCTTGGAATTCTACAAGTATATGCGTTTGCAGATCATGCACTTCAAAATCTGTTGCGCATAATAGCAAATCATGTATTTCTAATGTTTATAAGTTCATTTGTCGCTTAGCTGGGAATGCACTATGCAGACAATAAAGAAAGGGTGCACTCCAAGCATGGACAAGGTACATAATGACTGTCAAAGGGTCGTAATAGGGCCTGGCGTGATCTAAACTCAATGACACTAATCAATAAAGATGATAAAGTACCTACATAATTGTACAATTTAAGAGACAGTGGCAGTTATAAGCCAATCGAGTAGCATGAAGATGAAACAGCGAAGGCACAGAACAATACCTCTGCCCGCTTTTTCCTGGTGGCTACGTGTAACGCTGTGTTACCAAACTTGTCGGGAAGCATAACGATAGCTGAATCTGCATCGAGAAGCAACTTCACCGCTTCACAGCTATGCCCTTTCACAGCCATATGTAGAGCAGTCTGTCCTTTCTTATCAGTCCTGCGCGCCAGTTGTGGATCCTTATCCAACAACGCTTTCACAATTTCTACATGACCCTGTCGAGCAGTTAAATGCAATGCATTTTTCCCATTGGATCGTGGAACCTCTACCATGCTAGAATCTCTCGATAGCAAATCCAACACAACAGCTGTATGCCCCTTAGTAGCTGCAGATATAAGAGGAGTCGCACCTGATGGACCAACTGTTTTGCTTAATCCTGGATCATGGTCCAATAGAATCTGCACAACAGCTGTACAAACGAAAATTTATATCACATTCAACTATAGCGAGCATCAATCATGCAAAAATGAATAACACTTTTGGAATCATCATTTTAGAGTATTTCAGAACAAATTCTCCACTCTAAACAGTCTAATTGACCTTCCCTTGCACTAAAAAGATCCACCATGATATTATTAGTTCGGTTTCACTACCATTGCTTGTTGCTAACAATATATATGCTTTAGATCAGGAATCAAAATGATACAACAATCATGTCAATCTTTAGGTACTACTAGGTTCATCCAAAACAACTAAGAAACATCAATGTTATTCTCACCTTGGTGGCCTTGACTGGCAGCTATATGGAAGGCATCAAAACCAGATCGATTCTTCCTCGAAATACTCTCTTTAGTAGTATACTTCAACAACTCTTTCACCACATCAAGATGCCCTTTATCCGCCGCAGTAAACAACGCCGTCTCCCCCAATTCATTAACCTCATTCACAACCGCAGACCTAATCTCAGCCACCTCAGCATCAAATTCAGCACCACTCAAAGTCCCAGTCATCTGAGCATCAATATCACCCAAAATCTGCTTGACAGCAACAAGATCTCCTCTTTGTGCAGCCAAATGAAGCTCAGTATCATTATGCCTACCAGTAACTTGTTTCACATACTTCTTTTTAAATGATTGATCAAATCTTTTACCGGAATTTGATAGTACTAGTGCTGGTGTTGATGCTGTTGATGATGGTGAAGGTGTTGGTGATGTCGAAAGCGATGGTAGGATCGTAATTGATGATAATCTACTCAAATTTAATTCACCTATTTTCTCTGTATTCTCACCTATTAACCAAACAAAAATTCAATAAAAACCCAAAATCAATCAAAATTTAACAAATTCAAAATGAAATTGAAACTTAAAATCAAAATATACCTTCATTTTCGATTTCGATACCCATAGATGATGAAAGTAAGTGAAAATTAGCAGAAACTTTTCCTGATATGAGTGAATTTCAATGATATGAATGAATTTTAAGAGTTTCAAGGATAAGAATGTGGCTGTGAGTGAAGAATATTGGGATTTTGTGGAATTAGAAGTTAAAAGAGTGAAGAAGAAAGGGGAAAGTTCATGGAAGGTGCAGCGAAGACTGAAAAAGTGAAGACTTGAAAGAAAAAGGTTTTTGGATTTATGTGTTTTGTTTTGTTAATTTATTATCTCTTCTGGAAGACGTCACCCACCATTTTCATTATCAATCATTTTTTTTTCTCATTTCTTCCTCTTTAGTGTTTTTTACTGTTGGAAGAGTAGAAATTCTACCGTACAAGGTGCAGTGGCGGAACTACTTATAGACTTAAGCCAGCCCAAAATCCGGAAAACCTCACAATTTTACAGTGATATTAAGCTTGGCTAAAAAGATTTATGCCTAAAATATGGACTTAAGCCATCCCCACCAATTCAATTAGTTTTCAAGCCATCCCACCTGTATTTTTCAGTTCCGCCACTAAAAAGGGGATATTTGAATGATAGCAGCAGAAATTATCTTTTTGATTGCTGAAATCAAAAAAAGATAAATATAGTTTGGAAACACAAATCCTAGATTAACTTCTAAAAGATAAGAAAAGAAAGTTAATTCTTGTAAAATAAAAATATTTTGCTTGTGACTTATGATGTGTGGTTCTTTTTACTCTTGTATCCAAACAGGTTATTTGATATTTTTTGCTTTCATATATCATTAAATTGTTTTTAAAATTCTTCTACTACTAATTTTTGAATGTTTTGCTTCTAGAAGTCGATAGATTGTTTTTAGTACCGTCTTTGGATATACATCCAGAAATAATTTTTTGACTTTTAGAAGTTAAAAAGTTAGAAATTGGTTTTGGTGTACAATTTTTGAGCGTTTGGAAACAAAAAAGTCGACATCTTGTGCAGCAAAATACCTTTACTTCTGATTTCTGATTCTGGAGAAGCAAACCATTTGGCATCGCTATTAGTGTTTAGGTTAGTGAAAGCGTGCGATACATTATATGGGGGAATCCAAGACGTTTATTTTCTTAGAGATGTGTGGAATTTGAAGTGGATGCTTGAGTTTGAGTTTTATGACTAGTGGATGGATATGGTGAGTGGGATGCGTAGGGGTGCAGATTTGTTTTTAAGTTGTTGGAAGTAGCCTCCGAGGGGCACATGGGATGGATTAGTGACTGTGTCACGCGTGGGACAAGTAGATGGAGAATATAATGAATGTACAAAAACATTCCAAGTTAATTATGTTTTTTTTTTCATTAGACTGCATCTTGACTGATGAAGTAAGTACATTGCAATGGACCCTGTCCAAAGCTAATCCAACGACGGGATTCGATTACCCGAACAATGTTGAGCGTTAAGGCCGGTGTTAGGCCAGTTTCTATGGCAAATGTTTAAACCCTGCATATGCCATACCAGGTGGCTTGGCAAACTGGCCGAGCAACTATGAGAGAAAAGGTAAGCGGTCGAGTCTCCACCGAACGGTTGAGACTACACCGCTACCGGTCTAGTCTACACCGTTAGCGGTGTAGTCTCCACTATTCGATGGATTTGAAACCTCCAACGGCTCTTTCTCCACCACTATTAAAAGGGCAAAAATTCACACAAAAATTATCTCAAATTTTTTACACAAAAAATTTTCATCTTTTTATCTTATTATCTTTCAAAATGGCAAAGTTTGAATCCCAACTTGACTTGGTAACCCAACTTAATTTTTCTGGAGTGGTGCTTGAATCCGCCCTTAATAAGATATGTGAAGGTTTTAAAGAAAATAGGTAAAAATCAAAGAAGTATACAAGTTTTGGACATTAACCAAATCAAACCTCCAACTAAGAGAAGACCAAGAAAAGTTCAAGTTCAAGGGAAAGAAAATTAGAAGATAAAGAAGAAGATAAACAAAGGAGACTCCGTTCAAGAGCGCATTGATTGGAAGTTTGGTCAAATGAAGAAGATAAACAAAATGAAGAACATTGTCCCAAATTTTTACTTTTAAAGTCTTTATTGTTAGTTATGTCATTATCTAGATGAATGAAAGAGGCACTAATGTAAATTAAAATTCTAAACTTTTAATGAAAAATGCACTAGTTTTATATTATGATCTTAAAATTAAACTTTGATACAAATGATAGTTGCATTATACAAACGAAAGACGAATCTAAATTATTCGGGCAGTTACTCTAAACTGATCATATTTGGGCAACACCCTCAACATAAGATAACAACCCTCAAAGTGAAAATTTTGACAAACTCTGTTGCGCCATTCGAGCCGACACATTTGCTCCACATCATTTGTGTTTTGGCGATTTTGTCGGTTTTGATAACCTTCAACAAGTACAGCATCCCACAACTTCACATCCTTGATGATTATTCTGAAGCGATGACACAATCCATTTGCAGTTCGATTATTGAGGTTCAATGTTTCTTCTTAAAATCTCTGAAATATGCGACTCCATGCTTTCTCTTGATGTTGATTTTCTCCACCATCGTCCATCTCTTGCATAACAAAAACATAATGCCTGCAAATGGATTCATCTTCAGGTATGCTAAATTTGCGAGTTCGAACTCGAACTGCCATATTGGATTTGTGGAGTGAAAGAATGGAGACTGAAGAAATGGTGTGAGTTGAAATGAAATTTGATATTGTATTTATAGGCAGATGAAATGATGACCGTTGGATGAGATAATACCAGCGGTCTAGTCTACACCATTGACGGTGGAGTTTACACCGTTATAAACTACACCTAGCGGTCGAGACTCGACCGCTCGTTGGAAACATGACCTGGCCTGGCTAAGTGGCAAATTTTCCACTTAGCCAGGCCAGTTTGCCAGTTTTCCCCCTCCATAGTGGGTCCTTAAATGGAAAACTCTTTGGTTTGCCACACCCATAGGAAGGGGACTTAGTAGCATCTGGCCTGTTGTAGCATATGCATGGATCCTTGTCCATGTGTACGGGTAAATCGCCAGGGTCAACTCTTTCCAGGGTTATACCTTCAGCATGCGAACTTGTTAAACCACCAGTTGGCAGACTTGCTCTGTCTTCTGGGCAGGGATAAAGTGAATATGCTACTTTAACGGTCGTGAATACGTAAACCCAACTAGAGCGATGTGCTCACTCCATGTTCGTCACAACACGGCACGGAATGTGTTAAGGATTATTCTTGCCCACAGGTAAGTTACGTCTAGGCAGACGGCCGGTGTAAAAACTTTTGTCGCACTTTGGAGATAAGACCGTTACACGGTTTATCTATGCTCTACCCGGTACTTGTTACTGGAAAAAGAACTTTGGTTCTTGGTTCTTGGTATTGAATTCTTCAAATGTTTCGTGACCTTTGAAACCCGACCCGATTATTAGAGTCGTGTCTGGTACGACGCTTGAGACCTCGATGTATATGGCTCTTACGCAGATGTTGTTTTTGTTTTTCCAGAACAAGATTATGCTCTCTCCCTTTTTAAAAAGGTACTTTTTCATTTAACTTTTGTAAAAGTATTTTAATTAAGAAATTAGGGATTTGTGGTAATTTAACTTTTGTAAAAGTATTTTAATTAAGAAATTAAGGATTTGTGATAAATAAGTACTTTGTTAAGGATAGTTTTAGAAATAGATTAAAAAAATTACCCCGTCATATGCTTGCCTTAAAAAATTGTGCAAATAGAAAAAGTATCTCCTTTTAAGTAACAGAGGGAGTATATCACAATTCTATTGCGACTAATTTTAGCTCTTAATTTTATTCTAAACCTGGGAAAGAATCAATTTGGAAACAAAATTACTTCAAGCAGCAAATCTTTTGTCTCATAAATTCTCAACTCTTTTGGATTACAAAATTCAGGATATGGAAATGCTTTTTTAACGTGGCTCACAATAAAAAGGGAGAGGCAAATATATGTGAAGGAACCGATTCATCGCTAATATCTTAGCAATGCGTTAAATAATTTCCAGATACATAGGTATGTTATCCACCCATGGTCCGTTCATGCCGCACACCTCATTCGAATCCCAGTTTCTTTTAAGATAAAATATATAAATCATTCAGATATATTTAAGATCTCGACTTACTCATCATACTTTATCCATTGTGCTTTCTGCTTTCTATAGGCATGTTAGTGGATATCCGGTAGGGTTCCGAATACCCGGAATCCGTTAGGTCAATATCCGACATAACAGTTAAAGGATATCCGGTTCCGATAACGTATCGTATATTTCTCTATTAATGTAACAATACAAGTTAAGGGAGTTTCAGTTAGCCTTATATCCTATATACGATAACGTGTGTACTGCACGTGCAAATTCCTATACCTAGCCTATACCCTTCGCAGAAAAATCATTCTCTTTTCATTCAGTCGACACAAAAGAGAGAAAAAGAGAGAAGAAAAACTAGGGAAAACTCGTTCTCTTCTTAATTCAGTGAAAATCATCTTATACTCTATTCCGATTATGTGTGATTAAACTAGGGTTTTCTTCTTCTCTTCGTTTTCAGTTCAATTTCGATCTTAAAAACATAATTTTCAATTTAGGGTTTCTGAAATTAGGGCACGTCAATTACAGATTTGTGCAATTAATCATGTCCCAAAGCGAAATAACATCAAACCATGTTGGTTTCTCAATCAATCACTCACATCCAGTGGCATCACAATTACCAGAACACACAGGCACAGCCGTTCAAGGTTCAGGAATTAGCTCAATACATGTGGCTGTTACACCTGCGATTCGTCCCAGAAATGAAGTAGAAGTAGAGGAAGATCCAGTTGTAGCTGAAGAAAAGAAAAAAACTACGTTCAACAAGGTCTGATGTATGGATTGATTTTGAAAGGTTAGTTGGAAAGAAGAAATTAAAAAATGGGAAGGAGGTTGGGATATTTATAGCTGAATGCCATCATTACGAATTAAAACCAAGTTGTAACAGATTTGAAGCTAATATACTATTACATAGCTCTATTTTCCTACCGAAAATGAGCGAATCCCGAGACGTATAACACCATCATCTACTACTTTGAAAATGAGGCGTTGAAGTGCTGCGGATTTCTAACCGTCGAAATTAATGCCGGTAGATTTTGAGGTTTCATATTTCGGAATTTGCTAATTTTTGGTAGGCATGTAGAACTTGGTAAGAGGAACATATTCTCAAAATATTAGCTTTGAATCTGTTGCGGTTTGGTTTTTATTCGCAAAAATATCGTCCAACATGTGAAATAATGTGATAATAAAAGTGTGTGGGGATCCCTCCTCTTTAATTACATAGGAAAAAGTACATAGAAACATATTACAAATAAATTATTTAGGAGTGTTCTGAAAAGTGTAGATAAATATGAAATATGAGAAACATATAAAATTAGTGAAAGATAGAATCACAATAGAGAAAGGTAAGTCGGGTTTTGGTTCCATGAATTCGCCGTATCCCAAGCTAGTATCGCAATCCCAACGGATTTTATCTTAAGTTGAATGCATTATACTTTTATCCTCTCATTAACTTCACCTTTTAGTTTTTTTAGTTTTCTCCCATGTCTAAATATGCTTCCCACGGATGATTCATTTCATAAAAAATTATACTTGGTAACTAAATTAGACACTCGATCATATTCGCCTTTCAGTAGATTTTTATCCTCTCATTGACTTTCACCTATTGACTTTCACCTTTTAGTTCTTTTTTTAGTTTTCTCCCATGTCTAAATATGCTTCCCGTAGACGATTCATCTCATAAAAAATTTGGTAAATAAATTAAACACTCGATCAATTTCACTAGCTGTTGTTTCTAAAGACAAAATTTTCAGCCCCAAAACTGATGGTAAATATACAATTTGAGGGCAATGGTAGTGCAGAAGAATTACCCTATAACAGAACAAGCACTAATCATGTGTGACTAACACTACTCTTGACTCATAAGCTTTAAACCTTCATGATTATTACACCGTAGTTGCAAAATTGTCGAGCTCTTAAATGATGAGCTGTATAAATGACATGCACAAACAAGTTTCAAGGTGCTCTTAAATGATGAGCTGTATAAATGACATGCACAAACAAGTTTCAAGTTGACATGAATATACAGTAGAAACTCTTTTAATTAATACTCGATTATTTAATAAACTCTCTTAAATAATATGTTTGGCCGGTCCCGAGTGGAGGACAACGTGCCAAATTAATAATTCGCTAAAATTATAAGATAATATTTTTTGATTATCTATGTAGGCCCCATATGTAATATAAATGAATAATGCATTATATATATATACATATATATATATATATATATTCAATACATTAACGATTTACCAAGACTTTTTGAAAAATGATTTAATTGTCTTCTATTTTTTGCTAAAATCAATATCACATTCAATTACATTTTTAATTTTTCTTATAATTGCATGAATTTGGTGTTGTTGGATTATCCTTTTTGTGCTTGAATAATGCTCTACGAATTTCATCGGTCATTGTTGATTTTTTAACACCTTTAAGATGAGAAGCCATACTTGTGTGTATGATTTGTTTGTGTTAGTATGATTTCATATTGTATTTATACAAAATATTTTTTATTTGTTAGTAGTCTGATTTCATATTGTATTTCTATATGAATTTTTTTTTTGATAAAAATTTATTTAGAAAATATGATTTGATATTGTATTTATAAAAAAATATGATTTGATATTGATATTGACATATTGTATTTATATAGGAAATATAAAAAATATGATATGGTATCTTGTTTGTATAGAAACTAGAAATTTATCTCTAAATTAATAAGTATTAATTTATCGGTTAATTAATATCCCGCTGAATTAATAAATTTTGATAGTCCCGATGGCATTAATTTATAGAGTTTCTACTGTAATTTGTAACTGGGATGCTCTTTTTCATCGAGACTGATTGAATTTCTTTTCTTTTCCTATTTTTTTTTCTTTGCTTATTTTTCTTCGTTCATTTTTCATATACCATTTTGTAGCTTATATTCGGTTTTTTTTTCATCAATATAATATCTCTTTATTCTTCCGATAAGGGGGAAAAAATCCAAAAATAATAATCCGATTGAACTTATATAATTGTTACTTATACTGCAACTCCCTATCTTTTCATGTTCTTTTTTGTTCAATAAAATTTATAAATAGTGAAAAAAAGTTAAGGAAAAGCAGAAGTGAAGAGAGTAAAAGAAAGACTGAAGCAACTTGCTCCTGTCGACAACAACAATAATTAATCGAACAAGTACAAAGACCCTAAGCCAACAGAACTAACTCAATAGGGTTCACTCTCAATTGACTAAGACAAGATTTTCTGATTATTCACTACAAGGCCCCAGTTATAGTGCAGATTTTGAAAGGTAATGCCCCTGAAAGACAAGGTTTTAGAGGTCCAATATAGCAAGTGCGCCTTAACTAAATCCGGCGGGTAAATGGAGTTTTAAAATATGCATTTATTCCACACTTCCTAAACAAAAGCAAAAACAAAAAGAAGCAACTCCAACAAAATCCTACCATTCTTGGTGAGTCCTCGAGTCCAATGGTCGATAAATAAATATGGAACATACACATTGATAACCAGATCCACTGTTATTCTAAAATAATTTTTAAGCGAGAGGCCGACCAATCTAATCTAAACATTGATAAAAAAATAAAAATAAACACACTTTGAGTTTTCTGAAACATACACTTTTTTTTTAATCAAAGGCACAAAGCATCAGACAAGACCCAAACATATGATGTTTTAGAATTATAAATTTCAATCAGTGTCCAATTAAATTTTTTTATCACATGAATTAAGGGAAAATGAATACAGAGAAGGGATTTCTTTTTCTTCATTCAGAAGGAGGAAAATCTAAAAATTTGTAATCCACATACCATAGTGAATTTGTATTTAGTTGATTCTTTAAATACACACAACAATCTTTTTTTTAGAAGATGACTAACTTGCCGCTCCTCAAAGAGAAGAGTACTATTGTAGATAAAGAGCGAACATGCATATCGAGGTTTTGAATACAACATACAACATATATTTCATGAACATAGCTATTTCTATGAACAACCACGGGGACACGCGTCTAAATTTCTCTGATTATGCAGGACATATCAATGAAGAAAAGGGTCACCACAAGAAACTTAATATATTGCAGCACCCTATAATTATGGCATAAACCTCTACTAATGTCGCTATAACCTAGGTAGCAAGAAGTCTTTTTTGCAGCACTAATCTTATTGCTACATCAAGAGATTATACTTTTTTGCCACAGTCTTTTCATATTATTGATACAGTTGTGTGGTAAAAATTTCATTTTGCAGCAGTAAATTATAGCTTTTAGTTGCAGCTGAAAAGTATTGTGACTAGAAATTTGCTTTTGCAACACCTATATTGAAAGTGTGGAAATATATGGTGTAGCAATAGCTATATTTTCTTGTAGTGGGCAGCCATGTAAACTACTTTTCCAGAAAAGATGTATGAGCTTTGGGGCCAAAGAAACGGTATTCCAACTAGCCAAAATATGGATTTGACAAAATATCAATTTTCTAAGTGACTTTGAACCTGCACCTTTGCCGCTAATGGATATATACGTTAAGACAAAAGAAAAAAGATACAACATTGGTGAAGATTTGAGTGCTAGTCCATGAGAGCATAGCTTTTACAGGCCAAAATTAAGTTAAAAGCATGATAATTATGGGCTCCATGAATAACCGATGGATTAAAAAAAATCTACGAGCATCTCCAAGGAAGTATGGGTATCTTAGAAAATTGATGTCATCTGGAATTTTAGAAACTTTAACAAAAAATAATAATTCTCTCGAATCGTTATGTTTGATTTCAATCTTATTTGATAAATGATGAGTGCCAAATAATGTATATATTTATCCCTTTTTGTTGGCCTTTAACTCATCTTTTGCGCAGTAATTCTACATTTTATCCCATATTCTGTATTTTCATTGTTTTCAAGAATAAATATTTTTCTTACTTAATTTTTGCATTTTTAGGTAATAAACGAAGTTCGGATGAGTCGCAGAGCGAAAAGAGCAGAAAAGTAGTGAAAAGCCGGGAAGAAATTACGCAAGGAAGCCGCAAAGAATGGAGCGCACGTCCAAAAAGCTAGGAATGGGCTCAAGAAGGAAGAATTGTTCTTAAAGAAGATATGGGCTTGGCATACCCAAGGCCCAAAACCCTCACCCAAACCCATTTTCTATATCCAAGCCCGTCTCGGATTTCAGCCGTCAGATCGAAGTATTTCAGCATCCTACGGTCGCTCCTATGCATGTGCATCAAATCCCGATGATTCCGCTAAACACTACAACACCTAACATAATCTCGCACCGTAGACTTCGTTGTATTTTACATCCTACGGTCGCTACAAGATGCTTCTTTCTTAGCCGTCCGATCCACCTACCATCTCCATATCCAGCGGCTTCAGCTCGTGGTATACACATCTTGATACACCCGCCTAACACACTAATACTCGAACCCTATGACCTAGCCAAACAGCTCCCTACCCTAACCCATATCGAGCTCCACCTTCTTCTTCCTCTCCCCCTCTCTGCAACAGAACCACCATACCTTGCCGTACCACCACCCTGCTACTTCCACTGCCATCGCCACCACCTACACCAAGTTTTTGGCGCCGCTGCCGGGGAGTGGTGTTGCCACTGCTGAGTTCCATTAGCATCTCTGCCTTGCAATCATTGCAGCAGATCATTGCATACTTGCCTGCAATCATTGCACTGCAATGATTGCACTGTGATCATTGCAGGGTTGGCCTGACTATCTTTGCACTCTGTGATCATTGCAGGTACCACCTTGGCTGTGCTGCTGCTGCTGGTGCCTTCTCTGCCAAGCTGTGCTGTGCTGTTGCTGCCAAGCCAAAGCCTGCTGCTGCCAACTGGGCTGCCAACTGAAGCTGTCAACTGGGCTCGCCTATTTCTGTTGCTGCCGGGCTTGTGCACCCTCTGCTGCTGGGCTCTGTTCCAACCTTTGTTGCTGGGCTTGAACCAACTGAGCTGGGCTTAGTAACCTCAATTTCGCTGGGCTTGCAACTTCTGCTCCTGGGCTTGCCTTTTCTGCTGGGCTTCGCTGCAGATTCTGCTGAGCCTGTGTTGCTGAGTCACTTCAATTGCTGCTGGGCTTGAACGTGAGCTGCTTAGGACGATCCTAAAGCCCAACTGGGCTGTGCAACTAAAAGGGGACTAAAAGCCTATTTTTGGGCTTCCCTCCAAAAACCAAGTAAGCCTAACCCATGAGTTAACCCACTTGGGCCTCATTTAAATTCAAATTCGGGCTTGTAATAATTAATTTAATTATTTATTTGGGATTGTAATAATTTTTATTTATTTTCTTTTTCTTTTTTTTTATATATTTGGGACTGTAATTATTTTATTTTTTTTTATTTTTTTTCTTTTTTTTTATTTTTTTTTTCTTTTATTTTTCTTTTTCTTTTATGGGCTTGTCTTAATTATTATTATTGTTTTTATTTTCTTTTATGAGTTGTGCTAATTTATGCTAGGTTTAGTTCAAAATTTTTTTCCAAAGCCCAATTTTAAACCAAAAACAAAATCCCTTGTTACCAACACCCATTCAAAACCAAATCTTCATAACCCTTGTGGGCCAAATTGTTTCCGATTGCTCTGACAAACATGTTAGTTAAGGTACCTACTAGGACATGATTGTGACCTACAGAGACCAACAAACAGACTTGTTAGAATTAACCCAGACGAACCTATCGAAATTCTAAGTTCTGAGGGAGACAGTCCAGATCAACCAGAAACAATGGGAGAACCCCGTACCCTCAAGGATTATATGTACCCAACTAGAGCCAGTCAACCTTCTTGTATTGTGCTACCCGAGGCTAATGGCCATTATGAGCTGAAATCAAGCACAATACAGATGCTTCCTATTTTTAGAGGTGTTGAGAATGAAAACCCGTACCACCACGTGAGAGAATTCGAGGAAATTTGTGGAACTCTGCGTTTCACTCAAATGTCCGACGAAACCCTGAAGTTAAGGCTTTTTCCTTTCTCCCTGAAAGATAAGGCAAAGGCCTGGCTCTATGCTTTACAGCCTCAATCCATCATGACATGGGATGACCTCATAAAGGAGTTTTTCAAAAAGTTTTTCCCGAACCACAAGACTGCGACAATTCGTCAAAGTCTGAATAGCTTTGTGCAATTAGAAGGTGAGACCTTAGCTAGATACCTGGAGAGATTCAATGAATTATTGCTCCAATGTCCCCATCATGGTTTTGAAAAATGGAGACTTGTGCAAATTTTGTATGAAGGTCTAGATGTGTCCACCCGAACAACGGTTGAGTCGATGTGTAATGGTCTATTCGTAGAAAAACTGCTGACGCGTCTTGGGACTTCTTGATTGAAGTAGCTGAAAAGACGCAACAGTGGGAATCCATCCGTGAAACCAGAAAGACTACATCCGAAGCAAAGGCTTTTAGGATTGAAGCGGATTTTGAGGGAAGAGCAAACATGGCATCAATAGTTAGGAGATTAGAAGAGTTAGAACTACATAAAAATTCAAAACCTTCCACCACTACTCTCCGAGAACATGTCGCTTCGTCTGTTTGTGCGCTTGTAACGACCCCAACCATCAATTCCAAAATTGTCCGATTTGCTTGCAGTCCAGGATCTAGGCTTGAACAGGCACATGCCATGTTTCAAAAACCAGAGCATAACCCTTATTCACAGACCTACAATCCAGGATGGAGAAACCACCCTAACTTTTCATGGTCAAAAGGACCCACTCAAGGAGGACCATCTCAACCCAATCAGAGCTATCAAAACAATCAGGGATATCAGAACAATCAAGGTTATCAACACCCGAGAAACCCTCAACAACAATCAAACTCTCAACAACAATCATATCCTCAACACAATACCGACAAGAGATTATCCACCCTAGAGGAAATGTTCCAGAGTTTGATGCAAAGTCAGAAAAATCTAGATCAAAAGATGGATCAAATGTGAGAGAGAAAAGGGTAAACTTCCGAGCCAACCCCAACAAAATCCAAAGAGGATATTTCAAACAGGCACAACATCCTGCACTGAAACCTCACCGATCAAATCCATGCCATTACCACCCTCCGAAGTGGTAAAGTCATCGAGAACAACGTGGGCGAACCTAATGAATCTGATACAAATTCCACGCTGTCTCCACAACCCCAGAAAACCAAAGAATCTGAGCAAGTTGGAAAATCTGACAATTCTACTGCTGTGAATGTCCCTTTGCCAACTCATCTCCTGTTGCCCCATTTCCTCAAAGATTGATCTATCAACAGAAAAGTACCCATTACAATGAGATGTTAGATCTGTTCAAGAGAGTCAACATCAACATTCCTTTTCTTGAAGCAATCAAGCAAATCCCTGCTTATGCCAAATTCCTCAAAGACTTGTGTACTCAAAAGCGCAAGCTCAATGTGCAAAAACGTGCTTTCTTAGCTGAGCAGGTGAGTTCCATCATTCTGAACAAAACTCCACCCAAGTTTAGGGATCCAGGATGTCCAACAATTTCTTGCACTATAGGAGAACACACGGTCAATAAAGCGTTATTAGACCTAGGTGCAAGTGTTAACCTACTGCCATATTCTGTTTATGAGCAGTTAGGTCTTGGGGAGTTGAAACCAACATCTATCACTCTACAACTGGCAGACCGATCTGTCAAGATTCCTCGTGGAGTGGTCGAAGACGTTTTGATCAAGGTTGACAAATTCTATTTTCCCGTAGACTTCATTGTCTTAGACACTCAACCTGTACAAAACCCAGACTGTCACATTCCTGTCATCTTAGGACGTCCTTTCTTGGCTACGTCCAACGCGATCATTAATTGTCGAATGGAGTGTTAAAACTGTCTTTTGGTAACATGACGGTAGAATTGAATGTGTTCGATATTAGTCAACAACCTGTGAATCTTGATGATGATGATGTGCATGAAGTTAATATGATTGAAGGATTAATGCAAGATTCGTTGACTAACATTCTATCCGTCGACCCCTTTCAAGCATGTATGGAGAACTTTAACCCAGATTCCTATGATGATGCATACTGTAGTGACGTCCTATCTCTGCTCGAATCTGTACCTCAAATGGACGTCACTGAAAGGAAATATGAAGTGGAACCACCCTACTCTCTGATTCCAAGCTTATTCCATCCATTGTTGAGCCACCCAAGCTTGAATTGAAAACATTGCCTAGTACGTTGAAGTACGCATTCCTAGGTTCTTCTGATACTTTACCGTCATTATTTCATCATGTTTAGACACGGAACAGGAAAGTAAGCTTTTAGAAGTACTTAAGGAACACAAAGAGGCCTTAGGATGGACCATCTCAGATCTCAAAGGAATTAGTCCCACCATTTGCATGCACCACATTAACCTTGAAGAGAATGCCAAACCATCGAGGGAAATGCAAAGGAGACTTAATCCTAACATGAGAGATGTAGTCAAAGGAGAGATCCTGAAACTACTTGATGCGGGTATCATATACCCAATTCCCGATAGCAAATGGGTTAGTCCCATTCAAGTTGTGCCTAAGAAGTCAGGCATTACTGTAGTTCAGAACGACAAGAATGAATTAGTCCCTACTCGTACAACCACAGGATGGCGAGTATGCATCGACTACAGGAAGTTGAACACAGTAACAAGGAAGGATCACTTCCCGCTCCCTTTCATTGACCAAATGCTAGAACGTGTGTCTGGACACAGTCACTACTGTTTTCTAGATGGCTTTTCCGGTTATAACCAAATTCACATTGCTCCAGAAGATCAGGAAAAAACTACATTCACGTGTCCATTTGGGACGTTTGCTTATAGACGTATGCCCTTCGGGTTGTGTAATGCACCTGCTACTTTTCAGCGTTGCATGATGAGCATTTTTTCTGACATGATAGATAGTTTTCTCGAGATCTTTATGGATGATTTCTCTGTTTTTGGTTCCTCGTTTGACGAATGTTTGAAGCATCTTGCCCTCGTGATATCCAGATGTAAAGAAAAGAACCTTGTTCTAAATTGGGAAAAATGCCATTTTATGGTGAATTCAGGAATAGTTCTAGGACACATCATCTCAGAAAAAGGAATTGAAGTGGATAAAGCTAAAGTTGACCTCATTCAACATCTACCACAACCTTGCTCTGTGAAGGAGATCAGATCATTTCTAGGTCATGCTTTTTACCGGCGATTCATCAAAGATTTCAGCAAAATCTCCAGACCTCTGTGCAGTCTTCTCTCCAAAGATGTTGCCTTCAATTTCGATGCTGCTTGTGTGAAGGCATGGGAGGAATTAAAAACCCTTCTCACCACCGCTCCTATAGTCCGACCACCCGATTGGAAGCTTCCGTTCGAACTTATGTGTGATGCCTCTGATTATGCTGTTGGTGCTGTTTTAGGACAGCGAGTTGATAGACTACCATATGTGATATACTATGCTAGCAAAACCCTTAATGATGCCCAACTCAATTATTCAACTACCGAGAAGGAATTGCTTGCCGTCGTTTTCGCATTAGACAAGTTTAGATCTTATCTGATAGGGTCTAAGATCATCATATACACAGACCATGCGGCTTTGAAGTATCTTCTTTCCAAGAAGGATGCTAAAGCTCGCCTTATTCGATGGATACTCTTATTACAGGAATTCGATCTCGAAATCCGTGATAAGAAAGGTTGTGAGAATGTGGTTGCTGATCATTTGTCTAGATTAACTTTAGAGTCTATTGATGAATTGAGCTGATTAGAGAATCATTCCCAGATGAACAGCTGATGTCTATCTCAGACCTTCCTTGGTTTGCTGATATTGTTAACTACCTCGCTACAGGTAGGATGCCCTCACGTTGGTCGAGACAAGACCGCTCTAAATTCCTGGCTGAAGTCAAACATTTCCTTTGGGATGACCCATATTTGTTTAAGTACTGCCCAGACCAAATCATTAGGAGATGTGTCCCCAACACTGAACAGAAAGATGTGATATCTTTCTGTCATGACCAAGCATGTGGAGGCCATTTCAGTGCCAAGAAAACCGCTGCAAAGATCTTGCAGTGTGGATTCTATTGGCCATCATTGTTCAAGGATTGCCATGATTATTGTGTTGCTTGTGAACGCTGTCAAAAGCTAGGAAGCATTTCGAGGAGAAACATGATGCCATTGAACCCCATTTTGATTGTGGAGATTTTTGATGTTTGGGGGATAGACTTCATGGGTCCATTTCCCATGTCTGACAGCAAGTTGTATCCTAGTCGCAGTTGATTACGTTTCTAAGTGGGTAGAAGCCATAGCAACCAGAACAAATGACCACAAGGTGGTACTTTCATTTCTAAAGGAAACATATTTGCACGTTTTGGTACCCCTAGAGCTATCATCAGTGACGGCGGTTCACATTTTCGTAACAAGTACTTTGAGTCTTTAGTACGCAAGTATGGCATAACTCACAAGGTTGCTACTCCGTACCACCCTCAGACTAGTGGACAAGTGGAAGTTCTAATAGGGAAATTAAGCACATTCTGGAGAAGACGGTCAACCCGTCCAGGAAAGATTGGTCATTGAGATTGAATGATGCTTTGTGGGCCTATAGAACAGCTTATAAGACACCAATTGGCATGTCCCCCTATCGTCTAGTGTATGGAAAGCCGTGCCATCTACCTGTGGAATTAGAACATCGTGCCTACTGGGCAATCAAAGAGCTGAACTTTTCTCTGGACGAAGCTGGAATTCAAAGGAAACTTCAACTCAACGAGTTGGAAGAATTGAGAAATGAGGCTTATGACAGTGCCAAGTTATACAAGCAGAAGATGAAGATGTTTCATGATAAGCGTATTCTGCGCAAATCCTTCACTCCTGGTCAGAAAGTCTTGCTGTATGACTCCCGATTACATCTTTTTCCAGGAAAACTGCGTTCCAGATGGAAGGGTCCGTACCTAGTACGCACAGTTTTTCCTCATGGAGCTGTAGAGCTGGAGGATGTCTCCAACAAGAACGTTTTCAAAGTCAACGGGCAGAGATTAAAGCCATTCCTTGAGCCATTTCCACCCGACATTGAAACAACCAACCTGGAGGACCCAGTCTATGTGGACTAAACTGGTCCACTCTTTCCCTAAATAACCAAAAAGTTTTCCAAATCTTTCCCTAAAAACCAAAATTTTCGTTTTCCCATCAAAACCAAATGTTCCCAACAAAACCAAATTTTTTCCAAAAAGTCCAATCCCATTAAAAACCAAATTTTCTTGTAGATAATGTGTTAGTTAAATTTCCTTTTGTATATATTTTGTGCTCATCCATTGTGACTCCTAATATGATGGATTTTTGCCTTGAATAACGGAGTTTTAATCGAGCTCGCCGTACAATCGGGTATTCTCTCTCCTTTTACTCTACTCAGCATGTTCCTCTTCATATATTGTTTTATAATTCTTTCCATATTTTGAAACATTGAGGACAATGTTTAGTTTAGGTTTGGGGGTATAGAGTAGATACCATGATAATTGCTATAATTGAAAACGAACTCCTTCTTTTTGAAAAAATTGAAAAATTCCAAAAAAAATTAAAAAAAAAAAAAATTAAAAAATTAAAAAAAAAAAAAAAAAATGGAGCTCATTTACCTTGAAATGTTGACTCTTGTGCAAATATGTTTTTATTAGGAGTCTTAGTCTAGATATTTAGGCACCCTGATTCTAGCACAATTCACATAGTGATAAGAAATTTGCACGCGCACGATCTACCAATACATGTATGGCCTCGATCTTCAAGGTGTTTGATAGGAAGTTACGATTGCCAATCACTTTAGAATACTGAACGAAACTTGACTAGCTTGTTCTTTGGTTGGTTGGGATAGAAGGTGGAGGTTACATTAAGAAAGACAACCATCGAATTTAACTGGGTGCATCAAAAAGGGCTACCTCTTGCAAAGTGTCATGTAATTTTTGTTTCTTTTGTTATGTATCAAAAGTGTTTCCTTGTAAAAAAAAAAAAAAAAAAAAAAAAAAAAAAAAAAGAAAAAAAATATCAGAAAAATACAAAAAAATCAAGTATTTATCAATTCCATCATCTCTTGTTCCAAAAATAAAAGAGAATAGTCAATGTAAATAAGAGTCATGTAAAGAGTCATTTTGTTGTTTCATTGTAATAAGCAAGGAGGGTGTATGCCATTGATGTACAACGCGAGTAATTGTGAAATACCTCCAACTCATTCACAATTCTCGTAAAGTCCGGACAGCTAGCTAGATTTCGACCTTGGTTCTTAGCCTGAGAAACTATCTCTTGGTGATTAGTAGTCATAACATCCGATCTTTCTTTACACATGTGTAGATACACTTTACACTCTTATCACATGTCTTTTTTTTGTTATCAGTGCTAGGATTGTGCCTTTCGTAGCTAGATTGACATCTCCATTTTGATGTGAGCTTAAACTGTTTTGCACATGTCACATTTGATGGAATCTGAGCTTATATTTTGACCTAGAACTTTGTAGGTACGTTCTAAGCAAACCTTCACGAGACTTCAAATCGTCGACTAGGGACACTTAGTGGTTTAAAAGGCTTAGTGCATACGCTAAATGCATTCGAGAGACCAGCGACAGTGGTATAGTTAGGATTTCCTTAATTTTGTTTTACTTGAGGACAAGTAAAATTCAGGTTTGGGGGTATTTGATGAG
This sequence comes from Papaver somniferum, assembly GCF_003573695.1. NCBI lineage: Eukaryota > Viridiplantae > Streptophyta > Magnoliopsida > Ranunculales > Papaveraceae > Papaver > Papaver somniferum. Next base: position 14,969,032 of record NC_039366.1, read on the forward strand.
TGCCAAATAATGTATATATTTATCCCTTTTTGTTGGCCTTTAACTCATCTTTTGCGCAGTAATTCTACATTTTATCCCATATTCTGTATTTTCATTGTTTTCAAGAATAAATATTTTTCTTACTTAATTTTTGCATTTTTAGGTAATAAACGAAGTTCGGATGAGTCGCAGAGCGAAAAGAGCAGAAAAGTAGTGAAAAGCCGGGAAGAAATTACGCAAGGAAGCCGCAAAGAATGGAGCGCACGTCCAAAAAGCTAGGAATGGGCTCAAGAAGGAAGAATTGTTCTTAAAGAAGATATGGGCTTGGCATACCCAAGGCCCAAAACCCTCACCCAAACCCATTTTCTATATCCAAGCCCGTCTCGGATTTCAGCCGTCAGATCGAAGCATTTCAGCATCCTACGGTCGCTCCTATGCCTGTGCATCAAATCCCGATGATTCCGCTAAACACTACAACACCTAACCTAATCTCGCACCGTAGACTTCGTTGTATTTTACATCCTACGGTCGCTACAAGATGCTTCTTTCTTAGCCGTCCGATCCACCTACCATCTCCATATCCAGCGGCTTCAGCTCGTGGTATACACATCTTGATACACCCGCCTAACACACTAATACTCGAACCCTATGACCTAGCCAAACAGCTCCCTACACTAACCCATATCGAGCTCCACCTTCTTCTTCCTCTCCCCCTCTCTGCAACAGAACCACCATACCTTGCCGTACCACCACCCTGCTACTTCCACTGCCATCGCCACCACCTACACCAATAAACTAAGTTCAGAGGATAATATCTATTTTTATATACTCTCATCCATACCCACGTCATCCAGTTTTTTCTTTCTTTTAAGGATGTTTTGACTTTATTCTATATACTCCACATAACATATCCAAACACCATTCAAGATGCTTTAAGGATTCTAGGAACATAATTGAGTTTTAACAATAGCATGGTCACATTGTTATTGGTTTTTTCTTTATCAAGAAAATATGCAGATGATTTGTTATGCATACAACAACCATATATCGTGGCCACCTTTTTAAGATTCGTCAACGCTTCTATTTAAAGGGTTATTCATCTTATACAAAAGTACACTTTATTTTATCGATAAAACTTGAAATATTTAATTACAAATAGAGAAAAATTATAAACATACTACGAATAGTTCACAAAGAAGTCTGTGACAAGTGTACACAAAAAGGATAAAAGGGAATATTGAATATTAGTGAAATATGAAAAAAAAAATAATTCTACTTTTTTTCTTTGGATTCGGAAAACCTTGAGCAATTATCAGCATAAAAATTAACCATTTAGCTGAAAAATAACAATGAACCTAGTTTGATTGTCTCTTAAACCTTCTGGTGAATTACCTTTTAGTTTTCTCCCATGTCTAAAAATATTTTCAGCAAAAATTCATCTCATAGAAAATTATGTCGTGGCAAGTAAATTAAACCATTCGACCACTTTCACTAGTTGCCGTTGTTATAGAAAAACAGATTCCCCAAAAACTTAACCTAAATATATATTTTGAGGGCAATGGTGCCGTAGAGGTATGATTGTACAACAAAATAAGCAATACTTATGTGTGGCTTAAACTCCCCATGAATTCATGAGCCCCGAACCTTCATGATTATTACAATTATATTCCAATAAGAATCACAATTTATAAAAGAGAACATTATTAATAGCACAGTGTTACCATTACATATAGAATAAACAAATGCTAAATGTCATGACAGACAAATTACTTATATGGTATCACATATTGATATTGGTATTTCCTTGATAAATCATGCAAAATAGAAAAGAAAAAAAAGGGGCGCCATAACGGCAAAATTGGCCATCTCTTAATTGGTGAGTGTAGTTGCAGGAAATCCTACACTACACCCCTCACAAGATTTCATTAATATTCGACTCATTTTAGATTAACAATCTTAATTTTATTGATCGATCTTTGAACAATCTTACAAGAAAAGATAAAGGAATCAAGAATAACCATTGCTCTAGATTTTCTCTCTCCTATTTACTTGCTTCTCACTCCGAAAAAGATCTCTGCCTCCTTTACAATGGAACGGCTATTTATAGGGAATTACATAGTGGATGACAGCTAATCACAGGACGTCTTCGCACTTTCATGCGAAAACCCATTGATCTCGTCTTATCTTTTTCTTTTGTATTATTGCCTCTTCAGGATTGTCGCACAAATATGACAAGCCTTAATACCCTTGCGAGTAAAAAGCCTCATGACATTTGCGTCTTAAGACACTTATCAGCTCCCTAATGGAGGGTTACGCCCTTATATTCCCCCTGGTTACCCCTTCAAGGAGGCGTACCTCTACCATACGAGGTTGGCTCCTCCCATCCGGTCTTAACAAAAACCAGTTGTTTTAGCAGCCTCTTATCCTTTTTACCTATAGGGTTTATGGTTACGAGACTGCACCCTAAGTGGGGTTTTCTTCGGGCCGAGTGGAGTATAAGCCAAAACTTCTCAAGAATGGCAAGGTACGCTTCAAACGCCCCTGGCACTCTTGACTCAACCGTGTACCTCGGCGCCTTGATCAGATTCTGCACTCATTGGGAGAGTCCTTATTACCTTAGTCGCCCAACCTAAGTCATATGCTTAAGCTGAGAATCCAAGGTGCCTCTCCCAGATGGGCTTTATTGACCCCAAATCTCCATGACTCAGGTTCCGGTGGCGGTGTAGCCTTTCCCGGAGCCATGCAACAGGTACCCCCTTATATGACGTACTTTAGGTCTTACATTTGCCTCTTGCGAAATTGTAGTCGCGAACTAGGGTGTACACCATAAAGGTTCGCCTCTTTCTCTTTTGTCATTGTTCTCTGATTGTCTTCTGTAAAATTCATTATCTCTGCGAGATTCTCGCACATCATCATATCGTATTTGCATTTCACAATCTCAATTTTGTCATTCAATAAAATGTATTTTTGAGAATTTTACTTATTGCGAGAGTGTCGCAACAAATTAATCATTCATACATTTCTTATTTTTATTACCTTTGTCATCCTCTTCTTCTTTGTTATTTTCTGTTACCGCTTCCTTGGTAGTGGTATGTTCATCATTTTTATTCTGAGATAGCATTAGTTTCGCAACATCTCTTATTCTTTTTGTTCGATTGCATCTACCATCAATTTCTCACTTCTTTGTGTCTCTTTGATTTTTTGTCGCCAACTTGCCTTCTTGTTTGCTCTTCCTTCACAGGATTCCACCTCAGTTTCGTAACACCTCTTTCCTTCAACCCAATCTCCCTTTATGATTCCTACAACGCTGGGGTGAGGAAATTTGATGCACTGGTGGAAAGTTGAAGCTACACCTATAATTCCATGTAGCCAAGGTCGACCAATTAATGCATTGTAGGGTGATTCTACGTCAACGACACAGAATAGGATTTCAGAATATATTCCCTTTAATGGAATTTGCATAGTAACCTCCCATTTAAGCTTGTTGGCAGTACCATTAAAATCATATATCTTATATGTTGATGGTATAAGATCATCATCTCTTCCTCCCATAGTTTTATAAGTATGATAAAATAAGATGTTCACAGAGCTTCCAGTATCGATTAGAATCCTATTAATTGCCCATGAATCTTCAGCTTCATCATCCTCATCTTCTTTCGGCTTTGGATTAATTTCTAATTTTACTACCAATGGATTATCATGTACCTCTTCACCTTCGGGGATTTCTTCTGCGGTAAAAGAAATAATATGTTTCTGCCATTCCTCTAGTGGCGAGATTTTCGCAATATTCATAATTTCTCTTCCATCATTATCTCTTGCGAACACTCTACTCAAAACATTGTCATGAAAATCTTCAATTGTTTTGTATGAATGTATGATAGAGTGACATAATAGATTCTTTGCTTTTGCACCAACTTCTATGAAGAATGTTTCCTTCTTTTTCATCGTGTTTACTTTGTGATGCTCTGGTGGTGGTGGTTATGGTTGAGATTGTGGGTGCCCTACCAAAAAGTGGTTTAGTTTTCCTTGATCTATCATTCTCAGAATAATTCTTTTTACATTTCTGCAATCATTTGTGGTATGTCCATGAAAATGATGATAAGAACAAAACTCATGACTTATGTGGTTTGAAGGTGGTTCCGTTCCCATGTTCCATGGTGTTGGTATATTATCCATCAAAATTATAGCTTCCCATATTTTCTCCACACTTGCATTTAGAGGTGGCATCTTGATTTCTTCCCATACTACCTTGTGACCTCCTTGTCCTCTACTATAGTTTTGTCTTGGACCTCCATAAGTTTCTTGTGGCTGATCGAGTGTTTGAATCTTGTTATTTCCACCACGATTGTAGAAATTTCTTTCTCTTTCATACTCCTCTTGATCTCGGCTTCCCATAGCCACCAGTTTTTGTTGATTGTTACCTGTCACCTTCTCTTGTTGTACTTGCAAAGTGTTCGCCACTGTGTTTACTAGTTTAGGTAATAAGCTTGCATTCGCTATTTGTGAATTGGTGTTCGCAACTGGGTATGATTCCATTTCATTTTGCCTTTCCTCTAGAGCAATATATTCTTCTTGAAGTTCTCGCAACTCAGTCATTGTGATCGTATTCTTGACTCTGAAAATTTGGATATACAATAGGTTGGTTGCAAACATAGCATTGATAAATGATAAGATAAGATATCTCTCATCCAAACGGCCAGCCATTTCGCTACACATAGTCCTCCATCTTTTATTTAGGTGCTTCAAACTTTCGCCAATTGTTTGTTTTAATCCAAACACATCTTCAATACCAGGTCGCGAAGAATTATTATTATATATGCCCCCAGGAATGTAGTCTGGAAATGATTAAAGGATGTTATTGTATTCTTTGGTAGACCTTCGAACCATTTTAACGCCTCCCCTGTTAAGCTGGATGCAAAATACTTGCATAATACGGCATTATGATTTTCCCATTGCAACAAACACCTCACATAGGCTTTAATGTGTGGAATTGCACAAGTTATTCCATCAAAAATGTTGGTTAATGCGGGTAAATTGCATTTCGGAGGTATTCCTCCTAGTTGTACTTCCCTTGTAAATAAAGTTTTCGCAGCTTCTTCTATAGCTTCATCCAATTGTGTTCTGCCTACTTCTCCTCTATTATTTAGCATTCCTCTCATTTCTTCTAATTCTTTCAAGATTTGTTTATTTACACCTGAATTTTGATCCATTGGTCTTTTTAATTTCGCCTCCCTTATTCTGCGTTCATGTCTTTCTTCTCTCGCGAAATTTTGCATTCCTTCTTTATTATCCTCATCTCGTCTTCTTCTACGAGTCTCTTCTTCATCTCTATCTTGAATTCGCATATGATGATGTCTCTCATTTTCCCCTTCATGATTTTGTTCATTTCTTATTAATTCCACTCGATGTCTTTCAACCATCCTTTGTACTCTATCATACTATTCATTGATATTACCGTTATTCCGGTTTTGTGTACGCCTTCTTTCTCGATTGTCGTGATTGTTCTGGAGAATTGTCTCCTGAAGCTCTTGTTCTTCCATTTCCACTCTCAATCTTTCACGTTCGCAAATTAAACGTGCTTGTTCAGCGTAATGTCTTTCAATTTCTTCTTTAATCGTTTGTTGATTTCTTTGATTTTCTCTCTCATGTAAAATTCTCCTTCCTTCCCCTCGATTTCCTTCGCCATCTTGATCATTTCGTCCCTGACGTTGTCCATTCTCTTGATTTCTACCATTTTCATATCATCAAAAGTTTCATTTTGTGGAACGTAACGATCATCAGTTCTTTCTCTATTTTCGCGATATTCTTCATTAGGATTTGATATTTCTTCTTGAATATTGTTTCCAGCATTAGTTGTGGGTGAGTTTCGCCTCATCTCTCTTCTAGTCGATCTTGAATATGATTTTGTAATACTTCTCGATCTTCTACTCTGTAGTCTCATATTTTCCATCATGAATTCGTGATTCAGCCTTGTTAGATTTGCACGTTCTTCTGCCTCAGCTCTTCTTTCTTCATGTATTCTTCGTCTCAACGTTTCTAACGCTCCAATTTCCTCATCTCCATGAATTATTCCTTCATTCACTTCTTGATTTCTCTCTACCTGTCTATGGTTTCTAGTTTGCTGCTCTTCTTCTACTTCTTATGCGGAATTTGATTGCCAAGTATGTATACTCACCCTATCATAATCTATATTCCTTCCTTGTACTAGTGTTTGTTGAAATAGTGGTTGAATTTGATTTTCTCCATTATTTATCATTCTAGTAGATTCTCCCATTTCACTTCTTTCTCTTCCAGCAATTCTCTTGTTTCTTCTAACAGTAGTTGGTTGTTCTGATGTATTTCTTCTTCTAGCCATTTCTTAAATGTTAACGAATTGCAAGAAATTATGTAAAATTCTTAATCAATCACTCCAAATCTTCACAAATCTCGATATTAATCTTCAATTTTTTTTCTACAATAATCTTCAATGTGTCCCTGTTTCTAGCACCATTATGTAGTTACAGGAAATCCTACACTACACCCTTCACAAGATTTCATTAATATTCGACTCATTTTAGATTAACAATCTTAATTTTATTGATCGATCTTTAAACAATCTTACAAGAAAAGATAAAGGAATCAAGAATAACCACTGCTCTAGATTTTCTCTCTCCTATTTGCTTGCTTCTCACTCCGAAAAAGATCTCTCCCTCCTTTACAATGGAACGACTATTTATAGGGAATTACATAGTGTATGACAACTAATTTGTCCTTTGTTTTCGGATATGACTTGCGACATTCTCGCAACCTTACAAATGTTAATCTCGCAAACTCTCCAATTTTCGCAGAACCATCACATTTTATCATGTCATTTCTGAAATTGTTCTGCGACGCTGTTGTGTTGTGTTGTTGATAATTTCGCTGAGGCATTATTGTTGCGAGATTCTGATCCTACAGTGAGGCTCCACAAGCGTCATGCCCACGTAAGCTTCTAGTTCACAAGATGATAATTTGTTTCGTTTTTTATTTTTATTTTTAGAAGAGAATTCTACCTAAAAGATAGAACCTCGGGTGTTATAATATAGGCCTGCAGTGCTGTCTCCAGCATCATACAAGGACCTTTTGATGAGTGCCAAATAATGTATATATTTATCCCTTTTTGTTGGCATTTAACTCATCTTTTGCCATTAATTCTACATTTTATCCCATATTCTGCATTTTCATTGTTTTCAAGAATAAATATTTTTCTTACTTAATTTTGCATTTTTAGGTAATAAATAAAGTCTGGATAACTTGCGGAGCGGAAAAGAGCAGAAAAGTAGTGAAAAGCCGGGAGGAATTACGCAAGGAAGCTGTGAAGAATGATGTGCGGAAGACCAAAAGGGTAGAAATGGGCTTGAAGAAGAAGAATTGTTCTTAAAGAAGATATGGGCTTGGCATACCCAAGGCCCAAAACCCTTACCCAAACCCATTTTCTATAACCAAAACCGCCTCCATTCTCAGCCGTCAGATTGGATCCAACTCATCATCCTACGGTCGCTCATTCATAGAGCATCAAAATCTGAAGTCTCTGCCAAACACCACAGCGCCTAAATTCCAAGCCTTCGGATTAGATTGTAGTTGAATCCAACGATCGCTTCTAGGCATGTGCATCAAATCCCGATGATTCCGATCAACACTACAACACCTAACCTAATCTCGCGCCGTAGACTTCGTTGTATTTTACATCCTACGGTCGCTACAAGCTGCTTCTTCCTTATCCGTCCGATCCACCTACCATCTCCATATCCAGCGGCTTCAGACCGCGGTACACCCATCTTGATACACCCGCCTAACACACTAATACTCGAACCCTATACCCTAAACCAAACAACACCTAATCTCTTCTCCATCGACTCCATCTTCTCTTCCCCCCCTCTCTGCAACAGAACCACCTCTCCCTGCCACCCTCTGCCCAGCCACCTTCCATACTTGCCATATCCACCAAACGTCGCCATATCTACCACCATCACCTACCCTCCCTTTTACCCCCTCTCTCTAGCCCCTTATTTCACTGATTTCTCACCATTCCTTTCTCTGAAACCCTAGGTGAGAAATCAGTAAAATAAGTGAGTCTATAGACGAATTCGAAGCGTGCAGGAAGGCTAGAAGGAGATGTAGCAACGTGGGTCGAAGTCAGAAACAACTTTCATCATGATTGGTGAGATGAATTTAAAACCCTAGTTTTACTGTTTTTGGGGGAAATTTAGGGATTTGGTTTGTAAAACCTAATTGGGTGTCCTGGGTATAAATAGGGGATATGTATTATGTGTAGAGGGTGTTCTTGGACTAGCCAAGTAACCACCCAATTTGGGTTAGGTTCACTTCTAATTTCTAATTTCAAATTCCAAATCAATTTAGGGTTCTTGTTTCTAATTTCAGTTTTAAATTGCAATTTTACTTTCAATTTATGTGTGTTTTAATTTATATCATTGCATGTTTCAATTCATTTTTAGTTTAAGTTAGCTTAATTTGCATTTTCAATTCGAAATAATTTTTAGTCTGTTAGTTTTATTTAATTTGTAATCTATGTTATTTACTTTTAGTGTTTCAATTCAGTAATTGTGTTCAAATGCTTTGTTTAATGTTCACTGTTTCATTCATTTTGTTAGTATTGTGCCTGTTTGGTGAATGTTAGGCTAAAGCCTTGAGGCATTGTATTGATTGAGCAGTGGGGAGAAACTAGTGCTCACTAGTGACTGTGAGCAACTGGTTCTCTTCCCACTCTGTTTATGCATAGCTCTCTTGTTTTGTCAACTGTTAGCTTCTCAAATGTTAGGTTCAATTCACTGTCAAGAAGTGATGGAATGCTAGGTTAGAGCCTTAGAGCATTGAGTTGATTGAGCAGTGGGGAGAAACTAGTGCTCACTAGTGACTGTGAGCAAGCTGGTTCTCTTCCCACTCTAGATGAATGCCTAAAGCCATTGCCTTGGCTTTGCTTTTTTTTTTTTTCCTTACTTCACGTCTTCTTCACACCCCTGCCCTTGGCTTAGGCCTTGGTTCCATTGTTCTTGTTTAGTTTCATTGTTCTGTCACTGTTACCTTTGCTTCACTGCTTTTACTACTTGCTACTGCCTTGTTTTCTTCCCCTTGGCTTGCTGCCTTTTCCTTGCTGCTGCTGCACTGCTTTCTTTTCCTTGCTGCTGCTGCTTTCTTTCCCCTGCTGTGCAGTACTGCTGATGCTGCTGCTTTCTTTTCCTTGCTGTTGCTGCTGCAACCTGGTCTCCACTGCTGCTGCTGCAACTGAGCTTGGCTCACAGCACAAGCCCAGTCCAGTCATTACAAAAGCCCACTGTTCTTCTGTTCAAGCCTAAGGCCCATCCAACAAAACCCAGTTCACTCTTAAGGTTCAAAAGCCAAAGGCCCAGTTCATTCCCAAAGAACTCAAAGGCCCAAAGCAATTCATCAAAGCCAACTGAATCCAAGACCATTCCAAAACCAAAGCCAAAGCCTAGTGCACTTCAAGACCAACTGAGCCCAAGCTCAGTTCATTTCATTGTTAAAAACAAACCCATTAGGCCCAATTTACTCAAAGGGTATTCAAAGCCAAACAGTTCCAAAGGGTATTCATAACCCATTGGTACCACAACCTTTTGATACCTAAAGCCCAATAGCCAACTAGAACCCAAAATAGCTAAACACTCCAAACACACCCAGTCTCTGTGGATCGACCCGTACTTGCACGAGCTACAACCGACGACCGTGCACTTGCGGTATTACTGTAGGCCCGTTTCATTTCGCTTAATTTTATACACATCTACGGGTCCACCAAGTTTTTGGCGCCGCTGCCGGGGACCATTTTGCATTTAAATAGAATATCTTTGGGCCCACCAAGTTTTTGGCGCCGCTGCCGGGGATTGGTGCTGTGTTTTTCTTGTAGTTTTATTAGCTATTTTTGCATTTCACTGCATAGCATTTGCATCTGCATCTGCTTCACTTCATTTGCTGTTGGACCTGCTGTTCTGAACCTGTTTTTCCTCTGCTGGGACGCCACCAAGGAAAAGAACCAAAGCCCAACTGGGTTTTTGCAACAATATCAGAGCAGCTGGGCTGTGCTTAAAAGGTAACCCATTTAAGAGAACCCGAATTGTGGGCTTCCAATTTTTAATTGTGGGCTTGTAATATTAAAGCCAATTTTTGGGCTTCTCTTATTTTCTGTTGGGTTTGTAATAATTTATTTGTGGGCTTGTTTGTTTAATTTGTGGGCTTGTGTATTTAATTTTTGTGAGCTTGTTTAATTTGGACTTGTATTTTGTATTCTGGTTTTTTAAACCCAGCTGAGCTTGTAACCGATCACGCTAGTTGAACTCGTTAGTGGGCCGAGTACCCAAATTCTAGGCCGAGATTTTGGACTCAGTTTCACCAAACGTTTTCAAACCAGCTGAGCCAAAGCAAACACAAAACCAACAGTGGGCGTGCTCCCATTTCAAAAACCAAATTTTATTTTCTTCATTTTATTGTTCTTAAAAAAAAAAAAAAAAAAAAAAAAAAAAAAAAAATTTGCTCCTTATTTCAAAAACCAAAATTCTCCCATAAAAACCAAAAAGTTTTCCAAATCTTTCCCTAAAAACCAAAATTTTTCTTTTTCCCATCAAAACCAAAATTTTTCTTTTTCCCATCAAAACCAAATGTCTCCCGCCAAAACCAAATTTTCCCAACAAACCAAATTTTTCCAAAAAGTCCAATCCCATTAAAAACCAAATTTTCTTGTAGATAATGTGTTAGTTAAATTTCCTTTTGTATATATTTTGTGCTCATCCATTGTGACTCTAATATGATGGTTTTTGCCTTGAATAACGGAGTTTTAATTCGCTTCGCCGAAATCGGGTATTCTCTCTCCTTTTACTCTACTCAGCATGTTCCTCTTCATATATTGTTTTATAATTCTTTCCATATTTTGAAACATTGAGGACAATGTTTAGTTTAGGTTTGGGGGTATGAGAGATACCATGATAATATGCTAAATTGAAAACGAACTCCTTCTTTTGAAAAAATTGAAAAATTCCAAAAAAATTGAAAAATCAAAATAAAAATTAAAAAAAAAAATCATAAAAATGGAGCTCATTTACCTTGAAATGTTGACTCTTGTGCAAATATGTAATTATTAGGAGTCTTAGTCTAGATATTTAGGCACCCTGATTCTAGCACAATTCACATAGTGATAAGAAATTTGCACGCGCACGATCTACCAATACATGTATGGCCTCGATCTTCAAGGTGTTTGATAGGAAGTTACGATTGCCAATCACTTTAGAATACTGAACGAAACTTGACTAGCTTGTTCTTTGGTTGGTTGGGATAGAAGGTGGAGGTTACATTAAGAAAACAACCATCGAATTTAACTGGGTGCATCAAAAAGGGCTACCTCTTGCAAAGTGTCATGTAATTTTTTTCTTTTGTTATGTATCAAAAGTACCTTATGTAAAAAAAAAAAAAAAAAAAAAAAAAAAACGATGTATATATTCAGAAAAAAAAAAAAAAAAAAAAATATCAGAAAAATACAAAAACAAGTATTTATCAATTCCATCATCTCTTGTTCCAAAAATAAAAAGAGTAGTCAATGTAAATAAGAGTCATGTAAAGTCATTTTGTTGTTTCTTGTAATAAGCAAGGAGGGTGTATGCCATTGATGTACAACGCGAGTAATTGTGAAATACCTCCAACTCATTCACAATTCTCGTAAAGTCCGGACAGCTAGCTAGATTTCGACCTTGGTTCTTAGCCTGAGAAACTATCTCTTGGTGATTAGTAGTCATAACATCCGATCTTTCTTTACACATGTGTAGATACACTTTACACTCTTATCACATGTCTTTTTTTGTTATCAGTGCTAGGATTGTGCCTTGATAGCTAGATTGACATCTCCATTTTGCTGTGAGCTTAAACTGTTTTGCACATGTCACATTTGATGGAATCTGAGCTTATATTTTGACCTAGAACTTTGTAGGTACGTTCTAAGCAAACCTTCACGAGACTTCAACTCGTCCACTAGGGACACTTAGTGGTTTAAAAGGCTTAGTGCATACGCTAAATGCATTCGAGAGACCAGCGACAGTGGTATAGTTAGGATTTCCTTAGTTTTGTTTTACTTGAGGACAAGTAAAATTCAGGTTTGGGGGTATTTGATGAGTGCCAAATAATGTATATATTTATCCCTTTTTGTTGGCATTTAACTCATCTTTTGCGCATTAATTCTACATTTTATCCCATATTCTGCATTTTCATTGTTTTCAAGAATAAATATTTTTCTTACTTAATTTTGCATTTTTAGGTAATAAATAAAGTCTGGATAACTTGCGGAGCGGAAAAGAGCAGAAAAGTAGTGAAAAGCCGGGAGGAATTACGCAAGGAAGCCGTGAAGAATGATGTGCGGAAGACCAAAAGGGTAGAAATGGGCTTGAAGAAGAAGAATTGTTCTTAAAGAAGATATGGGCTTGGCATACCCAAGGCCCAAAACCCTTACCCAAACCCATTTTCTATAACCAAAACCGCCTCCATTCTCAGCCGTCAGATTGGATCCAACTCATCATCCTACGGTCGCTCATTCATAGAGCATCAAAATCTGAAGTCTCTGCCAAACACCACAGCGCCTAAATTCCAAGCCTTCAGATTAGATTGTAGTTGAATCCAACGATCGCTTCTAGGCATGTGCATCAAATCCCGATGATTCCGATCAACACTACAACACCTAACCTAATCTCGCACCGTAGACTTCGTTGTATTTTACATCCTACGGTCGCTACAAGCTGCTTCTTCCTTATCCGTCCGATCCACCTACCATCTCCATATCCAGCGGCTTCAGACCGCGGTACACCCATCTTGATACACCCGCCTAACACACTAATACTCGAACCCTATACCCTAAACCAAACAACACCTAATCTCTTCTCCATCGACTCCATCTTCTCTCCCCCCCCTCTCTGCAACAGAACCACCTCTCCCTGCCACCCTCTGCCCAGCCACCTTCCATACCTGCCACAGCCACCAAACGTCGCCATATCTACCACCATCACCTACCCTCCCTTTTCCCCCTCTCTCTAGCCCCTTATTTCACTGATTTCTCACCATTCCTTTCTCTGAAACCCTAGGTGAGAAATCAGTAAAATAAGTGAGTCTATAGACGAATTCGAAGCGTGCAGGAAGGCTAGAAGGAGATGTAGCAATGTGGGTCGAAGTCAGAAACAACTTTCATCATGATTGGTGAGATGAATTTAAAACCCTAGTTTTACTGTTTTTGGGGGAAATTTAGGGATTTGGTTTGTAAACCCTAATTGGGTGTCCTGGGTATAAATAGGGGATATGTATTATGTGTAGAGGGTGTTCTTGGACTAGCCAAGTAACCACCCAATTTGGGTTAGGTTCACTTCTAATTTCTAATTTCAAATTCCAAATCAATTTAGGGTTCTTGTTTCTAATTTCAGTTTTAAATTGCAATTTTACTTTCAATTTATGTGTGTTGTTTAATTTATATCATTGCATGTTTCAATTCAGTTTTAGTTTAAGTTAGCTTAATTTGCATTTTCAATTCGAAATTAAATTTTAGTCTGTGTTAGTTTAATTTAATTTGTTAATCTATGTTAGTTTACTTTTAGTGTTTCAATTCAGTAATTGTGTTCAAATGCTTTGTTTAATGTTCACTGTTTCAGTTCATGTTTGTTAGTATTGTGCCTGTTTTGTGTGAATGTTAGGCTAAAGCCTTTGAGGCATTGTATTGATTGAGCAGTGGGGAGAAACTAGTGCTCACTAGTGACTGTGAGCAAACTGGTTCTCTTCCCACTCTAGTTGTATGCCTAGGCTCTCTTGTTTTGTCAACTGTTAGCTTCTCAAATGTTAGGTTCAATTCACTGTCAAGAAGTGATGGAATGCTAGGTTAGAGCCTTAGAGCATTGAGTTGATTGAGCAGTGGGGAGAAACTAGTGCTCACTAGTGACTGTGAGCAAGCTGGTTCTCTTCCCACTCTAGATGAATGCCTAAAGCCATTGCCTTGGCTTTGCTTTTTTTCCTTTTTTTTACTTCACTGTCTTCTTCACACCCCTGCCCTTGGCTTAGGCCTTGGTTCCATTGTTCTTGTTTAGTTTCATTGTTCTGTCACTGTTACCTTTGCTTCACTGCTTTTACTACTTGCTACTGCCTTGTTTTCTTCCCCTTGGCTTGCTGCCTTTTCCTTGCTGCTGCTGCACTGCTTTCTTTTCCTTGCTGCTGCTGCTACTGCTTTCTTTCCCCTGCTGTGCAGTACTGCTGCTGCTTTCTTTTCCTTGCTGCTGCTGCTGCAACCTGGTCTCCACTGCTGCTGCTGCAACTGAGCTTGGCTCACAGCACAAGCCCAGTCCAGTCATTACAAAAGCCCACTGTTCTTCTGTTCAAGCCTAAGGCCCATCCAACAAAACCCAGTTCACTCTTAAGGTTCAAAAGCCAAAGGCCCAGTTCATTCCCAAAGAACTCAAAGGCCCAAAGCAATTCATCAAAGCCAACTGAATCCAAGACCATTCCAAAACCAAAGCCAAAGCCTAGTGCACTTCAAGACCAACTGAGCCCAAGCTCAGTTCATTTCATTGTTAAAAACAAACCCATTAGGCCCAATTTACTCAAAGGGTATTCAAAGCCCAACAGTTCCAAAGGGTATTCATAACCCATTGGTACCACAACCCTTTGATACCTAAAGCCCAATAGCCAACTAGAACCCAAAATAGCTAAACACTCCAAACACACCCAGTCTCTGTGGATCGACCCGTACTTGCACGAGCTACAACCGACGACCGTGCACTTGCGGTATTACTGTAGGCCCGTTTCATTTCGCTTAATTTTATACACATCTCCGGGTCCACCAAGTTTTTGGCGCCGCTGCCGGGGACCATTTTGCATTTAAATAGAATATCTTTGGGCCCACCACCTTTGACATTTCCGCTGATTGATAACTTGATCAATTCCTTTGACAGACCTTAGATAACTTAATAAACTTGTTAAGTATGGACCTTTCCAATTGAAACATCTAACCGACTAGTGCCGGAATGTAAACTAGCTAAGTTAACTGTGGTAATGTTCTTCTCCTTGGTGATTCTAACCGATTATAAGTTTCGTATTTATGATGAACACTATCGCTACTTGGAACTTGGAATTAATAGTATGATATTAAGAAGAGGATTAGCAGGGTTGTCAATGGATGCTGAAAACATTTCCAATGACATGTAAAAGCACTCAAATCTGTTGGTTTTTATGGTTCAATTCATGAGTTGATCTTGAATATACGATATGATAGTTTTAGTTAATAAAACCTATATCCATTTTGATCGGCATGTATTATAAAACGAAAGATTGAGACCGATGATTGTTTGTTTGTTCTGTTGCGTGAAAGTTTTATCATCTCTATGTGTTAATTGTCTGGAATATGTGTTATTACTGTGATTATGTGCATATAAATGAATAATAAATTCCATAAGCGAATATATTAATGATAATTCAATTAAATATGGGACTTGACGTAGATTAAGTTTTTTCTCAGCAACCAAAGTATCAATTTCAAACAAGAATGAAAACTGGTCAACAAAAAGAAGGTTGGTCCAATAATTCCAACTGTTGAGAAAACAACAGGATGTGCTAACTAATCAAGCTCAACAGTCCAACTAAAATTTTGAATCACACGCACATCAAATTTGTATTACAAATATGTGTAGAAGAAAAAAAGAACATAAGAATGGAGATTTTTGAACAAGGGACCTCGCAATATCACACTCCACATCACTCTGAAGTAGAGAACTTGGAACTTAAAAGTAACTTTTTGATTTCTTGGAAGAAGTCATTTTGGGTACAGAATTCAGATCAACTTCTAGAAGCAAAAAATACCGTAACTTTTTGTGAAGCAAAAAATATTTGCTTCTGATTTCTGTTCTATAGGATTCTTCTTATGTATCCAAAGGACTTATAACTAGGCGTTTGGATGTACACTGAGAACTAACTTTTCGATTTCTAGAAATCATCGTGCGGATATATTTTTTCAAAATGACTTCTAGAAGCAAAAAAAAAAAAAAGACTTTTAAGAGAAATAAATGTTATTGCTTCTGACTTATGGTATTCAAATATGTTGTAATGACAATTGATTTTGTACGACTTGCAAAGCTTACTACAGTATCACTTCAATCATTGAAGCCTAAAGCTCTAGGTAGTCGCGTAGGATTTTTAAAAAGCCAATGACGACGTCCTGACGTGTAGGACATGTTAGAACCTATCTGATGCATACATAATATGTTTGACACCAATTATAACACGAATCGAGAGAACAATATATATAAATTCAAAGTAGATGAAGAAAGCACACTAACAACATAATAGTAAACTCTCATGATCCTTAACCTTCGTCTATTTCAGGAAAACAAATCTCACATGGAATCCATAAATAGGTAAACACATCATAACATGTTGATCCAAATTTAACGACTAAATGGAGTTGAATGCATTAACAGGTGGATCTACGCCATCATACAAGATAATAATAAAAATGCTTCAATTAAATGTATATTTAAAATTGTCTTCGATGATGTAAAGTAACCGCAATGTTTATGATAAAAACAATTTTACGGAAAGAAAAAAATAATGCAATCTGTTAAAAAACAATTTTGGTTTACTGAAAAACGAGGCAGACTGCGTAGAAAAAATATTAACTGCAAATGAGGAAATCAGTTCTCATTAAATTCAAACTCGAGGAAAGAAACTTCATATATCTCACTCTAAAATCACGTGACATATTTCATTGTGATAATGCTTTGGAGAAAGCATATCTATTAAAGAAAAACGAATGGGTAAGTACAACTTCAGACGAAGAACAACTTCAGACACCTACTAATAACGACCTGGTAAAAAATTAAAAGTATGACATAATTGAAAACAACGATGACATGTCAACGTTGATCGAACTGGGTGTACATGATGAATGAGATTATGGAGAAGGATCATGACATGCCACCGTTGGTTGAGATAAATGAAGAAGGCAATGAAGTGTTTACTTATTAAGAGAGATTATATAGATAGCATGAGCATTTATTTTTAGGCACACCGCTTTTGAAATATATTATTATTCTTCGGCAGCATATTATTAATTTTTCTTTTCAAAAACAAAAGTATATTATTATTATTTTTTTAAACCGTTGAAATTTTAAACTAAATGGATGGGAATCTTATAATTAACAGTGCTATCATGGCGTTCTTTATTTTAATAGGTCTAAGCCTTGGTTGGGCAGTCTTTAGGCCTCCCTATGATAAAAGAGTGTTGATGCCTTCGTTGAGTTAGCCAATGCTTCAGGATATGACTTTGCAGTGATGCCTTCAGCAAAAGGCTATAGTTCCGGAGCACCGCTCTCATTTCATTGGAGCTTCCCATCATGCAGCTCGAAGAGGAGACCAGTGTATAAGACTTATTAAGCTGTATCATGGAACTAGGCTTAAGAACCAGTTCAAACACCACCAACAAACATGTAATATTGGAAAGGCCATAAGCAAAACCGAACTGAACATAGTACTGTTACATTAATCGACTTCTAAATATGGACATAAATAAAGGTATTCTGTAATAGCCATACAATTCTTTTCTTTTTTTGTTTTTAAAATTGTATTTCACAGATTTACATGTGATATATATATATATATATATATCTTCCAAAACTTCTACGATAAAATCATTGGAAAAGACAATTTTTTAATAAAAAAAAGGTTGGACAGAAAAAATGTTTATTATGGTTAATTGCAAATATCCATAGGCAAGTATAATTATTTTAATCTTTGGAATCTATGGATGTCAATTTATTTTTAAGTATTTTATAATATTTTCCTATAAAATTGATAGATGAGTTTAGGTTTATAATACCAAATTTAAATCATCAAATCATTAGATACCTAAAGGGTAGAAGAGTTTCATATCCTTTAAAAAATCAAACTAATCAAAGACCGTTCAGAAATGTTCTAATGCATTTGACCACGGGAGTGGGGCGAAGCCCCGCCACTCTAAATTAGCTGATCCACCAGCCTCGGTGTGTAACACGGGTTAGACACTAGTTATCTTAATAAATATGCTTTAATTAAATAAATAATAAATTTGTTAATAGAGAATCATAATAACTTTTAAAATTCTTTTCAACCCATTACATTTTTCTAAATATATTATTATTAAATAGTCTTATAATTATCTTTACCCTAGAGTTATCGAAAATCGCGTTTCATTCAAGCATGTGCAGCAGATTGGTAATTTAATCCAGCTTCCAATTGATTAATTTGGATGATTTTTGTGTTGCAGAAAAATTTGCTTTGAAGCAAAACCCACCAAAGATATTAAAAACATGAATCTATGGTTGTGAAATGATCAGTTTAATTAAATATCCAACTTAGGAAAGATAAAGCGCGGTCAAGATTCATTCCTGGTAAAGCTAAATCCATGGCTCTGGTTGTTCACATCATTATTGAATCATTAATTTCTTATAATAAATACTTTATTAATCTCTTACCATAAATGTCTTATAATTATCTTAATAAATATACTTTCATTAGATAAATAGTAAATTTGTTAATAAAAAATCATACTAACTTTTAAAATTCTTTTCAACCCATTATATTTTTCTAAATATATTATTATTAGATAGTCTTATAATTATCTTTACCCTAGATGTATCGAAAATCGCGTTTCATTAGAGCATGTGCAGCAAATTGGTGACTTAATCCAGGTTCCAATTGATTAATTTGAATGATTTTTGTGTTGCAGAAAAATTTGTTTTGAAGCAAAACCCACCAAAGATATTAAAATCATTAATTTACGGCTGTCAAATAATCAGTTTAATTAAATATCAATAATAAATTTTTTATTAATACTTCATAATAAATGTTCGTTTAATTAATCAAATAAATATGCTTTCATTAATACAGTACATAATCAATCTATCTTATATTAAATCAATAGACATTAATGGTGGTTGTGATGGTGGGTGGGGGTGGTAGATCAACTGTAGGGATAATGGTGGTGGGTGCTGGTGAGAATGGTGGAGTGGTGATGTTAATGGTGGTGGTGGTGGTGGAAGAAGTAGTGGTAGTGGGATGGAAAGATGTGCTAAGGTAGATAAATTATTTAGTTACCCCTTGATTTACTTTTTTATTTGATGTTATTTTTTTTAAAATAAATTAAAATAATACTTTCGTGAATACAGTACATAATAAATTTATATTATGTTGAATCAGTGGACATCAATATTGGTTGTGATGGTAGGCGGGGGTGGTGGATCAATGGTGGGGATAATGGTGGTGGGTGTCGGATGTAAAAATGGTAGAGTGATGACGTTAATGGTGGTGGTGCTGGAAGAAGTAGCAGTAGGAAAAGCGATCAGTTTAATTAAATTTCAATAATAAATATTTTATTAGTATTTCACAATAAATGTTTGTTTTAATTAATCAAATAAATATGCTTTCATTAATACAATACATAATAAATTTATCTTATATTAAATCAGTAGACATTAATGGTGGTTGTGATGGTGGGTGGGGGTGGTGGATCAACGGGGGATAATGGTGGTGGATGTTGGTGAGAATGGAGGATTGATGACGTTAATGGTGGTGATGGTGGAAGAGGTAGTGGTAGCGGGATGAGAAAGGTGTCCTAAGGTAGATAAATTACTTAGTTACCCTTGGTTTATTTTTTTATTTTATATTACTTCTTTTTAAAAAAAAATTAAAATAATACTTTCGTTAATACGATATATAATGAAGTTATATTATATTGAATCAGTGGACATTAATATTGGTTTTGATGGTGGGCGGGGTGGTGGATCAGCGGAGGGGATAATGGCGTTGAGTGTTGAATGTGAGAATGGTGGAGTGATGACGTTAATGCTGGTGGTGCTGGAAAAAGTAGTTGTACTGGGATGAGAAATGTGTCCTAAAGTAGAAAATTACTAACTTACCTTGGTTTATTTTTTTTATTTTTTAAATTTGTTTTTCTTTTAATTTTTATTTTTTTTAATTTACAATAATACTTTCATTAATATAGTATATGATAAATTTATATTACATTGAATCAGTGGACATTAATATTGGTTGTGATGGCGGGTGGGGGTGGTGGATCAGTGGTGGGGATAATGGTTGTGGGTGTTGGATGTGAAAATTATGGAGTGATGATGTTAATGGTGATGGTGCGGAAGAAGTAGTGGTAGTGGGATCAGAAATGGTGTCCTAAGGTAGATAAATTACTTAGTTACCCTTGGTTGTTTTTTTTGTTTAATGTTAGTTCTTAAATTTATTTTTTTTTATTTTTTTCAGTTAAAATAAATACTATGGGCCAGATATTTGTCGGGTCGGGACATGAAAGAAAATCAACGGGTGAGAACTATAAGGAAACGAAGCTCATTCTAAAAGTTAGATATCAAACCAATATAAAGTGCGGTTATAATTGAAAAGATTATTTTGCATAAAAAGATGCCTCAGAATGCTTTATTAGAAAATAAAAGAACAAACGTTTACGCTGAGTTGACTGGTAGCTGAGCGACAAATTGGGCCCCAACCCTTTTTGACATCTAAAAAATTATTTACATGTAAACTCTAAATAATTTTTTATTTTGCATTCATACCAATAAAACCATAATTTTTTATTTTTATTTTTTTGCGTATTAATCAAAATTTTGCATTTGGACAAGTTAGGCAAGATAAAGAGCGCATGAGATTTGTTTAGGGAAAATATATATCAACGGTTGTGGTTATTTACATCATTATTGTATCATGAAATTTCATATAATAGATATTTTACTAATCTCACATTATAAATGAAATATATTTTCATTAAATAAATCATAAATTTGTTAATAATCATTACGGATGATCAGGGTGGTGTTTGTGAGTGGCGGTGCATGGAGCCGATGACGATACTTTTGGTGGTGGAAAAGGTTGTGGTGATGAGTGGTTCCGGTGAAGGTAGTGCAGGTGCTCAGTGTGTTAATTGCAATAATGTTTATTCTATGTCGTTAAGACATAAGTAACGTTTATTATGGAAGTTGTGGTTGATTTTCTTAATATGAAAATAAGATGGTTATTAATACAAAAGAAACAATTGTACAGGATGACCACAATTTTTTTCCGAAAAACAACCCCTGAAAAACCCAGCGACGATAGGGACAATAAAGGTTTCCAGTTGCTCTCATTACATTTTTTGCCCGGTGATTTTTTCGAGAAAAATATTTAGGTCAACCTAGCAATTCTCAGAAAGAAAACATAACAATTAAAAACATGGAAAATAATTGTCATTTTATATAGAGCCAACAAAAAAAAATGACAAAGATTAAAATTGACATTTTTTTTTACTTACTACGGAGGCCGTGCCGTAACGGCACGGGTGAAATTTTAGTGCTATATATATATATACTAGATTATACACATTTGGTATTTCGAGCCAAGTATACCTCGCCTATCTATATCTCGAAATATGTGTTGGTAAGCTTTTCGCTTCGACCAAGTTTATCTTTACCTAGTGACGAAATTCATGAATGTTTCAATCACTTTGGAAATTGCTTTGAAGAGAAATAGTGTAACAACTATATAACATCCTCTAAGAATGTTTCAATGATTGGAACGAGAGTTTATATTACGTAACCAATGGATTCCTTGAACCGAAGTTTTCGAACTTTGTTGATCAAGAGAACCGGAAGTATGGCAAGTGCCAAGTCCGCGAACTGCCGAAGTTCTCAAACCCGAGAATTTCTGCTGGAGTTGACAAACTACTTGTGTGATCCAAGTCCTCGAACCCAGTCCGTGAACCGGCAAAGTTCTCAAACCCGAGAATTTCTGCTGGAGTTTGTAAACTCTATCCGGTGTCTTAAGTCCGCGAACCTAGTCTGCGAACTTGAGAAGGTTATATATCTAAAGATGATTTCTGAACTTAATCTTAAAAGACTAAGGAATGCATTTGCAAACCGTGGCTATTAAAGTTCATGAACCGATTCAAGTGAATCATATCATCTTTGCTTCAATTGTGTCTTGTGTAGTTACATAAGATTTCCTTGCAATTGAACAACTCTCTTAACTAGTTCATTTGAGTCATTTGAACTAGTTATGGTGAAGAAGAATATGGTTGGTATGAAATGCTCATATGGTTAACCTTTTGGTAAACTATTGTTGATCCAACAATGCACACGTTTGGGTATGGTTAACAAACCTAGAAGCGTGCAGTTCATCTGTGTATGACAAGCTAAGTTTTCGATATAATGGTTGAGAAATATTAGCTTGAATCTAAATCAGGTTTTCATCTAACGGTGGATATTGATTGCTTTGTAACTAAGGCAAAACCCTGATTTGAAAGGCTATATAAGGGGATATCTAGCAACTCTGCAAAACTAATCCCCACACCTTACGTGTGATACTAATTTGCGTGCTAGAGTCGATTCTCCTTTAACCTTTGGTTTTTTTCTTCTAAATCCAAGTTAATGATTTAAAGACTTCATTGGGATTGTGAAGCCAGACCGATACTACTTTTATCGTAGTTTTGTGATTTGATCTTGCATCTTCTATCGTAATTGTACAATCATATTGAATGTCTTGAGATTGTTTGATTTCTCCGATAGGCAAGATATAAAAAGTAATCACAAACATCTTCGTCTCATTGTTTGTGATTCCATAACATGTTTTTTCGCTACCATATGATTAAGATTGTTGTGAGGTGATTGATTAACCTAGGCTGTTCTTCGGGAATATAAGACCGAGTTATCAATTAGTTCCTGTTCACCTTGATTATTATCAAAAGACGGAATAAAAATTTTAGGGTTTTTCTGTGGGATACAGATTGATCCTTTGATAGACTTTTCCGTGTGAGACAAATTTGTTTATTGTTAAAGCCTGCGATTTTGGGTCGTATAAACTCTTAGTTGTGGGTGAGATCAGGTAAGGGAATCAAGCGCGTAGTATCCTGTTGGGATCAGAGGCGCAGGGTTACAACTGTACCTTGTATCAGTGGGAGACTGATTGGGGTTCAACTATAGTCTAGTCCGAAGTTAGCTTGGAGTAGGCTAGTGTCTGTAGCGGCTTAATACAGTGTGTATTCAATCTAGACTAGGTCCCAGGGTTTTTCTGCATTTGCGGTTTCCTCGTTAACAAAAATTTTGGTGTCTGTGTTATTTCAGTTTCCACATTATATTGTTTATCTTTATAATTGAAATAATACAGGTTGTGCGTTTAGATCATCAATTAGATTAATCCAACCTTTGGTTGTTGATTATCATTGATTGATCCTTGGAGATTGGTCTTTGGTACCTTCCAAGTTGTTCCTTGTGTTTGATTAGGACTCGCTGATTTATATTAGCTTGAGTAAATCAAAACAAGTGAGAGATATTAACTCCTTGAGATACTTTTACCTAGATTAAGTCTGACTGTCTAGTTGATTCTCTAGAAAGTGTTTCAGAATTCGTCCATACAGATTGCTAAGCGAAATATTGGGTGGTGTTGTTAGATCCCCGCTTTAGAAGATGGTAGGGAAACTACTATGCACAGTACTCCATAAGTTGTAGATAGCAAGACAATCACAAAAAATATATTGATGAGTTTCTTCAGCACCATTACACAAACAACAAACATTATCATGGTACCTAGTACAGACAGACAACCTAGATTTAGTAGGCAGACATTGATGCAAAAATTTCCACATAAACAGATGGACTTTTGGTGGAAGTTTCTGTTTCCATAAGGCTCTCCAGTTTATAACAAGATTGTTTTTAGAGGGTTTGATTCTAAATTGCTCTTCCAATATAACCTTATAAGAAGACTTGACAGAGAAATTCCCATTGTTGGATGGCTCCCATCTAATTTTATCTTGACCAACTAATGGAATTTTAATATTAGTGATGTCTTTCACTATGTTATCATCAAATAAAACAGATACAATGTCCACTTTCCACTCTTCAGTGTCCTGGTTAATTAACTGGCTAACAAAAGTCATACCTGAAGAGCTCATTCTAGAAATTGGAGGTTTGTGCATTTTAGGAATCCAATTGGATTTCCATATATGAACATCAGAGCCCTCGCCAATTTCCCAAACATAATGTTTTTTAACAATGTTCAAACTTGTGCATATTCCTTTCCAGATCCAAGATCCTTGGGTACCTATACAATCACTCAAAAGATTTACATTAGCAAAATATTTCTCTCTAAGTAAAATAGCCCATTGATCATCAGGGGAGTTTAACAATCTCCAAGCTAATTTGGTAAGCAAGGCAAGGTGAAGGATATCTGTTTTCCTAATGTTAAGACCTCCTAGATCTTTTGGCATGGCAATACCATACCAACCTTTGGGGTATTAAATTTATCCACCTTCTTTTTTTCCCCATCAAAAATTCATTTGGATGTTGTCCATTTTATCAGTGAGCTCTTTAGGCATGGGGAACACAACTAAGTCATGATTAGCCAGACTACCTAGAACAGACTGATTCATTATGACTCTTCCTGATGGTGATATAAAAATGGTCTGCCAAATATCCAATCTACCATTGTAGTTCTCTAGAAGATGATCAAAGGTATCATATTTCCATTTTTTGAAGTAATAAAGGAACTCCTAAATATTTCTCTTGTAGAGACATTCTTCTGATTCTCAGGATATTAGATATTTCATTTTTAACATGAGATGGAACCTTTTTGCTAAAAGCAAGAGCTGATTTATCAAAATTAATAGCTTGGCCAGAGAATTTGTTAAACTGTTCAATGATGGTAGCTAAGTTTCAAGCATCTTTAGTCCTAGCTTTTATGAAAATCAAACAATCATCAACAAAGAGTAAGTGAGAAATAGGAGGAAAATTCTTAGTAGCTTTGAAACCATGAATAAGTTTATTTTGCTCAACATGATGTAGACTTCTAGATAGAGACTCCATACAAAGGATAAGCAAGTAAGGAGATAAAGGGTCTCCCTGTCTAAGACCCCTTTGAGGAAAGTATACATTACCTGGTGAATCATTAAGGAGGATTGGTGTGGAAACAGTAGTGTCACATTGTAGGATCATATTACACCATTCATTAGAGAAATCTAGTTTTCTGAAACTAGCAATGAGGAAACTCCATTCTACCCTGTCAAAAGCCTTTGACGTATCTAATTTTATAGCCACACACCCATCAGTAGCTTTAGTCTTTTTCATACTATGTATTAGTTCATGAGCAATTATGATATTGTCATGAATCAATCTACCAGATAAAAAAGTTGTTTGTGCAGGAGAGATAATTTTATGCAACAGTTTTTAATCTATAAGCAAGTAGTTTAGAAATGATCTTATAAGAAACATTGCAAAGACTAATAAGTCTAAAATCAACAGTACTTTTGGGACTTTTATTTTTTGGTATCAGAGTAGTGAAATTGTGATTGAGTTGTTGAAGAAGGTGATGACTATGAAAGAAAGCTTTCGCCATTTTGAAAGCATCGGGGCCAACTGTTTCCCACATTAGTTGTGAGGCAGCTTATACGTCGAATCTTCTGCAATTGGCCATTTCTTACATTAAATCTTATTATTCTTCAGCACTTGGTTATCTTTTACATTAAATATTGTAAAACATTTCCATACCTGAAATACTAAAAGAATGAATTTCATTGCAATTGAAAGTAATAGTATTTGTAATGAATATATCAAATTCTTACTTACAACCATCCACAATAGCTTCGCGCTGGCGCACAATATTTCATCTGTATTCAATACAGGGATTTCACAGTTTCAACAACATGGAAAGAAGCATCAATTTATTTCTCATTCAAAGCAATACTTAGCTACTAGCTAGTAAAAAAACACATACAGCAACCAAAACAGAGGACAAAACAAAGAAACATCACCATACTGCTGCAACATCACTTCCCTGCATTACATGTCGTCCTACAATACAAAATGCCTTCCCTGATATAATGCCTTGATGAGTTCAGTAACACAAGCGCAACAATACAAAATTAAATGGCGGTCCATGGCAACAAGCAGCAGTAACATTATCCATGAGTGGAAAAGGCCCAGTAGAATTTTCATGGGCTTCTCATGGTCATGGATGTATTCGTATAATCTACTCCACCGATGACAGGCATGATTGTTCATCTCCACGGAGTCTGATGTAGAACATCACCACTAAGTCTTTCCTATTCTTCTTTTTTCTTCAACTGTTTATGACTTGTGTTACAGTCCAGTTATTTCCCTTTCCTAATATTTCTATTTTTAGAGTTCATTTAGTTTTAGGTATCTTAGTTCTATTTCAAGTATATGTTTTCCCTATTTATAATCGGGATGGTAGTTCGGTATACAATACTAACTTTTTACATTAGGGTCATTAGAGCCTGCACTAGGTTATCCCTTTGCAGCCCACAATAATGTCTTCCGTTTTTGAGAGTTTTTATGGAAGAAGCTATGTCTTTGTCAAGTCTGCCGAAAGATATTCAAGGCGAGATCTTCTTGAAACTACCGGTCAATTCCATCTTAGCATGTAAGCGTGTCTGTAAACTATGGCTTCTTCTACTATCTGTTCCTGAATTTGTAAAGAATCACCTTCATCTAACAACTCAAAGTAACAAGAATCTTAGACTCGTGTTTAGTCATTACGACGGGAAGTTTTGTCACCACGGGAAATCTAGAATAAGTTCCATAGATTATGCTTCGATACTGCCATTATCATTATCACGTGAATATAAAGGTGATGGGGATGTTCTTATGGATTACCCTATATACCCGTTTCGATATGAGGATGTTGTGGCCATTAAATTTTTGGGGTCTTGTAATGGCTTGATTTGCTTAAATATTTTAGCGGCAGATTGGGGTGTTCAAAAAATTTATATTTGGAATCCATCGACAAGAGAATATAAAAGAGTTCCTGAATGTGATATTTCAACATCCAACAATAATTTGTTCAACTTCAGATACGGATTTGCTTTTGATGAAAACATGGATGATTACAAGGTGGTACGTATTCCGTATGGTGAAGGTGGTGAATGTTTAGATATTCAAATTTATACAATAGGGTTAGATTCATGGCATGTCGATAAGACAATTCCTTACAGGCTTCATTTGCAATTCCCACTGAACTTATTTTCTAGTTTGCTTTTTTTCAATGGAGCGCTTCATTGGTTAGGCTTTACTACCCACAATAATACACCTTTTGATTTTATAGCCTCTTTTGAACTGAGCAATGAAAGATTTGTGCAGTAGCCGTTTCCTGAACAAGATTGGGAAGAAAACAGGGAACCTAATAGAAGTGTAGGAGTGCTGGGAGACAGCATTTGTCTGGGTATTAGTTATATTAAGTCCATTGATATATGGGTGATGCAGGAATATGGAGTGCCAGAATCTTGGAGTAAGAGATTTACCATTACCCAGTCAGAACTCCGTTGTAAGCCAATGTGGTCTTTTGAGAATTGTGAGGTTCTACTGGATACCTTTTACGACTTGATGATATATAACCCGAAGAGAGGAGAATTTAGAACAATGGCCATGCCCCATATAACTCATGTGAGCAGGGGTGTAGAGTTGTATGTAGAGAGTTTAGTTTCAGTTAAATCGAATTCTTATGTGGAGAAGAAGATTAAGAATAAAAGCATCAAGGAGCTAGTTAGTGGCAATGAGGCAGTTATATCAAATCTTCTGCAATTGGCCATCTCTTACATTAAATCTTGTTATTTTTCCGCACTTGGTCATTTTTTACATTACTTTCATGTCATAACATTGGCATGTCTGATGGTATTTACTACGGTTTTAATGAGAGCAAGAATTTCATTACAATTGCAAAGGAAAAATATGGGTTAGAAGTTGGTGGATAGAGAACTAAGACCTTAATTAACAAAGTGGTCTGATGCCTCTAAAATTTCATTTCATTTTGGTGGCTAACAAGACCTTAATTAACAAAGGGGTCTGATGCCCCGAACATTTCATTTTGGCATAGTAGGGTGTAAAGCTTGCTGAGGCCAAGATGCGATGGACTTTCTTGGGTGGAAGCTATTATAATATCAAAAGCGATTATTTAATTGCAGCTTAAAAGTAAATATAAAATATGAAATTCCAGATCTCTTTTTCCCATCATAGCAAAATTGAAAATCCAAAATTGAAACCACACCAACAACAACCAAAACCCAGGACAAAACTTAAAGAAAAATCTTATTGATTCCTTTGTCGTCATCATCATCATCGCTCACAAAACGGTATACATAGAGATTAGCATTATAACTACTACAAAACTGAAGACTGTAAAGTAAACTAATTAATTAAGCACCAGGAGCAGCATCTTTAACCTTACTTTGCAAATACCCACCATATTCTCGTGCATAATCTTTCATATGACTGGCTGTATCAGCAATCCGACTACGAGCATAATCAACACGATCAGATCCCGGTGGATGTCTTCCTCTGAAATACTTGTACATCCATGAACACACAGCTAATAAAGACACACCAAATCCAGTCATTGATAGAAAACCAGCACTCGCAATCAATAAAACTGTACCTGCTGGTACCCATATAGGACTTGACAAGATAATCAATGGTGTGAAAAATATCAAACCCATAACTACTGCTGTTAATGTTAACCCTGTGAGAAATAGTAAAATACCACCTGATATAACTAAGGTTAATAGCCCAACAACTTGGGTTGAATTTGGTGCATGCTCTTGAATTCTTTTCAGAATAGTACCACCACCACCACCACCGGTTGTTACCATGGTGGTCCCACCAGTTGGTCTTGTTGTTGAAACTCTTTGAGCTTGGGGTTGGACGGAATGACGATCCGCCATTGTTTTTTAGTTCTTAAGGGTTTCGATCTTATATTTTGGAGAGAATAAAGTTCCTAGCAGATGTAAGAGAGAATCTTGAATATTTATATTGAGAGAGAGAATGAGAGTTGAGGTGGTAGAATGAGGACAGATGTAAATAAAAACGAGAACAGCGGCATGCAAAGCAACACTTGTTAAACTTGGGAATGACTAATTCAGTAAAGACCACTCCATGTACTTCTCCTATGTTTTCTGTTTGGACTTCGGAGAACATGACTTTGTCCAGCTGTTTTTCATGTCGCTATGAAAATTAAAATGTAAGATATGTGCACATTGGAAACCAACGGAACCAGGATAGAAATCTAAGTGCGCTGAAAGCCTAAAACCGCTACGAATCAAACTTTTAAGGGGGTATTTTTCACACAAAAAATTAGGTATGTAGAAATTATTTTTAGTCTGGATTTAAAGTTTTGGGGAAGGCTGTTCCACAACTGCACCCGAGTCTATCTGATCGTGAACCCTTGGGAACATAACTGTTCGTAGAATGAAGGTCTGAATTACATTCAGTTCAACACATGTAAACATGGCTGATTAAAAGAGTAATCAATCCATAAATATGGATGAATTACTTTACGATTTCAAATTTTCAATAAGCGTATTATAATACATTTGGGATATATCCATTAATTATAATTTAGCCCAAATGTATGGGATATATCCATTAATTATAATTTAGCCCAAATGTATTATAAACGTATTATAACATCAGGGACAAATTTCATGATTTTGGAAATTTTAGGGGGCTAGAGCCAGAATTAGTGAACCCTTGGCTCCGCGCCTGATTATCAAGCCAGGCTGTTTTAGGTAACCTGTAATGTTATATCCCAAAGAGAATGTCCCTGAAGTATATTTGTATTCGTATGTTTTAGCTCTCTCCCATTTGTCGAGTACTTTTTGACAACTTTGTTTTGAACTTCACTTCACTTGCTAAGATAGTTACAAGGCAATCAACAATGATAGATTGACCGGCAAAAGAAACCGAGGCTGCTCCCGCAAGACACATGTGGGGGCCCACTTTAAACCTTTTCTAATCCAAAAGTGCTGAGAGCTGTTTTTCATCCGTCCGATCCCCTCTCGGGATGAAACGCGGGATAAAGGCGCCGTGGTTGTAGCATCATTCCAAGGCAATGCAATGTTTACTAGTACGTATGTAAACCACTAAGAGCATCCACAGTGGGCGAGTATAATCAAAAATTTGGGATGAGATCGTGACGCAGTGGGACGGAGTAAAGATTAAATCCCAGCCAAAGATCAAATTCCAGACCATATTTGGTCGCGACCAAATACCAAATCCTAATATAGTCGGGCGTAAATTTAAAGTACGCTTGTTGCTGGGCGTAAATTTAAAGTACGCTTGTTAACGGGCGGAGATTTAAATTACGCCCGATGAAAATTCAAATTAAAAAAAAAATAAAAAAAATGAGGCGTAAACTTAAAGTACGCCTGTTGACAGGCGTAAACTTAAAGTACGCCTGGTGATTGATTGGGCGGACATTTGAGATACGCCCGATGAAATTTTTTTGGGGCGGATCTTTAAATTACGCGCGACCAAATTTTAATCGCCACCGTTACGTGACAACACGGACTAAACCCAAAATTTGATCTTTTTTTTGATCTTTGATCTTTGATTTTGATCGCACCACTGCAGTTGCTCTAAATCTCACCATCTTTTGTCAGTATTCATCACATCATAAAAAATAAAAAAAAATTCTCTAGGTGCTGATAAATATACAGTTCAAGCCCCAGTTCTGGTTGTCTACACTGTAGAGATGGCTAGACCATATCAAAGTCATCAATTACATGATTTTCACGATTCATGAGTTCTGAACCTTAATGAATCATGACTGTTGCGCCAATATTTCAACAGAAAATGGATCGCAATAGAAAACAGATGCAGGCAGCAGAACAAGCATTTACGTTCCATATATGCTTGAGAATCGCGGGCTTTCTGGTATTCTTAAGGAAACCTATTTTGAGGCATACTAAATGATGATGCCATCTAGGGTATCCTTATAATGGGTGTTTATCCATACCAAAATTATTAGGTTAGCCTTTTGTTAGATTAAATTACATAAATAACCTTCAATTTAATTAAAAATTTAAACTAAAGTTAGTTAGATTACCTAAATACCCTTTGACCAAATAAAAACCTAAACAAAAAACTAAATCAGTCAACATTCAACATTTCTTCTTTTTCTTTTCCTCTTCTTCATTTTTGCAGCCGAACCCTCTCCATAAACCGAATAATCGTTCGATGAAAAATCTTTGATCGTCGATTAAAACCAAACTATAATGATGAGTAGAACGAAACGTTGTGCTAGAGATCTACTTCCAGACGTTCATGTTGGACTGCAATACAATCAAGCAAGTTCTAGGGAAAGCGAAGAATACATCAATTCGAGGGGCGTTGATTCACAAAATCAAGATTCGAATAAACCCCTAATGTATATTAGAAGGTATTTGTACAAACTCATCTTGATTTTAATTGTTCTTACTCTGTTTGATCGATAGAATAGGATTTCTTAGTTGAAATTAGGGTTTTCAGATGTGGGTTTGACCCAAATATTGCGACAAAAAGAGAGGAACCTAGGTCTGTGGAAGAACAGTTCGTCCCAAAATTTGGTTTCCATTTTGAGACGAACGTTGACTGTTTGAAGTTCGTCTAATTCGAGTAAATTTTTTTTGGGCCGAAATTAGTATCCATAAGGTTAATTGAATTGGCCTGTGATGCTTTTGTTGGTTTTTCGTTTAGCTTTTTGCCGTTGCAATGTTAATCTTGAATCCATGGGAATATATATTCTGTGACTCTGGATAGACAGGTTGAACAATAGGAATCTCTGTCTCCGTGGATGGTTTATTGTTGTTGCAACACCAAATGGCATGAATGTTCTTAGTATAATGCTAAATTTTTGAGTTCCTTAGATTGTCTAGGTTGTGTATTTCTCTTTAGTATAATGTTTTTAGTTGTGTATTTCTCTTTAGTATAATCCATAGGTTCCCAATTTATATGAAAATATGATTTCTCCATATACTTGCATCCACCGAGTGCTGAACATGACTGTACTATACAACAACTTGGTATTGTTCAGTTGTTCAAATGTTCAAGCACTAGGTTTTTTACTCTTTCGTCTACCAGGTCTTAGCATCTGCTTGAAAAGTGCACTTTTTGGAACATTCCAATGCTCAGTATGCATTATTATTAACTTGAAAAGTGCACTTTCTTCATTGTGTTAGGAAACAAACCAAAGCTGGTGGGAGAGTTGTAACTCCAAATTAAGGACAAGAAGAAGAGGTCTATGAAAGTAGCCCGTTCCAATGTTAGAACTCTGCAACCTCGAGTAGGCAACAAAAATTTGGGTGCACATAAAAAAGGAACTACAACCCCCGATACAGAGGATGGAGAGACAGTGATACAATCAGAAGGAGAAGTTCAGGGAAGTCGAGCTAACAAGGAAAATACTACTGCAACTAAAGAGACCGGAAGCAGAGATGAATTGCAAGGTAACACAAATAGAGATGAAGATGAGCAACGAAGACCACAAAGGGATGGAAAACAAGTCGTTGAAGATGAAGAAAATGAAGATGATGAAGAAGAAGAACCAGCACAACCACAACCAAGAAAACAATTAAACCCACAGAACGTTGCTAAAACACGGAAGACAAAGCTTCATATTCCCGATGATGATTACGTAATACCTACCCAGAGGAACGCCCCAACATTTGGTCTTCCTCCAGATGGAGGAAAGGTTTTGATTGGTTACGAGGAGTCTTGGGCAAAGCGAATCTATGAGACTCCAGATCATAGGGGTGCGGTCAGAAATTTGAGACACCAAAGGGCTGCAGCTTATGATTTGAAGAATGAAGTCGATGAGGTCCAAGCAATAGTACAGAGATCTGGTTTATGGAAAGCAATTCAACATGAACAAAAAGGTTGTGATTCAGTGACTGCGTCTGCCTTTACTGAGAGATTTAGTCCTGAAACTTACATATTTCATCTTCCATTCAACGAGATGACAATAACACCTGATGACGCTGATAGGATTATAGGTCTTAGAGCACATGGAAAAAGTGTTGATGCTGAATATTATGAATTGGATTGGGACCAGCTATATAAGTTTGCTGAAGAATTTTTTGGTTGGGATCATAATACTACCCCGAAGGAGTTTTGTAGCACCGCTAAAGAGGTGAAAAATGTGCATGTTTGTTGCGGCAACAAACCAAAGATGTTGAAGTCGCTCAAGTTGAAGAATATGAAAGATAAGTTTGAGAACACTGTGCAGAAAGTTAAAGATGGGTTGGTGATGGACGCGACCAAAATAAACCAGACTGCTGCTGCTTATTTGTTTCACACTATGAAGCACGGATACTTCAAAATTGGTGACCTATCTGTATCGGCACCGTATTAGTATCGGATACTTGGGGATACCTGGGGATACGTATCAGATACTCCATTTAAAGTGTCACCTTTTTTTAATTACAAAAAGGATAGGGGATACTCTGGGATACCTTTCGGATACTCTATGAGGGGACACTTCCTGTAATCTAACATTTATTTTTTTATACAAAATCTATATATTTATAAATTTATACATAAAATCTAAATATTTATAGATATTTGTATTCATTAACATATCGAATAATTATATCTATACCTAATAACTTGTTGTCTATAAAGAACAAAAACTTGGTATTTATTTTTATGGCGCTTCAAAAAAAAAGAAAAAAAAGGGTGTTAGGAAAATCTAGCTTTAAAGCTTATTGGGAATTCTTTTCATGTTGTTTAGAGTGAAATCGGAGTACATGTGATTTTATCCATTCAATTAACATAAGTAAGACTGAAACCAGAATGTTGAAAATTTAATGTTTGCTCACTTTAATATTCAAGATAGTATTTATCGGATTTTTTTATTTTATGATTTTTTAGTAGAATGAATCATTATTATATTAAATATTTTGTTAATAAATACACGTATCCCATCGTATCTCGTATCCCCATTTTATTAAATTTGACGAATCTCCGTATCAGTGTCACCGTATCAGTATCCACGTATCAGTACCGGTGCATCCTAGGTTGCACACTCTCGGCCAAATTATATTTCCTGACCATACTGGGAACAAAGTTAGTGCTCAATATCTCTAATTCGTAAAAGATATTTCGAAGTTTCATGAGTACGCTTGGGGATCCAATTGTGTTGCATTCCTTCTTCATTCAATTGATACAAAATCTAGGCTAGACCCTAGAAATATTGGAGGAAATTTCAGTCTCTTTCAGGTACTTCTCATATCTTTAATTCCATTTCTAAGTTAACTGATCACGTACTTTGCTCCGTAATTAGTCGATCACAGTGTCAAGTTCGGCCTAAATTACCAGTTCTTTGTTGAGACAAACCTGACAACTTGTAATTAATTATTCTGAAAACGTCAGGTTCGGCCCATAGTGGTAATTCATTTTTGATCCAAATATTGCTCTGCGTTGTAGCAGTTTATGTTGTCAACTAAGTTTTTCCTATGGGATTAATGTAGGTGTGGGTATATGATCACTTCCCGAAGTTGAAATTAAGCACACCAATTGAGGTGGTGGATGATACATTTCCAACTTCGGCAAAATATGAGTTCAAAGACTATAAGAAGAGGGATAAATTCGAAAAGATAATCTCTTTAAGAGAAAAGTTAGACTCTTTGGATGGTGTTTGAGGGTGAAAACGGTTTCTGCTGATTTCGGTAATTTCGTGTGTGTGGGTGAGAAACGAGTCTAAACCCTAAACAATGTACTTCACGGGAGTACTTTAGATTCGAGAGATCAATCTGTACAAATCCGTCCTAAACCAAGAAATGGTCGTTCCAGACTTTCTTCGGTCACAAAGTGAAGGAGAAGGGTTGGTTTTGTGGAGGGAAGCGAAGAGAGTGTTGAGACCAGAATAGTGGATTCTGGAAGAGTAGTTGTTTGACGACTTGTATCAGAAAGTGAAACGTTAGCAATGTGGAATCTAACAGATGATTTCTGAGTGTTGTATATTCCTGGCCAAGCTTGTCCTTTTGTGGAACAGGTGAGACCTATTTATACAAGTCGCAACGAAACGTACCCTGGTCTCGTAAGAGTTGGAAACAGTTGAGTAAATGGAAGAAAGAGGTAATGGGTAACGCCTGGAATTGATGTTTCCATAATGAAGGAAACGTTTCACCATTAATTCTTGTGTTTACTAACCGCCTCACTCTTATGACACTTTCATGTAACGGGCGTATTGTACGCCGCACGCTGTACACCGCCAGACCAATACCCTGATGAGCATCCCCCAGTTTGTGACATGTTTTGATGTCTCGAGTGTTTTCGTGGAAAACGTGAAGCATGTTGCTGTTGTTTGGCAAGTTAAGATTGGGAGGCTTGCCGGCTCGGTTGTGACCTTCGACGGTCGAGATTTTGCATTTTGAGAGGAAAGGTAGTCGTTGATTGTTGCAACCTTCCGTTTGGCAGCCAGTGGCATGGAGGTGTGGCTGGCATGCTCGTGCATGCTTTAGGAACGACAAATATTAGGGTTTGGTATAAACCGTGTAGTTTTGGCATTGGGCCAGAAGTTGCCACGCGTTTGGTGGAGAACTTGGATGGCTAAGATTTGCATCTCAGAAGGAAGGGTGGCCATTGATTTTTGCAACCCTTCGTTTGGCAGCCAGCGGCATGGAGGCATGACCGGTCTGGCTTTGCATGGTTTAGGCGCGGCCAAAATTAGGGTTTGGTACAAACCGTGTAGTTTTAGCATTGGGCCAGAAGTTGCCACGCGTTTGGTGGCGAACTTGGACGTCTGAGATTTGCATCTCAGAAGGAAGGGTGGCCATTGATTGTTGCAACTCTTCATTTGGAAGCCAGCGGCATAGAGGCATGACCGGCATGGCTTTGGTGCGGATACGTGGTTTCCATGGTATGTCATTGGCACATTGGTGCGGCTGGCATGGTTGGCATGCTTTTGCGCGGAGACGTGGCTGGCATGGTATGCCATTTGCACGGTGGTGTAGCTGGCATGGTTGGCATTCCTTGGCGCGGAGACGTGGCTAGCATGGTATGCCATTTGCACGTAGACATGGCTGGCATGGCATGCTATTGGCATGGTAGTGAGGCTGGCATGGTTGGCATGCCTTGGCACGGAGACGTGGATGGAATGGTGTGTCATTTGCAGAGAGACATGGCTTGCATGGCATGCCATTGGAACGGTGGTACGGCTGGCATGGTTGGCATGCCTTGGCGCGGAGACATGGATGGCATGGCATGCCATTGGCACGTTGGTGCGGCTGGCATGGTTGGCATGCCTTGGCGCGGAGACGTGGCTGGCATGGTATTCCATTTGCACGGTGGTGCGGCTGGCATGGTTGGTATGCCTTGGCGCGGAGAAGTGGCTGGCATGGTATGCCATTTGCACGGTGGTGCGGCTGGCATGGTTGGCATGCCTTGGCGCGGAGACGTGGCTGGCATGGTATGCCATTGGCACAGTGGTGCAGCTGGCATGGTTGGCATGCCTTGGCGCGAAGACGTGGCTG
Source organism: Papaver somniferum (assembly GCF_003573695.1). Classification (NCBI taxonomy): domain Eukaryota; kingdom Viridiplantae; phylum Streptophyta; class Magnoliopsida; order Ranunculales; family Papaveraceae; genus Papaver; species Papaver somniferum. Next base: position 15,005,333 of record NC_039366.1, read on the forward strand.
GAATGGTATGCCATTGACACATTGGTGCGGCTGGCATGGTTGGCATGCCTTGTCATAGAGACGCGGCTGGCATGGTATGCCATTGGCACGGTGGTGCAGCTGACATGGTTGGCATGCCTTGGCGCGAAGACATGGATGGCATGGGATGTCATTGGAACGTTTGGCTAGCATGCGCGACTGGCATGTGCAGAGATGATGCCAATCAGTATCGAGGGATCTGTCGTGGAGCATGGCATATATAAAAAAGCTACCCCAGTAATTTTACGTAGGTATGTTTGGATGGTTCAATAAATGTGTTAGTGGCGACATTATTACTCAAGTGTGATGTCATTGTCTGACTAAGGTTTTACGATTTTATCCCTAAGCTAAAAACCACCATCAACATTAAGTCCCTTTCTTATCTCGGAACAGGGGCATTGTTGCGAGGTAAGCATAAGATGGTGACATACAAGGACAAAATCGAAACGACAAGTCATGAAAAGATGGTCGGGAAGATCCGGCTAACCTTTTTTGGATGCAAGGAACATATGCGATTCCTATGTTGGCGGTTTTGCGCGAATTTGGCTCGACGGGGAGCCACTTACATTGCTTGGCGGGAAGTGAGCCGTTGGCGTTGCTCGGCTTGGAATGGAACCGTTAGCGTTGGATCGGCTTGGGATGGAGTCGTGAGCATTGGTCGGCTTGGGATGGGAGTCGTTTGCGTTGGATCGGCTTGGCACGGCATGAGCGTGGACGTTGGCTCGGTGTGGCGTGGGTGCTGGCAAGGCGAGGCGTTGTCTTGACACGGCGCTGGCTTGGCGTGGCATGGATTGTTGGCACCGTGAAGCTTGTTCTCGCGGGACCAATTTCCTTTTCCCATACACATCTCAAATAGGAAATTCTTTCCTTATTCAAATTCCAAAAGTGTCACGCCTATAAAAGGGTTTTCTCTCCTTTTTATCTTGTATCTTTGTTCTCACGTCCTTGCGTTAGTGGCAGAGCGATAACAATAAAGTGGGCAAGCTTATTCCAGGTATGTACTCCAGCGTTTCTATTTTAGCTTGTTCTTCTTGTATTGATGCAAACCCTAGCCGTAGGTACACTTTTCAAAATTTTGTAGAAATATTGTTCCTCTGTATTGGTGTAAACCCTAGCCATAGGTATGTCCTCCGTAAATTTGTAGAAAGACTTCATCATGAACAAATCCTCTTCGAATATCACAACATTGGTCACCTCATGGATATCGTTTGAAGCAATTGTTGCGTAAAGTGGGCATGCACGAGTAGGAGACTGCCATTGATTCCATGAAAACTTGGCGTTAGCGAAAGGTGTTGTTCTCCCCGTTGGTGGTTTGTTTCTTGGTTCTCTGTACACACACTTGGATCATCTATTTGCAGACATGCGCGCTTCGAACGGTTACATGAAAATAGACTCGTATTTTCATGTTGCTTTTCTCCATGCATGGTTATGGGAGCATTTCGAGAAATACGCTCCCAAACCGTTGGCTTCACTTCCCGAGTCTTGTGGTGGTTCCAGGATACTTCGCTGGTCGAATAAGCGCCCAAAAGATGGTTCAAACCTGGTTGAATTCCTCGACAGCTTGTACACGGTCAACTTTCGTCCCTGGGCTCCGGTGCATGCATCCACAGTTCAAGTCAACACTTTTGCTTCTGCTCCAAACATGTCTTTGCTTTTTGGTAAAAAGGATATGAGTACTGGAGAGGTTATGTTCATGCGAAGTTGCACGCCTGGTTATTTACGGTCTTTCTTTCGAGGATCTTGCCAAGAAGTTTCTTATAACATTGACAGGGCGGATCGTCACATGGGATTTGACCAAGGACCCCCTCTATCTCGTCAGTCGGTTGTCCCAGAAAACTTGCTGCCAGGTGCTCTTGATGCTAGTGCTCTTGCGCCGGGTATAAGTCTGCCCTTCTTGCTCTCAAGACGAAATCCGGCAACAACTTCCAAGTATAACATATTCTGGCAGGAAGAGCTCCTTGCTATTCATGGATTCGTGAATGAGGTAGTGAAGAATACCTGTGGTAAGCCTTCTACCGCAACTCTGGCAAAACATCAATTGTTAAGGGATCCCTCCTCACCCAAATGCAAATCTTCTAACGCGGACACAGACAGTCCCCAAGAGAAAGAGCGAAGGTCGAAAAGTAGTGCAAGTGGCTTTCAGTCGGATCCGACGGCTCGCGTGACCTTCAGTTCTTACAATGTTCGGGTATGTATTCTTTTTCTTTCCTACTCAGCCGGCTTGTACAATTCTTTCGTTATTGAAATTTTTCCTTATTTCTTAATCAGGGTGTGAACGCCTTCGCCGTCTTGCACATGGTCAGAAAACAGCGTCTCTCGAAGCGGAGGGAGGTAATGCTGAGCCTATCCGTGGTGAAGGGGAATCCAAGAAGGAATAAAGTTCGGAGTCCAGTGACGACGAGAAAAATTCTTCTGACGGCAGTGTCGAGTCTTCCTCTGGTGATTCCGGAAGGGAATCAGTGAGTCTCCTGCATATCTCTTCTTTCTTTCAACTTTCTTTCCCACTTTTCCTTTTGAAGTAAAAACCAAATCGTAATGTCACAGAGGGAGACGCTCTTGAGGATGGTGAAGACATGACTGTTCCTTCAATTGCAGAAACCGCACCTGCTGGTTACATTGAAGTTCATCATCCTGAAGACGTTGTCGCGACCAGAATGGGGGAGATTACTCCAGTGGATGATGGTGTAATTGTAGTTAGGAATCCCTTTTTGGTTGCTGATTCAGTTCCGGGTGCCACCGTTGTTCCTCCATACCTGGTTCCCTATCCAGATCATGTGCTGGTCGGTGGCTTCAGCGTGCCAGCCAAATACGAGATGTTATATACCAAAATATGGGAAAGGCATGGACACATCGCCACAACCAAAAAGGTCACTAGTAAGTTTGCGTTGGTCAAGAGTGTGGAGGAAGCTTTATCTTCGATTGACGACATGTGCAAAGATACTTTCCACACCGTTTCTGAGGACGTGGCCTTAAGATGGAAGTTCCATCGTGACTTTTGCGTGGACTTCAACTTTTCCTGGTTTGTTGAAGGTTTCCCTGAGATCGAAAAGTTGCAGACCATGGCGGTTGAAGGACCTTCCTTGGATGAGGTCGCACAGCAGGAGGCGAAGATCAAAAGGTTTTCCAGGGAGCTGAAGCTGAAACGGGCGGCTCTCGAAAGTACGAAAGAAGCTTTCTCCAAGAAGAGCAAGACATTACTGGATGATTTTCCTTGAGCGTTTTATTTTTTGAACTTCCTTCCCTTAGGTTTTTTTTTGGAAGGCAAAAGAAACGCCTAGTTTACGGTTTGATTTTTTTTGGTTTTTGGATTGATAGATGACTGCTTTTTATAAGATTTTTGGATTATTTTGGAATAATAGCCTTTTGATCAATTGATGTGTCAAAATCTGAATTGCGAGTGTAAGTAGCAAATCATCCGGAAAAAATTGAAAACCGTAAATGTTGCACGAGAAGGAAAAGATAAGCGACCTTGGGATGATTGGGTCCTCGACTTCCATGGAAAGTGTGAAAATACAAACGATAGGTCATGTAAACATCATCTGGCAAACTTACCCATCTTAGAGTCTTTGACCAAGACTGAGTTTTCAGGGAGTGAATCCGAGTCTTCATGTGATGCCCTATTTGTTGTGAGAAGTCCCTGATAAGCACGTAAGTGCTACATTTTATACCCATATTTATATTAGGTAGGACTCGATATTTTAGTTACTAATACTTTTTTAGTGCTTTTGTAGAAAGTACAAGTGAATTCGATCATCCGGCGAATAAACAACGAAATATGAGACTTAATGGTCTTTGCGACGAAAATGGCCAAATTTGGTTGGCCTGGTATTTCCATGTATCAGCAACCACAACGATGAAATGGGGTTGGCCTGGTATTTCCATGTATCAGCAACCACAATGATGAAATAGGGTTGGCATGGTATTTCCATGTTTCAGTAACCATTATAATGAAATGGGGTTGGCCTGATATTTCCATATATCATCAACACTTATATAACACGGAACCAAAGGAGTCAGAGCTTAATCAATTAATTATGAGGCTCCTTTTAATCCCCTTGTGTTCGGACAGGATAAATGGAGAATCAGTCAACAAATAAATGTCTTTGCTACCAGTGGGATGTGGTGCAATTGGGTTAAACCCGAATGGTGCGTGTACTGCTCTTTAGACATGAATTGAAGATGGTATTTGAAGCATTTCTGCATTTGAGTATGGTGTACAATAATTACAACAACACAGCATCGTTGGAGTTGGTTTGTCTAAGTTTGTCCAGAATGGAAGAAGATGATTGGCTGAAGTGTTTGTTCGAGTGGCAGCGACAAGGAGCTACAGCCAAGGCGGGGTTCATCTCATAAGTGAAATCAATTGGAAAAACTAGTGATCAACTGCCAAGGTGTCGATGCTCTGGCCGAGACTTGGCCTGACAGAATGGAGAACGTAACTGGTTCCAGCTACAAGGTAGCAAACACTTAAGATGTCGGTGTTGTCTCGAGTGGTATGTACAGAGAGGAATGTGAGCATATGGAGCTCAGCGATGAGACGAGTTTCTGGTGATGGCCAGAGTTGAAAGAATGGAGTCGGGATGTACTTCAGAGTGTTGTTGTTATAAGCAGGAAGGAGAAATTTCTCAAGTCCATGGTGCAGGCAGTGGTGACCAGATGGAAAGAAGCATGTTTAAGCTGTGAGCCGGTGGATGCCAAGACTTGGTCGAAACAGGAAGAAGAAGGTCTGTGGCAACAAAGTAAAGGCAGGAGAACAAATGGGCATTGCCAAGTCAGTGGGCTAACGGTGGCTGTAGAGAGAGTCCGGACATGAAAGCAATGAATCAAACTGGCGCTGGTTATGGTTATTGTAAAGAATGATTGATCAAGATGCCTGATGTTGGTGCTATAAGCTGAGACCGAGATGGAGATGAAGAACAACAAACGGTGGGTGGAATGAGAGAATTAAGGGAACTGAGAATTGAAAGTGACCGGCAATGGACCTTAGCTAGTCAGGGAATACTCTGGTGCTGTAATACTAGTCGGCAATGGTTCGAATACAACTAATACAGCAAGTGGAACAACTGAACTCAGTGAACAGTGAATGCGTAGCAGCTGGAATTGGCAGAAGCCAGACATGGTGCTGTGGATTAATGGAAGTTGGATATTGGCTCGAGTCTGCTGCTTTTGGTTCGAGATGTAAAAGCTACAAAGTCCGGAGGGAGCTGAAGTTAGATGGATGGACTTAAAGGTGAGAAGATGCCTAGACAGACGGAAGATGAATTGGTGCTGTGACGAACAGAAAACAGTAAGGGAGTTGGACTTTAGAAAGGCCTGAATTGGTTTCGGTGATTGAGATTGGGCCTTGGTATTTTCAAGGTCCAAAATGAATTCGCAGGTCTGACCTATTTGAAGAGAATCGAGAAGAATAGAAGAGAGGCCGGTTTTGGGGAGTTCAGAGAACTGAAAGCGGCGACCACAGAGCCGACAGCCGAATACAGAGAGACTAGGGTTTGAAGCTTCATTTCCTTCGATTTCATTCTTGCTTAGCTAGTTTTGATTTTGCATATGTTTATGGCTTTTGAGAAAGCCATGTCTAGCTAGAGTCATGTTAGGGTTTGGGTAGAAACCAATTTAATTGTGTAAACTCTACATTTATGTGCTCAATAATGATTTAAATGATTAGTAGTTTTTCTTCAAATAGCTTGGTATTTTATTGTTCATGTGATTTTCTTGATTATTTATGCTTTTGAATTGATATTTCGTGCTTCGGTTAAATCCCTAGACGTGGTATGCAAGGATAGATAGGTAATGCTTTAGAATTACTACTCATGAAGCGAAGAAAACTAGAGCGGAGAAACAATATTTGAAAATGCATGGAATAGATTTTTAAAGATTAGTAGAATTTGCATAATTAATTGGTGGAAACTGAAAATCCTAACAACCTTCTATCATTCTGTTTTTCGTTAAAATTATTTATTATTTCATTTTTGTCCGAATTTCTGAAACCTCTCAAAAAAAAATCATCTTTGTTAATTAGTTGATTCTTGATATTAGTTGTTTGAGTATTTCACACTCCCTGTGGGAACGAACCGCATTTGTTATCTATATTATTATTGACCTGTGCGCTTGCGGATATAACTGGGTTTCATTTAATCATTCATTTTGGTTATCTAAAATTTGTATCAAGTTTTTGGCGCCGCTGGTAGGACTAGAAATGATCCTAAAAATTCTAACTGCAAGTGCACAGTGTCGGCAAGCAACACAGGGCAAGCACAGGTCAGTTCCACAGGGACAAGGGGGTGCAAGTGCTATTTTTCTTATTGTAACCAATTTCTAACTGATTACACTAACCAGGGCAGATTACTAATCGGACAAGTCAAACTAACATTTATTTTTTCACTAACATTAAACAGAACTAACATTAACTTGTACCAATCATAACTATCAAACTGAACTCAAAACATTCATGGCATTAACTTCAGGCTAGCATTGGATTTCTACTAACATCAAAGTCAACACAGCATTTATTTCTGATGCATTAATCACTGACTACTCATTCAACATTAATCATTAATCATTAACACTAATCATTTATATTAACTGAACATGCAGATTTGTAGGCAGAGCATTACACTAATTCAATCATGGAAATTGAAGCAAGGTTACAAAGATAACTAAAGGTGAACAAGCAAATATTGAGGTTAAGATTTCTGAACAGCAATGAAGAGATGGTGAATCTGATGAATGGGAAACTAGGGTTTGAGAATTCACCTCTCAGCCCATACTATCATGTTAGCTATTGCACTACTCAGCTTCTTTAAGTGGATAATTTAACTCCAATCACTAAATCACGGCAAGCATTAGTTGTCTGCTTAAAGAACAACTAATCAAAACACAATAACAAGCATTTGAGAGTAAGTGAACATACATAGAAGGATTCTAACTACCTAGGATGCTTGACATTCTATGTGAAAGCAATATGTTGTTCATCAACAAAAATATATCCTACACAGTGATCTTAGCATAAATCAGTAGCAATAAGCACACATCCTAGCATTAAGGCTAAGGGTTTCATCTAAACCCTAGCTAGGATGTTTAGTTCATGAATAGAAGACCTAACATGATACTAGCAGGGTTGGTGTACATGGAAAAATCAACAGTGACAGGACAAAAACCAATTGCAAATGAATTGATAATTTTTCACTCTAATTAACTTGGGTCTCTCCCCCCATGCTTCACAATGTTACACAGTGTACAATTTATACCAGAACACTAACCCTAATTGTAAATCCCCAAATCAGAAAATTAGGGTTTTTTAAATTACACAAAATTTAACTTACAAACTCCCAAAATCTGCTCGACCCATGCCTCCTCTAGTCCTTGATGCTCTTCCTCTGCTCCTATTGTCCCCTAATTTCGAGTTATTTTACTCACCCCAAAACCTAGGGTTTCAGAGGTTGTGAGATGAAGAAAATAACTAGGCTAGGGATATGGGGGTGTTGTCGGTGAAGAGATAGTAGTGGCAGTGATGGAACTGGTGGTGGTGACGGAAGTGACAGCGGCAGAGAGGGGAGGTGGTGGAGTTGCAGAGCTCTGCAACTGTCGGGTGAAGGAGATGAAGGTTTGGGGCGATGGGTTGTTTGGGTGGATAATAGGATTCGGTGCTAAGGGTGAAGCGGGAGCATCTGGTTCGATGTTTGGCGAGCTGAGCCGCTGGATATGGAGATGGTAGGTAGATCGGACGGCTAAGAGAGAAGCAGTTTGTAGCGACCGTTGGATGTGGAACACAACGAAGTCAACGGTGCTAGATTAGGTTAGGTGCTGTAGTGTTGGGCGGAATCATCGGGATTTGATGCACAGGCATAGGAGCGACCGTTGGATTCAACTGCAATCTAATCTGAAGGCTTGGAATTTAGGTACTATGGTGTTTGATATGAACTTCGGATTTTGATGCACAATGATGAGGTGACCGTTGGATGACAAGATGGATCCAATCTGACGGCTCTCATGGAAATGGGTATGGATAAAGGAAATGGATTTGGGTAAGGGTTTTGGGCCTTGGGTATGCCAAGCCCATATCTTCTTTAAGAACAATTCTTCCTTCTTGAGCCCATTCCTAGCTTTTTGGTCTTGTGCGCAACATTCTTCGCGGCTTCCTTGCGTAATTTCTTCTCCCGGCTTTTCACTACTTTTCTGCTCTTTTCGCTCCGCAAGTCATCCAGACTTTATTTATTACCTAAAAATGCAAAATTAAGTAAGAAAAATATTATTCTTGAAAACAATGACAATACAGAATATGGGATAAAATGTAGAATTAATGCACAAAAGATGAGTTAAATGCCAACAAAAATATAATAAATATGCACTATTTAGCACTCATCAAATACCCCCAAACCTGAATTTTACTTGTCCTCAAGTAAAACAAAACTAAGGAAATCCTAACTATACCACTGTCGCTGGTCTTTCGAATGCATTTAGCGTATGCACTAAGCCTTTTAAACCACTAAGTGTCCCTAGTGGACGAGTTGAAGTCTCGTGAAGGTTTGCTTAGAACGTACCTACAAAGTTCTAGGTCAAAATATAAGCTCAGATTCCATCAAATGTGACATGTGCAAACAGTTTAAGCTCACAGCAAAATGGAGATGTCAATCTAGCTATCGAAGGCACAATCCTAGCACTGATAACAAAAAAAGACATGTGATAAGAGTGTAAAGTGTATCTACACATGTGTAAAGAAAGATCTGAAGTTATGACTACTAATCACCAAGAGATAGTTTCTCAGGCTAAGAACCGAGGTCGAAATCTAGCTAGCTGTCGGACTTTACGAGAATTGTGAATGAGTAGGAGGTGTTTCACAATTGCTCGCGTTGTACATCAATGGCATACACCCTCCTTGCTTATTACAAAGAAACAATAAAATGACTCTTTACATGACTCTTATTTACATTGACTACTCTCTTTTATTTTTGGAACAAGAGAGGATGGAATTGATAAATACTTGATTTGTTTTTTTTTTTTTTTTGTATTTTTCTGATATTTTTTCTGAATATATACATCGTTTTTTTTTTTTTTTTTTTTTTTTTTTTTTTTTTTTTTTTTTTTGCAAATGAATAAGGAAACACTTTTGATACATAACAAAAAGAAACAAAAGATTACATGACACTTTGCAAGAGGTAGCCCTTTTTGATGCACCCAGTTAAATTCGATGGTTGTCTTTCTTAATGTAACCTCCACCTTCTATCCCAACCAACCAAAGAACAAGCTAGTCCAGTTTCGTTCAGTATTCTAAAGTGATTGGCAATCGTAACTTCCTATCCAACACCTTGAAGATCGAGGCCATACATGTATTGGTAGATCGTGCGCGTGCAAATTTCTTATCACGATGTGAATTGTGCTAGAATCAGGGTGCCTAAATATCTAGACTAAGACTCCTAATAAAAATACATATTTGCACAAGAGTCAGCATTTCAAGGTAAATGAGCTCCATTTTTATGATTTTTTCAATTTTTTAATTTTTTTGAATTTTGATTTTTTAATTTTTTTGGAATTTTTCAATTTTTTCAAAAAGAAGAAGGAGTTCGTTTTCAATTATAGCATATTATCATGGTATCTATTCTATACCCCCAAACCTAAACTAAACATTGTCCTCAATGTTTCAAAATATGGAAAGAATTATAAAACAATATATGAAGAGGAACATGCTGAGTAGAGTAAAAGGAGAGAAAATACCCGATTTCGGCGAAAGCTCGATTAAAACTCCGTTATTCAAGGCAAAAATCCATCATATTAGGAGTCACAATGGATGAGCACAAAATATATACAAAAGGAAATTTAACTAACACATTATCTACAAGAAAATTTGGTTTTTAATGGGATTGGACTTTTTGGAAAAATTTGGTTTTGCCGGGAGACATTTGGTTTTGATGGGAAAAAGAAAAATTTTGGTTTTTAGGGAAACATTTGGAAAACTTTTTGGTTATTTAGGGAAAGAGTGGACTAGTTTAGTCCACATAGACCGGGTCCTCCAGGTTGGTTGTTTCAATGTCGGGTGGGAATGGTTCAAGGAATGGTTTTAATCTCTGCCCGTTGACTTTGAAAACGTTCTTGTTGGAGACATCCTCCAGCTCTACAGCTCCATGAGGAAAAACTGTGCGTACTAGGTACGGTCCCTTCCATCTGGAACGCAGTTTTCCTGGAAAAAGATGTAATCGGGAGTCATACAGCAAGACTTTCTGACCAGGAGTGAAGGATTTGCGCAGAATACGCTTGTCATGAAATCTTCATCTTTGCTTGTACAGCTTGGCACTGTCATAAGCCTCATTTCTCAATTCTTCCAACTCGTTGAGTTGAAGTTTCCTTTGAATTCCAGCTTCGTCCAGAAGAAGTTCAGCTCTTTGATTGCCCAGTAGGCACGATGTTCTAATTCCACAGGTAGATGGCACGGCTTTCCATACACTAGACGATAGGGGGACATGCCAATTGGTGTCTTATAAGCTGTTCTATAGGCCCACAAAGCATCATTCAATCTCAATGACCAATCTTTCCTGGACGGGTTGACCGTCTTCTCCAGAATGTGCTTAATTTCCCTATTAGAACTTCCACTTGTCCACTAGTCTGAGGGTGGTACGGAGTAGCAACCTTGTGAGTTATGCCATACTTGCGTACTAAAGACTCAAAGTACTTGTTACGAAAATGTGAACCGCCGTCACTGATGATAGCTCTAGGGGTACCAAAACGTGCAAATATGTTTCCTTTAGAAATGAAAGTACCACCTTGTGGTCATTTGTTCTGGTTGCTATGGCTTCTACCCACTTAGAAACGTAATCAACTGCGACTAGGATGTACAACTCTGTCAGACATGGGAAATGGACCCATGAAGTCGATCCCCCAAACATCAAAAATCTCCACAATCAAAATGGGGTTCAATGGCATCATGTTTCTCCTCGAAATGCTTCCTAGCTTTTGACAGCGTTCACAAGCAACACAATAATCATGGCAATCCTTGAACAATGATGGCCAATAGAATCCACACTGCAAGATCTTTGCAGCGGTTTTCTTGGCACTGAAATGGCCTCCACATGCTTGGTCATGACAGAAAGATATCACATCTTTCTGTTCAGTGTTGGGGACACATCTCCTAATGATTTGGTCCGGGCAGTACTTAAACAAATATGGGTCATCCCAAAGGAAATGTTTAACTTCAGCCAGAATTTAGCGGTCTTGTCTCGACCAATGAGGGCATCCTACCTGTAGCGAGGTAGTTAACAATCAGCAAACCAAGGAAGGTCTGAGATAGACATCAGCTGTTCATCTGGGAATGATTCTCTAATCAGCTCACATCATCAGACTCTAAAGTTAATCTAGACAAATGATCAGCAACCACATTCTCACAACCTTTCTTATCACGGATTTCGAGATCGAATTCCTGTAATAAGAGTATCCATCGAATAAGGCGAGCTTTAGCATCCTTCTTGGAAAGAAGATACTTCAAAGCCGCATGGTCTGTGTATATGATGATCTTAGACCCTATCAGATAAGATCTAAACTTGTCTAATGCGAAAACGACGGCAATTCCTTCTCGGTAGTTGAATAATTGAGTTGGGCATCATTAAGGGTTTTGCTAGCATAGTATATCACATATGGTAGTCTATCAACTCGCTGTCCTAAACAGCACCAAGCATAATCAGAGGCATCACACATAGTTCGAACGGAGTTCCAATCGGGTGGTCGGACTATAGGAGCGGTGGTGAGAGAGTTTTTAATTCCTCCCATGCCTTCACACAAGCAGCATCGAAATTGAAGGCAACATCTTTGGAGAGAGACACAAGGTCTGAGATTTTGCTAAATCTTTGATGAATCGCCGGTAAAAACAGCATGACCTAAAATGATCGATCCCTTCACAGAGGGGGTTGGGTAATGTTGAATGAGGTCAACTTTAGCTTTATCCACTTCAATTCCTTTTTCCGATGATGTGTCCTAGAACTATTCCTGAATTCACCATAAAATGGCATTTTTCCCAATTTAGAACAAGGTTCTTTTCTTACATCTGGATATCACAGGGCAAGATGCTCAAACATTCGTCAAACGAGGAACCAAACAGAGAAATCATCCATAAAGATCTCGAGAAAACTATCTATCATGTCAGAAAAAATGCTCATCATGCAACGCTGAAAAGTAGCAGGTGCATTACACAACCCGAAGGGCATACGTCTATAAGCAAACGTCCCAAATGGACACGTGAATGTAGTTTTTTCCTGATCTTCCGGTGCAATGTGAATTTGGTTATAACCGGAAAAGCCATCTAGAAAACAGTAGTGACTGTGTCCAGACACACGTTCTAGCATTTGGTCATGAAAGGGAGCGGGAAGTGATCTTTTGTTACTGTGTTCAACTTCCTGTAGTCGATGCATACTCGCCATCCTGTGGTTGTACGTAGGGACTAATTCATTCTTGTCGTTCTGAACTACAGTAATGCCTGACTTCTTAGGCACAACTTGAATGGGACTAACCCATTTGCTATCGGGAATTGGGTATATGATACCCGCATCAAGTAGTTTCAGGATCTCTCTACACTCTCTCATGTTAGGATTAAGTCTCCTTTGCATTTCCCTAGATGGTTTGGCATTCTCTTCAAGGTTAATGTGGTGCATGCAAATGGTGGGACTAATTCCTTTGAGATCTGAGATGGTCCATCCTAAGGCCTCTTTGTGTTCCTTAAGTACTTCTAAAAGCTTACTTTCCTGTTCCGTGTCTAAATGATGAAAAATGACAGGTAAAGTATCAGAAGAACCTAGGAATGCGTACTTCAACGTATAGGCAATGTTTTCAATTCCTGGTGGCTGGCTCATCAAATATAACAACTCTCAGAAAGTGGGGTTGTTCCACTTATTCTCCTTGTGATGTCCATTTGAGGTACAGATTCGAGCAAGATAGGACGTCACTACAGTATCATCATCATACAACTCAGTTAAACTCCATACATGCTTGAAAGGGGTCGACGGATAGAATGTTAGTCAACGAATCTTGTATTAATCCTCAATCATATTAACTTCATGCACATCATCATCATCAAGATTCACAGGTTGTTGACTAATATAAACATTCAATTCTACCGTCATGTTACCAAAAGAGTTTCAACACTCCATTCCGACAGTTGATGATCGCGTTGGACGTAGCCAAGAAAGGACGTCCTAAGATGACAGGAATGTGACAGTCTGGGTTTTGTACAGGTTGAGTGTCTAAGACAATGAAGTCTACGGAAAATAGAATTTTCAACCTTGATCAAAACGTCTTCGACCACTCCACGAGGAATCTTGACAGATCGGTCCGCCAGTTGTAGAGTGATAGATGTTGGTTCAACTCCCAAGACCTAACTGCTCATAAACAGAATATGGCAGTAGGTTAACACTTGCACCTAGGTCTAATAACGCTTTATTGACCGTGTGTTCTCCTATAGTGCAAGAAATTGTTGGACATCCTGGATCCCTAAACTTGGGTGGAGTTTTGTTCAGAATGATGGAACTCACCTGTCAGCTAAGAAAGCACGTTTTGCACATTGAGCTTGCGCTTTTGAGTGCACAAGTCTTTGAGGAATTTGGCATAAGCAGGGATTTGCTTATTGCTTCAAGAAAAGGAATGTTGATGTTGACTCTCTTGAACAGATCTAACATCTCATTGTAATGGGTACTTTTCTGTTGATAGATCTTTGAGGAAATGGGCAACAGGAACATGAGGAGTAAGGGACATTCACAGCAGTAGAATTGTCAGGCTTTCCAACTGCTCAGATTCTTTGGTTTTCTGGGGTTGTGGAGACAGCGTGGAATTTGTATCAGATTCATTAGGTTCGCCTACGTTGTTCTCGATGACTTTACCACTTCGGAGGGTGGTAATGGCATGGACTTGATCGGGTGAGGTTTCAGTGCAGGATGTTGTGCCTGTTTGAAATATCCTCTTTGGATTTTGTTGGGGTTGGCTAGGAAGTTTACCCTTTTCTCTCTCACACATTTGATCCATCTTTTGATCTAGATTTTTCTGACTTTGCATCAAACTCTGGAACATCTCCTCTAGGGGGATAATCTCTTGTCGGTATTGTGTTGAGGATATGATTGTTGAGAGTTTGATTGTTGTTGAGGGTTCCGGGTGTTGATAACCTTGATTGTTCTGATATCCCTGATTGTTTTGATAGCTCTGATTGGGTTGAGATGGTCCTCCTGAGTGGGTCCTTTGGACCATGAAAAGTTAGGGTGGTTTCTCCATCCTGGATTGTAGGTCTGTGAATAGGGTTATGCTCTGTTTTTGAAACATGGCATGTGCCTGTTCAAGCCTAGATTCCTGGACTGCAAGCAAATCGGGACAATTTTGGAATTGATGGTTGGGATCGTTACAAGCGGCACACAGACGAAGCGACATGTTCTCGGAGAGTAGTGGTGGAAGGTTTTGAATTTTTATGTAGTTCTAACTCTTCTAATCTCCTAACTATTGATGCCATGTTTGCTCTTCCCTCAAATCCGCTTCAATCCTAAAAGCCTAGCTTCGGATGTAGTCTTTCTGGTTCACGGATGGATTCCCACTGTTGCGTCTTTTCAGCTACTTCAATCAAGAAGTCCCAAGACGCATCAGCAGTTTTGTCTACGAATAGACCATTACACATCGACTCAACCGTTGTTCGGGTGGACACATCTAGACCTTCATACAAAATTTGCACAAGTCTCCATTTTTCAAAACCATGATGGGGACATTGGAGCAATAATTCATTGAATCTCTCCAGGTATCTAGCTAAGGTCTCACCCTAATTGCACAAAGCTATTCAGACTTTGACGAATTGTCGCAGTCTTGTGATTCGGGAAAAACTTTTTGAAAAACTCCTTTATGAGGTCATCCCATGTCATGATGGATTGAGGCTGTAAAGCATAGCCAGGCCTTTGCCTTATCTTTCAGGGAGAAAGGAAAGCCTTAACTTTAGGGTTTCGTCGGACATTTGAGTGAAACGCAGAGTTCCACAAATTTCCTCGAATTCTCTCACGTGGTGGTAAGGGTTTTCATTCTCAACACCTCTAAAAATAGGGAGCATCTGTATTGTGCTTGATTTCAGCTCATAATGGCCATTAGCCTCGGGTAGCACAATACAAGAAGGTTGACTGGCTCTAGTTGGGTACATATAATCCTTGAGGGTACGGGGTTCTCCCATTGTTTCAGATTGGTCCGGTGTGTTTTCCTCAGAAGTTGTGGGTATGTCAATTGGGTCTATTTGATTTACTCTAACTAGTCTATTTGATTGGTCTCTAAAGGTTACAATCATATCCCACTCATGAAATAACAAGCCCACAGATAAGGAAGAAAACAGGGCCCATAAGGATTTGGTTTTGAAAGGGTTAAGTGGAATTTGGTTTTAAGGAGTGGAATTTTGGTTTTAAGGAGTGGAATTTTGGTTTTGGTCTAAAATTGGGCTTTGGAAGAGTTTTTTTTGAACTAAACCTAGCATAAATTAGCACAACCCATAAAAGAAAAAAAAAAAAAACAATAATAATAATTACAAGCCCGTAAAAGAAAAATAAAAGAAAATAAAAGAAAAGAAATAAAAATAAAAAAAATAAAAAAAAAATAAAAATGAAAATAATTATTACAATCCCAAATTAAAAAAAATAAATTAATTATTACATACCCAAATTGAATATTTAATGAGGCCCAAGTGGGTTACTCATGGTTTTAGGCTTACTTGGTTAAGGAGGGAAGCCCAGTTAGGCTTTTGTTCCCTTTTAGTTGCACAGCCCAGTTGGGCTTTAGGATCGTCCTACACAGCTCTCGCTCAAGCCCAGCAGCAGAAGGCAGAACCAGTAGTGAAGCCCAGTTGAGTTGGGTTCAGCTCAGTAACAAGAGACCAGGAGCCCAGTTAGTCGAGGAGGCAGAGCCCAGCAGCACTTGGTGAAGCCCAATTCAGAAAAGTAAAAGCCCAGCAGCTTCTCTTCAGTTGGCAGCAGCAGCAGACTTTGGCTTGGCAGCAGCAGTTGCTTTGGTTCACCAACAGCAGCAGATTTTCAACAGCACCACAGCACCACAGCAGATTTCAGGCAGCAGCAGCAGTTCAGTGGCAGACTTAGCAACAACTCAACAGGAGTTACAGCAAGCAAAATCAGCAAGCAAGCATAGGAGTTACAGCAAGCAGAGTTCAGTAACAACCCAAAAGAAAGAAAGAGCAATTGCGCCGCAACCGAGTCCCCGGCAGCGGCGCCAAAAACTTGGTAGGACTAGAAATGATCCTAAAAATTCTAACTGCAAGTGCACAGTGTCGGCAAGCAACACAGGGCAAGCACAGGTCAGTTCCACAGGGACAAGGGGGTGCAAGTGCTATTTTTCTTATTGTAACCAATTTCTAACTGATTACACTAACCAGGGCAGATTACTAATCGGACAAGTCAAACTAACATTTATTTTTTCACTAACATTAAACAGAACTAACATTAACTTGTACCAATCATAACTATCAACTGAACTCAAAACATTCATGGCATTAACTTCAGGCTAGCATTGGATTTCTACTAACATCAAAGTCAACACAGCATTTATTTCTGATGCATTAATCACTGACTACTCATTCAACATTATCATTAATCATTAACACTAATCATTTATATTAACTGAACATGCAGATTTGTAGGCAGAGCATTACACTAATTCAATCATGGAAATTGAAGCAAGGTTACAAAGATAACTAAGGTGAACAAGCAAATATTGAGGTTAAGATTTCTGAACAGCAATGAAGAGATGGTGAATCTGATGAATGGGAAACTAGGGTTTGAGAATTCACCTCTCAGCCCATACTATCATGTTAGCTATTGCACTACTCAGCTTCTTTAAGTGGATAATTTAACTCCAATCACTAAATCACGGCAAGCATTAGTTGTCTGCTTAAAGAACAACTAATCAAAACACAATAACAAGCATTTGAGAGTAAGTGAACATACATAGAAGGATTCTAACTACCTAGGATGCTTGACATTCTAGGTGAAAGCAATATGTTGTTCATCAACAAAATATATCCTACACAGTGATCTTAGCATAAATCAGTAGCAATAAGCACACATCCTAGCATTAAGGCTAAGGGTTTCATCTAAACCCTAGCTAGGATGTTTAGTTCATGAATAGAAGACCTAACATGATACTAGCAGGGTTGGTGTACATGGAAAAATCAACAGTGACAGGACAAAACCAATTGCAAATGAATTGATAATTTTTCACTCTAATTAACTTGGGTCTCTCCCCCCATGCTTCACAATGTTACACAGTGTACAATTTATACCAGAACACTAACCCTAATTGTAAATCCCCAAATCAGAAAATTAGGGTTTTTTAAATTACACAAAATTTAACTTACAAACTCCCAAAATCTGCTCGACCCATGCCTCCTCTAGTCCTTGATGCTCTTCCTCTGCCTATTGTCCCCTAATTTCGAGTTATTTTACTCACCCCAAAACCTAGGGTTTCAGAGGTTGTGAGATGAAGAAAATAACTAGGCTAGGGATATGGGGGTGTTGTCGGTGAAGAGATAGTAGTGGCAGTGATGGAACTGGTGGTGGTGACGGAAGTGACAGCGGCAGAGAGGGGAGGTGGTGGAGTTGCAGAGCTCTGCAACTGTCGGGTGAAGGAGATGAAGTTTTGGGGCGATGGGTTGTTTGGGTGGATAATAGGATTCGGTGCTAGGGTGTGAAGCGGGAGCATCTGGTTCGATGTTTGGCGAGCTGAGCCGCTGGATATGGAGATGGTAGGTAGATCGGACGGCTAAGAGAGAAGCAGTTTGTAGCGACCGTTGGATGTGGAACACAACGAAGTCAACGGTGCTAGATTAGGTTAGGTGCTGTAGTGTTGGGCGGAATCATCGGGATTTGATGCACAGGCATAGGAGCGACCGTTGGATTCAACTGCAATCTAATCTGAAGGCTTGGAATTTAGGTACTATGGTGTTTGATATGAACTTCGGATTTTGATGCACAATGATGAGGTGACCGTTGGATGACAAGATGGATCCAATCTGACGGCTCTCATGGAAATGGGTATGGATAAAGGAAATGGATTTGGGTAAGGGTTTTGGGCCTTGGGTATGCCAAGCCCATATCTTCTTTAAGAACAATTCTTCCTTCTTGAGCCCATTCCTAGCTTTTTGGTCTTGTGCGCAACATTCTTCGCGGCTTCCTTGCGTAATTTCTTCCGGCTTTTCACTACTTTTCTGCTCTTTTCGCTCCGCAAGTCATCCAGACTTTATTTATTACCTAAAAATGCAAAATTAAGTAAGAAAAATATTTATTCTTGAAAACAATGACAATACAGAATATGGGATAAAATGTAGAATTAATGCACAAAAGATGAGTTAAATGCCAACAAAAATATATATAAATATGCACTATTTAGCACTCATCAGCCGCTGCCGGGGAGTGGTAGCAAAATACTCACTAGTTGATATCATTGTATATAGCTTAAATTTAATTTATGTACATAATTTATTTTTATTGTTCTTTTTACGCAGTTTGTTTGATTTTTTTTAGGTACTTTAGTCTGAAGTGCGGGCGAAAAGAAAGTATGCACTCGCAAGACATTTGCAAGAGCCACTTGGGAGATCCATTAGAGGTTTTCTTAGCTCATTTTGGGTATGATTTTGATGACGATAGTGTTATTTGTAAAGTCAATGCCTTGTTAGACTCCACACCGCTGTTAGACACTAATAAATGGAAACCCAAACTAGAACCTCTAGTTTTGTCCGAGTCTCGACTAGTTCCATCAGTCGAGGATGCTCCGACCTTGACCGATAAGCCATTAAGTTCTGAAATTTTTCGTCTTGATGATATTGATAATGAATTTGTTTTAGATGATAATGGGTTTATAAGTCGTGATATTATTACTCCATTGAGGCCTTGTTCAGAGAGTGCATTTGAACCAACATATGTTTTTGTGCCCGACTTAGCTGAATTTGATCCAATATCAGTCGTGGAAGTTACTTCCGCTGACTTAGAACCTGATTTAGGGAGTACAAAAACTGTTCAATTCCTTAAACAATCTTTACTAATTATCTGCGAACCTGATTTACTTCACATTCAAGGTTCGAATTATGTTTTAAATAAGATTGAATTCAGTTTTATCTCTCTGTGTACTAATATATCTTACTGCAGGTTCATGTTTATGACTAATCATATTAGTTGGGTTGATCCCCAACTCTTCAGGCTTTATATATATGATTCGCAGCTTACCTTGGGGTACCAACTCCACATTGTTTGAGAACGTGCTACTGTCAAACAGTGAAACAAATACCTTTCGCCTCATGGGAGTCAACCCATCATATTTGTTCTCTGCACTCTATCTTTTACTTTTATTGTATTTTAAAATTTCCCGCCTTAATTTTTACGCTGGATGACTCAATTACATTGAGGACAATGTAATATTTAAGTGTAGGGGTGTGGCACTTTCGTTAGGAATTTTTAATAATAAAAAAAATGTTATGACCAGCTGTGTAGCGGGTCTAAAAAAATTAAAAAAGAAAAGATGATCAGCTGTGTAGCGGGTCTAAAAAAATGTTATGACCAGTCGCTTTTTGTTGTCTGCGGAACGTCTTCACGACGACCCATAGTAAGGCGGAGAATCCCTAGTCCCCAGACGCAATCCTCCTAAAACCCCGCTCTTCTTGGACGCTTCAAAGTATGGCATTCGCTGGTAGGATGATGGAAACGAGAGTTGAATTTGTAACCGAGAGATTAACCTCCTACTGTGGTCGCCAATTTTTTTAGGGTGAAAACGGTTTCTGCTGATTTCGGTAATTTCGTGTGCGTGGGTGAGAAACGAGTCTAAACCCTAAATAATGTACTGCACGGGAGTACTTTAGATTCGAGAGATCAATCTGCACAAATCCGGCCTAAACCAAGAAATGGTCGTCCCAGACTTGCTTCGATCACAAAGTGAAGGAGAAGGGTTGGTTTTGGGGAGGGAAGCGAAGAGAATGTTGAGAACAGAATAGTTGATTCTGGAAGAGTAGTTGTTTGACGACTTTTATCAGAAAGTGAAACGTTAGCAATGTGGAAGCTAACAGATGATTTTTGAGTGTTGTATATTCCTGACCAAGCTTGTCCTTTTGTGGAAATAGGTGAGACCTATTTAAACAAGTCGCAACGAAACATACGCTGGTCTCGAAAGAGTTGGAAACGGTTGAGTAAATGGAAGAAAGCGGTAATGGGTAACGCCTGGAATTGATGTTTCCATAATGAAGGAAACGTTTCATCATTACTTCTTGTGTTTACTAACCGCGTCACTCTTATGATACTTTCTTATGATGGACGTAGTGTACGCCGCACGCTGTAAACCGCTAGACCAATACCCTGATGAGCATCCCCCGGTTTATGACATGTTTTGATGTCTCGAGTTTTTTCGTGGAAAACGTGAAGCATGTTGCTTCTGTTTGGCAAGTTAAGCTTGGGAGGATTATCGGCTCGGTTGTGACCTTCGACGGTCGAGATTTTGCATTTTGAGAGGAAAGGTAGCCGTTGATTGTTCCAACCTTCCGTTTGGCATCCAGTGGCATGGAGGCGTGGCTGGCATGTTCGTGCATGCTTTAGGCGCCACCAAAATTAGGGTTTGGTATAAGCCGTGGAGTTTTGGCATTGGGCTAGAAGTTTCCACGCATTTGGTAGCGAAACGGCTGATATTTGCATCTCAGAAGGAAGGGTGGTCATTGATTGTTGCAACCCTTCGTTTGGAAGCCAGCGGCATGGAGGCATGACCGGCATGGCTTTGGTGCGGATACGTGGTTGGCATGGTATGCCGTTGGCACGTTGGTGCGGTTGGCATGGTTGGCATGCCTTGGCGCGGAGACGTGGCTAGCACGGTATGCCATTGGCACGGTGGTGCGGCTGGCATGGTTGGCATCCTTGGCGCGGAGACGTGGCTGGCATGGTATGCCATTGGCACGGAGACGTGGCTGGCATGGAATGCCATTGGATCGATGGTGCGGCTGACATGGTTGGTATGCCTTGGCACAGAGACGTGGCTGGCATGGAATGCCATTGGCACGGTGGTGCGGCTGGCATGGTTGGCATGCCTTGGCGCGGAGACGTGGCTGGCATGGCATGCCATTGGCACGGTGGTGCGGCTGGCATGGCATGCCATTGGCACGGTGGTGTGGCTGGCATGCTTGGCATGCCTTGGCGCGGAGACGTGGCTGGCATGGTATGCCATTGGCATGTGATGCGGTTGGCATTCCTTGGCGCGGAGTCGTGGCTGGCATGGTATGCCATTGGCATTGTGGTGCGGTTGGCATTCCTTGGCGCGGAGACGTGACTGGCATGGTATTCCATTGGAACGGTGGTGTGGCTGGCTTGGTTGGCATGCCTTGGCGCGGAGACGTGACTGGCATGGTATGCCATTGGCATGTTGGTGCGGCTGGCACGGTTGGCATGCCTTGGCGCGGAGACGTGGCTGGCATGGTATGCCATTGCACGGTGGTGCGGCTGGCATGGTTGGCATGCCCCGGCGCGGAGACGTGGATGGTATGGCATGCCATTGGCATGTTTGTCTAGCATGCGCGGCTGGCATGTGCAGAGACGATGCCAATCAGTACTGAGGGCTCTGTCGTGGAGCATGGCATATATAAAAAAGGTACCCCAGTAATTTTACGTAGGTATGTTTGGATGGTTCAATAAATGTGCTAGTGGCGACATTATTACTCAAGTGTGACGTCATTGTCTGACTAAGGTTTTACGATTTTAAACCTAAGTTAAAAACCACCATCAACAGATGGATACGATATTGAATTTGAACCATATAACACGGAAGAAGAAGGAGATGAATTCGTTGAAAACGAAGATATGCCTTTGGGGATGTACTACGGACCGTTGTTCTATCCAGCCGGGTATGTAATTTTCGATCCTCGTCGAGTACTCCGCTAATTTGGGTTTATCCAAACAGTCCCATATGATGATAACCAAAAGTTCAAGTTGCTGCCGAAGGGAGGTAAAGGCACAAAGAGCACCTCTGGTTCATGGAAACCAAAATATGATCCCGAGCCATCGCTTCTTCATTGAAAAGAAATGGATAACAACATGATAAGTTGGGAGGCATTAGAGAGTTTGCGTCAAAGTCCTTGTGAAGTTGTAGAAGAGTATATGGATTAGTATATATAATCAAGTTTCCCATCCCTTCATTATTAATAGAGAAAGTCAAGATCTTGTTGAAGGTGAAATCGTGGAGGCACAATCAAAAGAAGATGCGGCAAAGAAACCCTCTGACAACAAAATTCATAGTGTATCCGAGGCAATGATGCTAATGGTAAGTGATTTCTTTATTTACTCTTTCAAAAGTGTTATAAAATATGAAGGTATATTCCTCTCTAATTTTTGGTTTGAAATGAAATTAGTTGTCGTCGGCAACTAAGTTGTTGAGGAAAATGAAGAAGAAAGTTAGTTGCAAACAGACGACATCAGTGGCTGAGCAACAAGGTTTCTGCAACGAATTGCAAGATGCCATTCGCGTAGGTCAATCCTACAATGCAAAGAAAAAGTCGATGAAGAAAACCCGACAAAAACCCGGAGGCCCAAGTGGAGGTGGTAATGCATCTGATACCAATGATGAACATCGAGGCCGTGGAAGTGATCGTGGAGGTCGTAAAAAAGTGGTCGTGGAGGTGGTAGTCGAGGTGGTGGTGCATGAATATGTTTTTTTATTGCACTTCGATGTTTTGGAATAAGGGTAGTTATGTCATTATCAAAAAGAGTAGATAAGGGGTGATGATGTTTTTTATCTAGTGACCCTATTTTCCCATTGGCACGGTGGTACGGCTGGCATGGTTGGCATGCCTTGGCGCGGAGACGTGGCTGGCATGGGATGTCATTGGAACGTTTGGCTAGCATGCGCGGCTGGCATGTGCAGAGATGATGCCAATCAGTATCGAGGGCTCTGTCGTGCAGTAATTTTGCGTAGGTATGTTTGGATGGTTCAATAAATGTGTTAGTGGCGACATTATTACTCAAGTGTGATGTCACTGTCTGACTAAGGTTTTACGATTTTAACCCTAAGCTAAAAATCACCATCAACATTAAGTCCCTTGCTTATCTCGGAACAGGGGCATTGTTGCGAGGTAAGCATAAGATGGTGACAGACAAGGACAAAATCGAAACGACAAGTCATGAAAAGATGGTCGGGAAGATCCGTCTAACCTTTTTTGGATGCAAGGAACATATGCGATTCCCATGTTGGAGGTGGTAGTCGAGGTGGTGGTGCATGAATATGTTTTTTTATTGCACTTCGATGTTTTGGAATAAGGGTAGTTATGTCATTATCAAAAATAGTAGATAAGGGGTGATGATGTTTTTTATCTAGTGACCCTATTTTTCCATCGTTCAGTATGCCTCAAAAAAAATCAGTATGCCTCAAAATAGGTTTCTTCTTAAGAGGAGACCCGGGCTTTGAAGAACATATAGGTTAATTTGCACAAATTAGGCCCATTAGGATACGTGTGGGCCCTTAATGGATGTTTGAACCATGTTTTAGGGCATACCATGTAAAGATAAAAATAGGTTATTTGATAGTAAAATTAAGATCCCGTTATCCATATATCTTGCTTAATGCCAAAACTGCATTTGTTTACAATTTTTATTTTTATTTAACTTTTTTTTCAAAAATAATTTTTTTTTTTTAAAAATAATGTTTTTTATTATTTCTTTTTTAAATTTTATTATATTATTGGATGGATATTATTCCATGAAACTAGTTGCAAGCCTAACAAGCTAAGCTCCAACGTCATACTACTACATTAGTTGAACAAGTTGTTGTGCTAACCTACCAGCGAGCCTCATGGGTAACCTAGCCAAGGGAGCCGAAACGGCGGGAGAGGATGAGATTGCGTCACAAGGGGGGCGAACTAACGCTACCTTCCCGCCATTGGGGACTCGAACCTGGGACCTCCTAGAGCGCGTTAAACTTTGGGGAACGGGGATGACCAGCTGAGCTAGGGGCCCGATCCTGAAACGTTAGAACCACCATCCTCCACCATCAACACCCCATTCAACCGAAACCATTGAATCTTCAAAATAACATCGTTTCTTCCTCCTCCTCTCCTCCCAATTGTTAGCACACCATCATCCTCCACCACCTTCGATCTCCTCGCTGTCATAAGTACCACCAGCACCACATAAATTTCTACCATTTTTCAACTACAATTTCATATACCAATTAATTTTATTTCAATTCATACCTTTTTCAATTGAAAGAAAAGCAGAAATTAAGACATGAAATTAGAAATTAGATTATTATAAGAAATCAAATCTACCATACACCCCGAGATTAGAAGAAAAAAATTCAAATTGTAAAATTTCATCTAAGTTTCTTAAGAAAATTTCTTAAGAATATAACATCGTCAATAGAAGAAAAACCCATTGCACAATTCACCCAAACTCATTTTGGAACCAGTTCAAAGATTAACTCATCTTTAGTAAATATAATTGAAAATAAGTATGCTGATAGTAAATGATTAAAATAAATGACGGAACCCAAATCTCAAAAATTAAACCAAATATTTCTCCCAGGAAATAATTTTACCATGTACTGATTCAATCAGCACCATGTATCCAGACGATTTAAGCTAAAAGAGGTGAACATATGAAGAGGTTATAGCAATGTAGGCGACTGTGGATGAGTTCTGATTACATACTGAGGAGGAGAATAGGCAGGCTAATCTAAAAGATTTGTGTTTCTAAAATGAAAATAAAAAAATCAGGTGTTTCACACGTGTCCCATTTATGATAAGGGTTAGCTAATGAAGTTCCATCCTGCCAGTCCATCTATGAGTTCATTTTTCTGCTCTTTTATTTGCTTAAAAACTTTATTTACCTTTCCCATTTATAATCCTTCTGTTTCTGAAAGACCGTCCTCTATTTTATTTTGGTCTGTTGCAAAATTATGTCCATCTTCTGTTTATAGTCATATTTTTCCAATAAACTCTCTGATGTACCCTTAAAGTTTTATTCTCTATTTACAATCCCATAACAATTTTTGGTAGTTTTTATTACTAACATTTTTATACGAATAAATTAGGCAAGTAACTAAGGGTATGCATGTAAATTACTACGGTCTCCTTAATATTTTGACAAAGTCAAAGCGGACTGTCTTTTGGAAACGGAGGGAGTAATAACAATGTCGTGCCATTGTGGGATTTCGCATCACCACCAATATCACTGAGGCCACCAATGGCACCAGCACTATCACCGATTCACCATGTTGATGTCGGATTTGAAGCCATCGTCTTCCATGTGTATGATGTGTGTGATGTTGGTGTCGAAATCATATCGTATTAGATTACCCGGCCAAAACTAAAAAATCCATGTTCGTGTCCTTGCTATTATGGGACCGGTTATCCACTACGACTTATTACTAGAAGAGCATCTCCAACAGAGGGTGAAAGTTTTATTTTTTTCTTGACACATAGGATTTTAGACCCTCATTTAGATTAAGTCCATCTCCAATAGTAGGTCTTATAAAGTAGGAAGGGTGTAAAAATAAATATGAAGGTCTTAGAGAAAGTCTTATTTAAACCTTGGGAATGATCTCCATGTCATCTTTTTGACTATTTTTTTATTGTTTTTATTAGATAAAATTTTCTAAGTTAATAGGAAAAAAGGAATCATTGTTATCATTATCTAAAAAAACAAATTCTAAAACTAACACCTCACACTACTGGAGATGGTTCATGAGAAAAGTATTATTCTTTTTACTACGTATATATAACCCCACAAATAAGGATCTAAATAAAAACTCCACGTAGGATTAGTAGCACCCACTGTTGGAGATGCTCTAAAGAGAAAAGAAAATTGATCGCACTTGTCTTCGGAGTTACAATATTTGTTTTACAATCTTATTACAGTGGTGTTTTGTTTTGCTTCGGTCGGCCCTTGATGAGTGCTTAAAAGTGCATATTTTTATATATTTTTCTTGGCATTTAACTCATCTTTTGTGCATTAATTCTCCATTCTAACCCATATTCTGTATTTTCATTGTTTTCAAGAATAAATATTTTTATTAATTAATTTTGCATTTTTAGGTAATAAATAAAGTTTGGATGAATAGCGGAGCGAAAAGAGCAGAAAAGTAGTGAAAAGCCGGGAGGAATTACACAAGGAAGCCGCGAAGAATGTTGTGCACAAGACCAAAAGGCTAGAAGTGGGCTTGAAGAGGAAGAATTGTTCTTAAAGAAGATATGGGCTTGGCATACCCAAGGCCCAAAACCCTCACCCAAGTCCATTTCATATATCCATACCCGTTTCCCTTTCTAGCCGTCAGATTGGATCATCTCAGCATCTTACGGTCGTAGCATCGCCAGTCATCAAAGTCTAAAGCTCCTGTCTAACACTACAGCACCTAACTCCATCTTGAGCCGTCAGCTTCGTTGTACTTCAGCATCCAACGGTCGCTCCTCGCTCCCTTCCATCTCGCCGTTAGATCGATCTATCATTTCCGCATCACACGGCTCAGCTTCGCGAAACATCAAGATTTGATGAGCCCGCTCAACACCCAAACAACCAAATACCTATACCCGCAAAACAAACACACCCTTCTTCCCAAAACCATCGACTCCATCTTCTCCATTCCTTTACAGCGACCATCACCACCACCATGTCCGCTCAACCACCTCCATCACTGTACCCCATCAATCAGCCACCCCCTCCATCACTAAAGGACACCACCATGATACTCTCTAGCTCCTTCTCTCTCAACCCTTTTATATTTTCAAAAACAGTGAACCTAGAAACTAGGTTTGAGAGAAACAGAGTTAGTGAAATCAAACCACCAATTACGGAAGAGGAGAAGCAATAGAAGAATGGGTCGAGACCATTGATTGATTTCAGAGATTAGGTAAAGGTCAATTTTAGATTTTTTAGTAAACCCTAATTTTACTGATTTGGGGATTTTGGATTTTTTTTGTTGTAACTATAAAAGGGTGTTAGGGGTTGTAAAATTCGGCATCTCTGGGCTAGCCAGTGACCAATATTTGCAGTTCAATATTAATTTCGAAATTCATTTTCAATTCATGTTGAATCTCTCTTATGCATAAAGGTTGAATGTGAATTGTATGCTGTGTAATGTGGAGCATGTTTATACATGTTAGTATCATGATTACAAGCATGTCTGTGTAATGTGGAGCATGTTTATACTTGTTAGTATCATGATTACAAGCATGTCCATGTTCTAATTCACTTGCTAGGGTTTGCTGTTGCTGCTGCTGTGAAGCTGCTGTTGCTGCTGCTGCTGAGAAGCTGCTGTTGCTGTTGTTGGTGCTCCTCCTGCTTGCTGCTGCTGGTGCAATTCTGCTAAAGTTGCTAAGGAAGATCCAAGCCCAACTGGGCTAGTGCAACAAAAAGGGATAAAAAGCCCAAATTTGAGCTTCCCTCCAAAAATCAAGTAAGCCTAACCCATGAGCTAACCCAACTGGGCCTCATTAAATTTATTTGGGCTTGTATTTAAGTATTTATATTTGGGCCTGTAATAATTTTAGTTTTTCTTTTTCTTTATTTTCTATTTGGGCTTGTAAAAATTTTTCTTTTTCTTTTTCTCTTTCTTTTATGGGCTTGTAATTATTTGTTTGTTATTTTTTCTTTTCTTTTGTGGGCTTGCACTTTATTTTGGACTATAGGTTTATATCCCATCCATTGGGCTCCTAACCTTACAAAAAAAAATTCTGTTGGGCCGTGAGTTAAGATTTTTCTCACCAAAATTCTTCAAAAAAAAAACCAAGAACCAAAAGCCTTTTAGTTGGTTGGGCTTTGTCCCAATTAATCCAAAAATTTTCTAAACCCATTTTAAACCAAAGTTTCTAACCCTTTCAAACCAAAAATTTGGGCTCTACATTTTATAAACCAAAACCCATTGTGAAACTAAAAACCCAGCAAAACCAAATTTTAGGTCGTGTTTTTTTTCATTGACTGTGGGCTTGTTAGATGTTATTTCATCGATCAATGATCTTATTAGGATATGGTTGTGACCTTTAGAGACCAATCAAACCGACTAATTAGAGTCAATCCAATAGACCCAATAGACATACCCACATCTTCTGAGGAAAACACACCGGACCAACCTGAGATAATGGAAGAACCCCGTAGTCTCAAGGATTACATGTATCCCACAAGGACAAGTCAACCCTCGTGCATTGTTTTACCAGAAGCTGCTAGTCATTATGAGATAAAATCGAGCACAATACAAATGCTTCCCGTGTTTAGAGGAATTGAAAATGAAAACCCTTACCATCACGTGAGAGAATTCGAGGAGATTTGTGGAACTATACGTTTCACTCAGATGTCTGACGAAACCCTAAAGTTGAGACTATTCCCTTTCTCTTTGAAGGAAAAGGCCAAGTCATGGCTGTATGCTTTACATCCACAGTCAATTAGGACATGGGACAACCTCACAAAAGAGTTTTTCAAAAAGTTCTTCCCTAATCACAAGACTGCGACAATTCGTCAAAGTCTGAACAGCTTTGTACAATTAGAAGGTGAAACCTTAGCTAGATATCTTGAGAGATTCAATGAATTGTTGCTTAAGTGTCCCCATCATGGTTTTGAAAAATGAAGACTTGTGCAAATTTTGTATGAAGGTTTAGATGTCTCCACC
The DNA here is from genome assembly GCF_003573695.1 of Papaver somniferum. Taxonomy (NCBI): domain Eukaryota; kingdom Viridiplantae; phylum Streptophyta; class Magnoliopsida; order Ranunculales; family Papaveraceae; genus Papaver; species Papaver somniferum. Next base: position 15,033,962 of record NC_039366.1, read on the forward strand.
CGAACAATTGTAGAGTCTATGTGCAATGGACTCTTCACAGATAAAAGTGCTGATGACTCTTTGGCTTTCCTAATTGAAGTTGCTGAAAAAACTCAACAATGGGAGTCCATTCGTGAACCTAGAAAGACTACACCTGTAGATAAGTTCCATAGAATTGAGTCTAATTTTGAGGGAAATGCAAAAATGGCAGCACTAGCAATAAGAATAGAAGCATTAGAACTTCAGAAAAACGTAAAACCTTCTACCACTACTTTCAGTGAACATGTCGAAATGGCTATCTGTGATATATGTAACGGTTCTGACCATCAGGTCAGTGATTGTCCGGAAATGCATGCATTCCAAGAATCTAGGCTAGAACAGGCACATGCTAAAACAAGAGCATAACCCTTATTCACAGACCTACAACCCAGGATGGAGGAACCACCCCAATTTTTCATGGTCTAAAGGACCCATTCAAGGAGGACCATCTCAACCCACTCAAAGCTATCAAAACAATCAAGGCTATCAATACCCTAAAAATCCTCAACAGCAGTCGTACCCTCAATACACTGCTGACAAGAAATTGTCTAGTATCGAAGAGAGTATCAATCAGTTGACCCAACATCTGATGAAAAATGAGAAAGCAACTGATCAACGAGTCTCCGCTCTAGAACTACAGATGGTCAAATTTGCGATGCACTGAATAAAGAGAAAAGGGTAAACTTCCTAGCCAGCCCCAAAAAAAAAAAGAGGATATTTCAAGCAGGCACATCATCTTGCAATGAAACCTCACCCGATCAAGTCCATTCCATCACCACTCTCCGAAGTGGTAAGATTGTTGAGAACAATGTAGGCATACCACAATCAAATGAATCTGAGCCAAACATATCATTGCCTGCACCACCAAAGAACACCTCCAACTTAGAAAAGGAGCCTGAGCACATTAGTGAAGCCGACAATCCCACTGTTGTGAATATCCCTCTAACTCCTAATGCTCATGTTGCTCCATATCCTCAGAGGTTAGTTCGCCAACAGATAAGCACCCACTACAATGAGATGTTAGAACTGTTCAAAAGAGTCAACATCAACATTCCTTTTCTTGAGGCAATTAAGCAAATCCCTGCATATGCCAAATTCCTCAAAGACTTGTGCACTCAAAAGCGCAAGATTAATGTGCACAAACGTGCTTTCTTAGCTGAACAGGTGAGTTCCATCATTCTGAACAAAACTCCACCTAAGTTTAGGGACCCAGGTTGTCCAACAATTTCTTGCACTATAGGAAACCACATGGTCAATAAAGCTTTATTAGATCTAGGTGCAAGTGTGAACCTCCTGCCATATTCTGTTTATGCGCAGTTAGGTCTTGGAGAATTGAAGCCAACACCCATAACTCTCCAATTGGCGGACCGATCCGTCAAAGTCCCTCGAGGTGTAATTGAGGATGTTTTGATTAAGGTTGATAAGTTCTACTTTCCTGTAGACTTTATTGTCTTAGACACTCAACCTGTACAAAACCCGGATAGTCACATTCCTGTCATTTTAGGACGTCCTTTCTTGGCGACGTCTAATGCGATCATCAATTGTCGTAATGGAGTGTTGAAGCTGTCTTTTGGAAACATGACTGTAGAGCTGAATGTGTTTAATGTTAGTCAACAGCATGTGAATCTTGATGATGAGGATGTACATGAGGTCAATATGATTGAGAGTTTGATACAAGATTCATTGACTGGCATTATGTCAAAAGATCCCTTGCAAGCATGTTTGGAAGATGTTAACTTGGAGTTGTATGATGATGAATACATTGGTGAAGTCCAATCTTTGCTCGAATCTGTACCTCAAATGGACATCACTAAATGGCAGACTACAGTGGAACAACTCCCAATTTCTGAGAAGTTTGTTATATCTTCGGATGAGTCTCCTAAGGTCAAACAGGAATTGAAACCATTACCTGATACTTTGAAGTATGCATTTCTAGGTCCTTCTGATACTTTACCTGTTATCATTTCTTCAAGATTAAACATAGAACAGGAAAACAAGCTTTTAGGAGTACTTGAGGAGCAGAAAGAAGCCTTAGGATGGACCATCTCAGATCTCAAAGGGATAAGTCCCACCATTTGCATGCATCACATTAATATTGAAGAGAATGCCAAACCATCTAGGGAAATGCAAAGGAGACTTAATCCTAACATGAGAGACGTTGTTAAGAGTGAGATCTTGAAGCTACTTGATGCGGGTATCATATATCCGATTTCAGATAGTAAATGGGTTAGTCCCATTAAAGTTGTGCCTAAGAAGTCAGGCATTACTGTAGTTCGGAACGAAAAGAATGAGTTAGTCCCTTCACGTACAACCACAGGATGGAGAGTATGTATCGACTACAGGAAGTTAAACACAGTAACAAGAAAAGATCACTTCCCCCTTCCCTTCATAGACCAAATGCTAGAACGTGTGTCTGGACACAGTCACTACTGTTTTCTAGATGGCTTTTCCGGTTATAACCAAATTCACATTGCACAGGAAGATCAGGAAAAAACTACATTTACGTGTCCATTTGGGACATTTGCTTTTAGACGTATGCCCTTCGGGCTGTGTAATGCACCTGCTACTTTTCAGCGTTGCATGATGAACATTTTTTCAGACATGATAGATAGTTTCTCGAGATCTTTATGGATGATTTCTATGTGTTTGGTTCCTCTTTTGATGAATGTTTGGACCATCTGGTCCTTGTGTTGTCTAGATGTAAGCAAAAGAATCTGATTTTAAACTGGGAAAAATGCCACTTCATGGTAAACTCCGGCATAGTTCTAGGACACATCGTTTCGGAAAAAGGAATTGAAGTAGATAAAGCTAAAGTCGACCTCATTCAACATTTACCACAACCCCACTCTGTGAAGGGTATTCGATCATTTTTAGGTCACGCTGGGTTCTACCGGCGATTCATCAAAAACTTTAGCCAAATCTCAAGACCTTTGTGTAATCTACTTGTCAAAGATGTTGTCTTTCACTTCGATGCTGCTTGTGTGAAGGCATGGGAAGAACTTAAGACTCTCCTCACCTCAGCTCCTATTGTCCAACCACCCAACTGGGAACTACCGTTCGAATTCATGTGTGATGCCTCTGATTATGCCGTTGGCGCTGTTTTAGGACAGCGTGTTGATAGACTACCATATGTGATATACTATGCTAGTAAAACTCTTAATGATGCTCAACTCAACTATTCGACTACCGAGAAGGAGTTACTTGCCGTGGTATTTGCATTAGACAAGTTTAGATCTTATTTGATAAGATCTAAGATCATCATATACACTGACCATGCGGCTTTGAAGTATCTTCTTTCTAAGAAGGATGCTAAAGCTCGCCTTATTCGATGGATACTCTTATTACAGGAATTCGACATCGAAATCCGTGATAAGAAAGGTTGTGAGAATGTGGTTGCTGATCACTTGTCCCGATTAACTAGTGAGTCTATTGATGAATCTGAGCTGATTAGAGAATCATTCCCTGATGAACAATTGATGTCTGTGTCAAACCTTCCTTGGTTTGCCGACATTGTTAACTACCTTGCTACAGGTAGAATGCCCTCACATTGGTCGAGACAAGACCGCTCCAAGTTCTTGGCTGAAGTTAAACATTTCCTTTGGGACGACCCATATTTGTTTAAGTACTGCCGAGACTAAATCATTAGGAGATGTGTACCCGACATGGAACAGAAAGATGTGATATCTTTCTGTCATGACCAAGCATGTGGAGGGCATTTCAGTGCCAAGAAGACCGCTGCAAAGATCCTGCAGTGTGGGTTTTACTGGCCATCGCTGTTTAGAGACTGCCATGAGTATTGTATTGCTTGTGAACGCTGTCAGAAACTAGGAAGTATCTCGAGGAGAAACACGATGCCGTTGAATCCTATTTTGATAGTTGAGCTATTTGACGTGTGGGGGATTGACTTTATGGGTCCATTTCCTATTTCTGAAGGAAAATTATACATCCTAGTTGTTGTTGATTACGTTTCGAAGTGGGTTGAAGCTGTTGCAACCAAGACGAATGACCACAAGGTGGTACTCTCATTTCTGAAGGAGAACATATTTTCACGTTTTGGTACCCCTAGAGCTATAATCAGTGACGGTGGTTCACATTTATGTAACAAGTACTTTGAGTCTTTAGTACGCAAGTATGGCATAACCCACAAGGTTGCAACTCCGTACCACCCTCAGACAAGCGGACAAGTAGAAGTTTCTAATAGGGAAATTAAGCACATTCTGGAGAAGACGTTCAACCCGTCAAGGAAAGATTGGTCATTGAGATTGAATGATGCTTTGTGGGCCTATAAAACAGCTTATAAGACACCAATTGGCATGTCCCCTTATCGTCTGGTGTATGGAAAGCCATGTCATCTTCCTGTGGAATTAGAACATCGAGCTTACTGGGCTATCAAGAAACTTAACTTTTCTCTTGACAAGGCGGGTGCACAACGGAAACTTCAACTCAATGAGTTAGAAGAATTGAGGAATGAGGCTTATGACAGTGCCAAGCTGTATAAGCAAAAGATGAAGTTGTTTCATGATAAGCGTATACTGCGCAAGTCATTCACACCGGGTCAGAAAGTTTTGTTATACGACTCTCGGCTGCATCTTTTTCCAGGAAAATTGCGGTCCCGATGGACCGGCCCATTCCTAGTACGCACGGTATTCCCTCATGGAGCTGTGGAACTTGAAGATGTCTCCAACAAGAACATTTTCAAAGTGAATGGGCAGCGATTGAAAGCGTTCCTTGAACCACTTCCGCCTGACATTGAGGCAACCGATCTGGAGGATCCCGTCTATGCGTCCTGATTGGTCCACCCTTGTACATAAACCAGGTTGAACGTTCCATTTTATTTTATGTTTTTCCTTTTCTGTACAGTTCTTTCTTTTGCACTTTTTAAACATTGAGGACACTGTTTAATTTAGGTTTAGGGGTGATAATCAGTATATACCCTTATAACATGCTATAATTGAAAACAAAACTCCTCCCTCTTTTTGAAAAAATGAAAAATGAAAATAAAAAATTAAAAAATGAAAAAAATCATAAAAATGGAGCTCATTTACCTTGAAATGTTGACTCTTGTGCAAATATGTAATTTTTAGGAGTCTTAGTCTAGATATTTAGGCACCCCTGATTCTAGCACAATTCACATATTGATAAGAAACTTGCACGCGCACGATCTACCAATACATGTATAGCCTCACCTTGAGGTGTTCTATCGGAAGTTTTAGTTTCCAATCACTTTAGAATACTGAACGAAACTTGACTAGCTTGTTCTTTGGTTGGTTGGGATAGAAGGTGGAGGTTACATTAAGAAAAACAACCATCGAATTTAACTGGGTGCATCAAAAAGGGCTACCTCTTGCAAAGTGTCATGTAATTTTTTTTTCTTTTTCCTTTTGTATCAAAAGTGTTTCCTTGTTCCAAAAAAAAAAAAAAAAAAAAAAAAAAAAAAAAAAAAAAAAAAAAAAAAAAAAAAAAAATCAAGTATTCAAATTCCATTTGTGTCATGTAAAGAAAATAGTTCTCTCTTATCCAAAAATAAAAGAGAGTAGTCAATGTAAATAAGAGTCATGTAAAGAGTCATCTTTTGTTTTATTGTAATAAGCAAGGAAGGGTGTATGCCATTGATGTACAACGCGAGTAATTGTGAAATACCTCCAACTCATTCACAATTCTCGTAAAGTCCGGACAGCTAGCTAGATTTCGACCTCAGTTCTTAGCCTGAGAAACTATCTCTTGGTGATTAGTAGTCATAACATCCGATCTTTCTTTACACATGTGTAGATACACTTTACACTCTTATCACATGTCTTTATTTGTTATCAGTGCTAGGATTGTGCCTTAGACAGCTAGATTGACATCTCCATTTTGCTGTGAGCTTAAACTGTCTTGCACATGTCACATTTGATGGAATATGAGCTTATATTTTGACCTAGAACTTTGTAGGTACGTTCTAAGCAAACCTTCACGAGACTTCACTCGTCCACTAGGGACACTTAGTGGTTTAAAAGGCTTAGTGCATACGCTAAATGCATTCGAGAGACCAGCGACAGTGGTATAGGCAGGATTTCCTTAGTTTTGTTTTACTTGAGGACAAGGAAAATTCAGGTTTGGGGGTATTTGATGAGTGCTAAAAAGTGCATATTTCTATATATTTTTCTTGGCATTTAACTCATCTTTTGTGCATTAATTCTCCATTCTAACCCATATTCTGTATTTTCATTGTTTTCAAGAATAAATATTTTTATTAATTAATTTTGCATTTTTAGGTAATAAATAAAGTTTGGATGAATAGCGGAGCGAAAAGAGCAGAAAAGTAGTGAAAAGCCGGGAGGAATTACACAAGGAAGCCGCGAAGAATGTTGTGCACAAGACCAAAAGGCTAGAAGTGGGCTTGAAGAGGAAGAATTGTTCTTAAAGAAGATATGGGCTTGGCATACCCAAGGCCCAAAACCCTCACCCAAGTCCATTTCATATATCCATACCCGTTTCCCTTTTTAGCCGTCAGATTGGATCATCTCAGCATCTTACGGTCGCAGCATCGCCAGTCATCAAAGTCTAAAGCTCCTGTCTAACACTACAACACCTAACTCCATCTTGAGCCGTCAGCTTCGTTGTACTTCAGCATCCAACGGTCGCTCCTCGCTCCCTTCCATCTCGTCGTTAGATCGATCTATCATTTCCGCATCACACGGCTCAGCTTCACGAAACATCAAGATTTGATGAGCCCGCTCAACACCCAAACAACCAAATACCTATACCCGCAAAACAAACACACCCTTCTTGCCAAAACCATCGACTCCATCTTCTCCATTCCTCTACAGCGACCATCACCACCACCATGTCCGCTCAACCACCTCCATCACTGTACCCCATCAATCAGCCACCCCCTCCATCACTAAAGGACACCACCATGATACTCTCTAGCTCCTTCTCTCTCAACCCTTTTATCTTTTCAAAAACAGTGAACCTAGAAACTAGGTTTGAGAGAAACAGAGTTAGTGAAATCAAACCACCAATTACGGAAGAGGAGAAGCAATAGAAGAATGGGTCGAGACCACTGATTGATTTCAGAGATTAGGTAAAGGTCAATTTTAGATTTTTTAGTAAACCCTAATTTTACTGATTTGGGGATTTTGGATTTTTTTTGTTGTAACTATAAAAGGGTGTTAGGGGTTGTAAAATTCGGCATCTCTGGGCTAGCCAGTGACCAATATTTGCAGTTCAATATTAATTTCGAAATTCATTTTCAATTCATGTTGAATCTCTCTTATGCATAAAGGTTGAATGTGAATTGTATGCTGTGTAATGTGGAGCATGTTTATAGCTGTTAGTATCATGATTACAAGCATGTCCATGTTCTAATTCACTTGCTAGGGTTTAGAGGAAGCTCTTGATCATATGCTAGGAATGTTAATGTATTTGTATGTTCTTTTATTGAGCTGAATTGCCTTAGGATGAATGCTTAGCCATTTGGGCTACCTGCTTGTGATCACCTGTGCTGTTAGAAGACAGCTGATACTAGGAGTGGAGCTAGGTCTTTGGCCAAGAATTCAATCCACTAGAGAGACTGCCTTAAGCTAAACTAGCTAGAGAAGCTAAATGCCTGTGATTAGTTGTGCTGATTAAAGACAACTGATGCTAGGGGTAATTTGGCTAGGATAGTTAGTAGAATCCTCATTGTAATCTTTCAGGAAAGAACAAGACATACATTGCATCATAATTTCCTTAGCCTAGGGTCAAGTAGTGGAATCAAAAGCCTTAGTACCCTCCTTTGAACTCAGATAACCTTAGAAATTTAGAAAACTTTAGCAAATCCTCCAAGTCCCTGTGGACAAACCTCTATTTACTTTCTATCTTCATCAAGACCCTGTATACCTGTAGGTAAAACATAGGTTGTAGTTTATAGGTCTCATTCCTTGAGCTACCAGCCCTCCCACCGTAGCAGCGGTGTTCTAGTAAATTCATTGAGGTTAACTAAGTAATTTACCTATCCTTGAATACCCCTTATAACCATACCCTAGTCAGTATAATCATTTTGTATGCCCTGAAATTTTCTTGTATGCCCTAAAACATGGTTCAAATGTTTTGTATACTATTGCGATGCCATTCAAGTATGGGTGTAAATAATCCCAGAAAATACTCAGCCTGCATGTACCCGCCCGAGCCCGCCTGTACCCGAAGTAGCCCAAAGCCTGTTATGGTCCGTCATCGTCCACCCAGCCTGGCCTGGATTAATTTATTGTTCGGTCCCGGGCTTTCCAATTAATTATGATGCCCGGCCTGGTACCTGGCCTGAAAGCCTTCTATGTGCCATTAATCATTTAATATCCTCTTAAAAAGATTTAAAAGTTAAAATTTTATAATTGTCAATTTTGTGTCAAGAAAAATAAAATATAGTTGTTTTTACTTATAATTAACCTTTTCAAAGCATTAATGATAATATATTTTCTTATTAATTAGAAAGTTTATTGTACTCTAATTAATTATTTATTATAGGTTAAAATTAAAAATTTGTCATTGTAATTTAAATCTAAAATAATACTATTACTTACGGTATGCAATGTTAGAAAGGAAAGGATATCGTATTAAAAATAAATAAATTTGATATCGTTTATTTGAAAATTTAAACTTAAAAAAAAATATTCAAAATAGTGGCCTGTCCGGCCCGATCTGGCCTGCCCGTATAAAAAGCGGGCTTTGGGCAGTCTTTGGGTAGCAAATTATCTACTTTTGCCCGGACTAAATTTGTTTACGGACTCACAAAAATTAAGCCCGGCATGCCCGAATTTACACCGCTACATTCAAGCAACAACAACAGTGGTTTTTACTTTCGTTGGGATTTCTCACAAGTGAAAATTACAAAGAAACCCATTCTTACTCATTTTCCTATTGTGAAACCCACGCCCAAAAAAACTCAGGCGCGCACCCATTTTCCGTGAGAAAATTTCTCACAAACCCAGAATTTGTAAAATTATGTTCGGGTCTAATATTCTCTTCTCTTCATTCTCTCGTTTTCTTATGTTCTTCTCGTCTCTCTATCAACCTCAACTCAAAGGAATTGAGCTTGATTTTGTGTGAATAATCTCTAGGAAGTTTAGTAGCTCAGAAAAACAAATCGACAAATTTTAAAATCTCAGAAAAACAAATCGACGAATTTTACAATCCCAGAAGCGAGGGCTTGAGATGATAAAGTGTCGATGTTAATTGATAATGATCGAGGTGGTTGTGATTAGGGCTTGGAGGAATTGGAGGCATTGATTGAAGGAATAAATTCAAGCTACGGGAAAGGTAATCGAAATTAGGGATTCTTATTGTATTTTGAATGCCTGTGAAATTTGTGATTATTCTGTAGAAGTTGTTTCCAGAATTGATGAAGTTAGGTGGAATTGATGTTACGACCATCAATCTATGAAGATTCTGAAATGAAAATGTGTGCAGTGGTTTACGGAAGGGTTTTGAACAGAATTTGCAGATGAGGAAGAAACTGAGTCGACGTTGCGGTGTTGGGTTCAGTTTGATTATACAGATGAAGAAGGGAGTGAGGAAAGATTGAGAAGTTCTATGCTGCCAAGAACAAGGATTAAGCTTAATGGGTTCTGATTGCAATTGCAGGGAAGAACTAGTGGTGCTGTATGGAGTTGAGTTGTGGTTTTGGTACGAGTTAGTGATGGAAGATTTAGATGGTAAAGATTAATGGAGATTCAGGGTTTGAGATGGAATCAGAGAATGGGTGTTTAACGAAATGAGTTCTGATGCCATTATTTGAGAATGACAGTGTGTTGCAGATGAATCTGGTGTTTGAAGTTAAGAGATGGGTCTTGTTGTGTAGTTGAGCTGAAAATATGGCTACATAATGCATTATGCATTAAGAAAATAGATGCATAACCTTATATGCATCCGTAAATATGCATGCATACTGCATTATGCATCATTTTTTTTTATGTACGCACTAAAATCAACCAAAAAAACGGTTAACAACTTGTTATAGATGCATAACTTTGTTATGCAGTGAAGAAAATGATTGCATAATTCGTTATGCGTCTGCAGAATGTGTTATGCATCTTTTTTGGTGGCTGCATAATGGTTATGTATCAAGTTTTCGAATATTTTTCCTAAAATGATGATCACCTCCGATTTTTTCGTGAAAAACAAAAATTTGGTATTCTTGTTTGTACTCGTTGCGTAGCTCACTTAAAAAGATTTCCAACGATATAAAATTTATAAAATTCCAAGACGCGGATTTTTAGATATGTTATATCTAAGTTGCGTTGCCAATTATACCCCTGATGCATAACCAGTCATGCGGATGCATAATCCGCCATACATACATTTTTAATAATTTCATATAATTATGGGTGTCACGGTACCTAAAATTAATTATGGGCCTGACAATAAGAATATTTTTTTTTGGGTCTCCCCCTAATTTCCCCTTCTCACAAAAGAGAAATCCAAATTCAAGGGCCAAGGCAACAGTTAGCAACAAAATTATCCAAACCCACCAAGATCGGCCCACCAAGGCCTATTTGGGCCTTCCATGGACGTATTAGAGTTCGGAATAGTTCGGGGAAGGATGTGTTCGTATAGAATTCTATATTTAGAAATCCCAAGCCAAATTTAGCACCAAACTCTCTCTATATATACATAAACTCATCAACGCTACCGCCTTCAGCATAACAATTTATTTAGCTATGTCTTTGTCAAGTCTGCTAGAGGATATTCAAGTTGAGATCTTACTGAAACTACCAGCCAGTTCCGTCTTAGCATGTAAGTATGTATGCAAACTTTGGTTTACGCTAGTTTCTAAACCTGAATTTATCAAGAATCACCATCATCGAGCAATTCAAAGAAACAGTGATCGTAAACTCTTGCTTAGTCATTACGATTCGACACGGCCAGGCGATGAAAAACCTGCAATAAGTTCTATAGATTATGCTTCTATATTGCCATTATCATTATCATCTGATTATGAATGTGATGGGGAAATTCCTGTGGATTACCCTATTTCCCCGTTCCGACAGGAGGATGTTAAGTTCCTTAGAATATTGGGTTCCTGTAATGGCTTGATTTGCTTAGGTATTGTAACGTATGATTGCGATGCTACAAGAATTTGTATTTGGAACCCAACGACAAAAGAATATAAACAAATCCCTAGATGCGGTAGTCCAAGTTCCGACAAGAATTGGTCTTATGCTAAATATGGATTTGGTTTTGATAATAACAGTGATGATTACAAGGTGGTACGCATTCCGTGGGACAATTATTGTGAGAGTTCAGTTATTCAGGTTTATACAATGGGGTCAGATTCATGGCATGAGGTTCAAACCATCCCTTACTGGCTTCGTTGGCAAGAGAGGTCTAGTTTGCCCTTTTTCAATGGAGCTCTTCATTGGTTAGGCTATACCACCCAAGGAACATCCTCTGATTTTATAGTCTCATTCGAACTGAGCAATGAAAGACTGGCGCAGTTGCCTTTTCCTGAAAAAAATAGAAAAGATTGGGACGACAGCGAGAAAGTATTTACAAGTGTAGGAGTGCTGAGAGATTGCAATTGTTTAAATATTGGATATACGGATGACCACATCGATATATGGGTCATGCAAGATTATGGAGTGCCAGAATCTTGGACTAAGCGATTTACATTTAGCATTAACTTACACGACCTTATGTGTTGTAGGCCAATTTGGTCTTTCGAAAATGGTGACATTCTACTAGATGGATTCTCCAATTTCTTTATATATGACCCGAGAAGTGGAAAAGTTAGAATGGCCATGCCCATCCGTCATAGTTATAAGAGCAGGGATGTGGAGTTTTATGTGGAGAGTCTTGTTTCCGTTAAATCGAATACTTGTCTGAAAAAATTGATTAAGATGAAACTTGAGGGAGTAAGAATGAATCTTGAAGGAGCTAATTAGTGGAAACAATTGAGGCAGTTATATCGAGTCTTCTCCTTAGTTATCATTTACATTAAGTTTTTATATTAACATTCGATCTTTAATGGATTTTATTTTGATTCGTCGCAATAAAAGTTATGCTTTATTTCTTATGTTGGTTCGTAATTTTTCAGTGAATTTTTTTTTTTTAAATTCAAAAATATATTTCTGGACGCTTTTTCATTCATTAACTCTATCCGCCAAAGGTTCTGAATAACCTTAAATTTAAATTCTGCGGAAGGCAGTAGATGCATGCCTATCTAGATGCCTCTCTACGCTCACTTTGTACTTCCTAAGATGTATGGGTTTCCAACTCAAGATCAACTGGGTATTTTTGGAGGCAAGAGGTTTAATCCATACATGCTTACTTTGATAGTACGGTAGAAAAGGTAGAGACGTACGTTAGATGCTGCACATATAGAAAAATAAAAGAAATCTACACTCTTGCCTTCAAATTTTTTTTTCTATTGTGTATAACCATAGACTGTACTTTATCTTTTTGTTCATTTACATAGGCAACAACTAAGACCATCCCTAAGTTGCAATAGTACAAAGTTTACTTCTTTTTTTTCCTGCATCAGTTGCATGGCAAGAATACAAATAATTATTTTTTTTCAATTTGCATGGCAAGAATACAAATAAAATTACATGCCATAGAATTATTAAAAGGACTGATTTATGATTATGTATGAACCATAGTAGCCCACTCTTGAAAGACCTTACGAAAATAAATATTATCAATCAAAAATGAATTAAGTGATTGGAACTGGTTTGCTACTCTATGTCAAGATCATTAAAAAAAAAAAATCCAAATTCAATGAAAATCTCGGTTATGAATCAACAATATTTACAAGGGTGCAAGTAACTGAAAGAAAAAGAAATATGAACAAACACAAATTTCGTGTAGAACTTGTTGAAGGATCGATATACGTATTTGTTGGAACAATTGCTGAATTATGTCTGCGGAAAAAATAAAAATCAAACACGAAACAATTAGTATGGCTGAGTCGCGGACTATGTCGCTTTCTCTGCCCAAGATTGTGCAAGCAGTTCTTCAATGTCGCGTCGTCCCCAGGATAAAACAGCTGAATTCAATCTCTTACACAATCACTCTTGCACGATGAGAGGATGTGAAACTTCTACACTTCATTCTTGCTCAGAAACACTTTTAAAAAAATCAAGGATGATCACACACTTATTTTTCTTTCTCACACAAATTCATTTTCTAATAAACTCAAGAAACATGATAGAAAACTCTCACATAAGAAAAAAGACTTTTTACAACTCTCCAAATTCTTTTTTTTATCAAAAAATGATTTTCAATAACCAAAAAATTAAATAAAATTAAATGACATGCATTATTAAGTTCTTAATTAGCACCATTAACCTATTCAACAAAAAACGGTTTTTGGCATTAAAAATGAAATAAATTTATTCTTTAAAATAAAGAATAAAAGTCACATTAAAACCATTTAAATGAGAGACAACTATTCAGAAATTAATTAATGTTTTCAAAACATATATCTCAACAATCCCCCACTTATATTTTTCAAAACATTCAGCAAGAACATACAGAGATGTGCATAAGCAAAGGTGTCTCGCGACTTGAACCTTTACATAGTATTAACATGCTCTCTTAAAATCTGACCATAGAGTGAACACAAGTCTTGAACTCTTGTAGATAAAAAGATCGCTTAAGACACACGACTATATTAGTGTAAAGTCTAAAGCCAGCACATTACGTCCCTGTGCTTGTATCCCAGTTTAATGAATGATTTAGAGAACTTCCCATATTCTCATAGAAAGCGGCCACACTTTCACATTCACATAGGTGAGTTTATCAAGAGTACTCCTGAAATAACTCCACTCTAAATAGAGATATAAACATCATTAAGAGTTTAAAAAATTAAAAAATTAAAACTTAAACTCAACCTCTACTCACATCAGGATATCATGCCGTGGGATGAATTCTTCAAAAGCATGATTCTCGCATCTCCATATTATCTATGAATTGGTGTTCCATTTTAACCTATATTTTGGTATCTCACTCCATAGGTAAGGGTTACCCTTTTGAACCTACTTTTGAGATCTTGAGTTATAGGTTGGTAACCGCATCGTAAATAACTCAATCTCAATGATGCTATCATCTATGACTTCGTCTAGTCCCTTTGAACCTATTTATAGGTTGGGTATCCATCACAAATGACTCAATCACAATGGGCATCAACCTCATCTCTAAGATGTATTCAAATCTTCTTATCAATCCTTTGGTCAAAAGACTAACGAAAACTATTTTGAGACATTATATAATCCATTTTCAAAATATCAACTCTTATAGTTGTCGTTGCATGCATTCTCAATTCTTGCAATTGACGCGATACTATCACATTGGATTTATATGTTTGTTCCTCTATCTATTAGAGGATCGAATCGCTTCACCCCTTAAAGGATTCAACTGAAAGTATGTCCAATCAACTTCGCAATATCCTTAAAGGATCGCGGTAACCATTTAGATAGTGTATTTCTAGGCGTAAGATGTGTTTGAAACACCTCAAAATCTTCTCAATATTTTACCAATTTTCCATACTGGGATTGGTAAATCTGAATATAAATTAACCCCCACTATGGAAGCAATATATTACACCCCCACTACAAAAAATACTTATATATATATATATATATATATAATCAATCACGTAGCAAAGAAGCATACTGAGCTACCATACTCATGTCTAGTGCAATCACACACAATCTCAAAATCATTAGCACTAAACCAAATGAGTGAAAACCTGTTTACAGTCAAGATTATATATATTTCTATCTCTTTTAAAATTCTATTTTCATTGAAATGAAATAGATCCAAAGAAAAAAAATTTATTTTTAACAACATACACCATCTTCATTCAAGTCTTTCATGTCAAATAGTAAACTAAGCATGTTCTCAATTTCATTTTCATCCTATAAGTTAGAATAAAAATTCAAAAAATCACCAATGCATACAAAACAAAGAGTATTGTGCATTTCACTTTCATCAATTCTGAAATCATCTGAATGAATCAAGCAAACAATTTATCTCTTTTAAATTGTTTTAAAGTTGTTTTCAGAATATAAATGATAAATATATAATTTATATGCTTTCTTTTTTGGTAGAAGCTACATAGTTTTCCATGCTTGGTTTACATATATTCTCATCTTTGACTTACAAAAAGTATATATTTCTACTTATGACTATAAAAAATCATATATCGTAGAAACAACATCAACAACACAAGCATGTAAGTTAATTTAGAGACATGAATGCAAGTGTCAACAATTTTATGTTTGCTTGTCTAAAGATGATATGTTCACGAATTTATTTTTCCAAAGATTTAATTTTTAAACAACAAAGTTACTTTTTATGAGAAGTTATCTTTCAAATTATAAGCAACAAAATATTCATGACTAAAATTTAGTCTCACTAAATATGATTTTCTAGGTTCATTCTTAGTGAATTACTCGTCACCTTCATTTTTCTAGTTCCTCTAATTCAAATCAAAGTTTGTAAAACATAGGTTATGGAACCCTCACTATTTTTTGACTAAAACAACAATTTCGAAACAATATCAAAAGACTCCAAAAATTGTGAAAAACTAATGAACCAATGATTTAAATCCAAAGCGTTTTACACAAGATAGCGGGTAAAAATTCAAACAATTTTAGTGAAGACAACATCACCTAGTTAACTACTCAAAGTATCATATTTGATATCAATACAAGTCATTTAAAGCATCACACATGTTTTTATAAAATTCTCTAACATTTTATTTCATTTAAAACTTATACAACTCGCATTATATTTGAAAGGGTACATGCTTATATGAGTTAGGTAAGATTACATACATGTTATTCAAAAATTTACCAAGTTTATAAGAAAATATAACATGCTCATATTCATCACTAACTCACTGATTTCTTAAAAAGCATGACAAAATCTCATATTTCAAATATTCAAAATTCAATTTATGTTATGATAAAATTGCAATATTATGCTCAAACATTTTATCCATAACATATCATGTGTAGTAGTGCAATGATCAAATTCAACAAATTTCTTATCTCACTCTTGTTTATGACAAGGTATGAACATCTTGTTATTAACAAGATGAACATCTTGGAAACTAGATACATCTTTAACAAGATTGTTCTACCCAAAGTAAACTTTTAGGCTATACCAATACCGAAAATCCTAGTGATGTGAGTATATCTCAACGCCACTTTCTTTCAAAACGATTTGGTTCAACTTTCGAATCATAACCTATCAAAACAAATATGGTGTAAAACACCAATCTATATCAACCTCTCACCGTATTCATAGTTCACATTAACTAAGCTTGAAAAGGGTTGTTAATAACATTTGATATCCTTGCAATGCCGTGCAAGAATAGCAAATAAATTCATAAACAATAGTTTGTTCATTTCTTGGTGAAAGTTGATATTCACATTTGTTTTGACTAGGTTTCTAATTATTTCGGTTTTTGATTCGTATAAAATTCCATCTCATAAGTTCCAAACTTACATGAGTCGCATGTTTATTTTCATATACAATAATTCTCAATATCTTGTTTCCCTAAAATTTATTCTAATATTGAAAAATCAATTTATTCAATTTAGAATACCATTATTTGATCACTGCAATAACTACAAATAGTTCATCAAACATACCTCAATTTCTTTTAAAGCTCAATTGGTTATAAACCATTGTCCATTCTTTGCGCACCAACAAAGAAATCAGCAACCCCATTGCTCCTCATATCGATTAGTCTCCCGTAATTTTTATTTCATTGGAAAATAAAAACTTGCTCAAGTGAGTGAATTTTCACCTCTCACAATCATGTACATGTGAGCATTTAAAACCAAAAAATAAGTAAGGTATGCACTTACATAATTACTTTAAAATCAAATAATATAGTACTCCAAGTTTCTCTTAATTGTCAAACAAAGATTCAAAGTTATATAGTCGTATAACATCGTACATATACTTATAACTTTCTATTAAGCATATTATCAAACATATGGGGTGCATTAGTTTGATTGCTATCAATGATATTCTTTTTCATTTCCAAAACAAGAGTATGAAGTATAATATCAAAACATGATTTTTTATGTAATTTGTTACATCTGTATTCTCTAAACTCAAGTATCACTTCAAATATTTAGATATATATACATAACGATTTTGTTATCACCACATCTCTCAAACAAAAACTTCAAATGGAAATTTTCAAAAATGTTTCATGTTATATGAATTCAAATTATCCACAAAAACATTTAAAAAAACATATTCAAACAGGATTAAATTTCTGCCCGTCAGAATATTTTCAGATACGTTGTTCAGTTTTTTAAAATACTTTAAAAAATACTTTTCAGATTCCAAAAATTCTGAAATTTTACGTGGATAATCCTTATGATATCTAATACACCCGGTTAAAATTTCAAGACCAAATTCACTTTTTTGTAGGAGATAAAAATAAAACTCTACAACATGTTATAAATATTCGTTTCACATCAATATTATTTTTCTACGTTAGATATTCATGATATAAAAAATATTATCCATATTACATTCCTAGTCCATCAAGATTAGACATAAAGTTAACTTTAGGTACCATGTTACCTAAAATCTCAAGCATCATGTTTAATCGCTAAATAAAAAAAATTCCGGTTATAATTTTATAAAACGAAATAAAACAAAGATACTTATCGCGTTTCAGCAATCGTTTTCATTTTGATTTCCGTGGCAGAATAGAACGTCTTAAAATTGTTGGAACAATTGCTGAATTATGCCTGCGCAAAAAATAAAAATCAAACACGAAACAATTAGTATGGCTGAGTCGCGGACTAGGTCGCTTTCTTTAAGACGTTTCGCGGCTCTGCCTAAGATTGTGCAAGCAGTTCTTCAATGTCGCATCGTCCCCAGGATAAAACATCCGAATTCAATCTCTTACACAATCACTCTTGCACGATGAGAGGATGTGAACCTTCTATACTTCATTCTTGCTCAGAAACACTTTTAGAAAAATCAAGGATGATCACACACTTATTTTTCTTTCTCACACAAATTCATTTTCTAATAAACTCAAGAAACATGATAGAAAACTCTAACATAAGAAAAAGGACTTTTTACAACTCTCCAAATTCTTTTTTTATCAAAAACTGATTTTCAATAACCAAAATATTAAATAAGATTAACTGACATGCATTATTAAGTTCTTAATTAGCACCATTAACCTATTCAACAAAAAACGGTTTTTGGCATTAGAAATGAAATAAATTTATTCAGAAAAAATAAAAATCACATTAAAATCATTTAAATGAGAGACAACTATTCAGAAATTAATTAATGTTTTCAAAACATATATCTCAACAATCCGAATAGAGTTATAGAAAGGAATCCTATAGTATCTAGCAAACCGAAACCAAATTTCTAATCGAACTCCTACTAAAATACCTAATAAACTCCCTCTATATGTAAACGCATCAACAGACATTACCATCTCTATCAACTTTCTTTTACATTAGAGACAGAAGGGAGAGTTAAAAGAGAAAGAAATGGAGGTGACAAACAACTCTAGATTCAACAGGATTTGCGTATTCTGTGGTAGTAGTTCAAGAAACAAACCTGTTTATGAAGAAGCAGCCGTTGAATTGGGAAAGGAATTGGTGGAAAGAGGGATTAATTTGGTTTATAGAGGTGGTAGTATTGGAATCATGGGTCATGTTTCTAAGGCTGTTCATGATGGCGGGCGCCATGTTTTAGGGATTATTCCAAAAGCCTAAAGAGTTAACTGGTCAGAGTGTTGGAGAAGTTAGAGTTGTTTCTGGTATGCACCAAAGGAAAGCCGAGATGGCTCGTCATGCTGATGCTTTTATTGTTGTTCCTGGTGGATATGGTACCTTTGAAGAAATACTTGAAGCCATTACTTGGGCTCAGCTTGGAATCCATCGTAAACCTGTGGGACTTTTAAACGTCGATGGGTTTTACAACTGGTTGTTGTCTTTTATAGATAATAAATCAGTTGCTGATAGGATTATATCTCCTTCTGCACGTCGCATTATCGTTTCTGCTGAAAATGCCAAGCAATTGGTGGATGGACTTGAGGAGTTTGTGCCAGAGTACGATGAGTTAACAGCAAGTTTGGTAATGAAGCCGGAATCAACAACAGGTGTTTCTACGTAGTAATGATACGGTGGTTCATGAATCATGAGTTTTGAACTTAACTTACACTTTTTTTTAATGGTATTTATTAAAGTCTGCGGGCATCCAACTCAAAACCAACTGGCAATGAGTGGAGAGGTCCTAAGGGATTATAATCCGCAGGATCTTAGATTGTCCAACAATGTGGGACTAATAATCTCAACACGCCGCCTCACGTGTAGCCTTTGTTGGGTCTAACACGTGGACAATAAATCGGGTGACGCGGAGTATAGACGCGGTCAATGACTCGTCGCAAATAGCCTGCTCTGATACCATATTATATTTATGATAAGAGTTAGGATCAGAGACAAATAAGAGACAAGAGATTAAAGTGGTTCGGTCACTTGACCTACGTCCACTGATAAAACCCTCTAGAGGTGAATTGTATTGATCATCAGTACTACTGAGATGATTTACATTTACATTGGTATTCCTATTTATAGGAATGATGGGATAATTAGTAAACCCTAAATCCTAGAAGATAGTAACAAACTTAACTTATCTTGACTAGGTACTAGAACAAACATATTTGCTATCTAGATTAGAATGACTTTGTCTTCTAAATATCTTTGACTTTATCTTCACAATTGCACGTGCAAAGAAACTGCACGGCCACAGTCTTCACGGTCACCTTGCTCGGTATCTTGTATAGGACGAGATGTTCCAACACCCCCCCTCAAGTTGGACACGGATTTTTTTTTTGAAGTGTCTAACTTGAAAACTCTTGAGTAAAAATGTAGAATCTTGTCGCATTAACTCCAAGTAGAATCTTGTAACATAGACTTCAACACCAAGGTTTATAAGAGTGATGTAGACTTGGTTTGTTGATTACTAACCAACACAAGACATGATAGACAAAACCAACAACTTGAACTGATGGTGGTCGTCGTTTATGAAAGTTTTCACAAGAGAAAACAAAATAATAATGAGATAAACTCGTTAAACTGATAAACAAGACTTGAATGCAGAGATATGAGCACATGGAGATATTTAATCATCCACGAATCTTATGTGCAAAATATGAATATTGCACAACGTCTTCACTGTTGATTGTTTGAGAATAGAGAGACCTTTGCACGAGCATCTTTGATGAAAATTGATAAAGATGCTGAATAAATTAGAGATATCCCAAAATGGAATGATTTTCCCGAGATATGAGACCATACAAAATAGATGGGTTACCAAAATGGTAAGATGAAAGTATTTTGGGATTGATACGAATATTCTTGACAACAAGAATAAAAGATTGATCAAAAGTAAAACATCTTTAATTGCCAGTAAATATGCAGGAGAGTAATCTTAAATTGTGGCAACAACATAAAAAAAAATCACTGTCACAAACAGGATTAATTGTGTTTAACAAACCACACGAAGAATAAAACCGACCATGAAAGGATCAGTTAAAGATTCAAGAAGAGATTAAGTAGCGGAGCAAAACCGTGGCATGAATCGACATGAGATTCCAAAATATAGAAAATATCTTTGGAAGTAATGATTTGATCAAAACTTAGAGAGCCAATAGATGATGGCAATATCAAAGAATTAGAGAGCCAATCGATGGTGGCAATATCAAAAAACAAAATTAGCTAGATCAACTAGTTGTTCTAAATGTGAAATAATTGAATAATACTGAGTAAAATCAAGTTGTTTGATTAAATGAAAGTGCCAATGAACGCACAAACACTAACAAAGGAAAATGTGTTGTACCCTCCATCCATGCTTTGAAGAAAAATTTAGTTCTCTATGAAATGGAAGAATCACGTTGGATAAATGAAGACAACATATATTCATTTCATTTAACGAGTGCTTAATATATGGAATGAAAATAGTTTCGGAAATAATATCTTTTACATTAACAAAGAAAATCATGCTAAAGTTAAGGAATAATATGATAGCAGAAAATTTTATTAGGCTATCAGAATCAACAAAATAAAAACATAGAGTAATTAGATTGTTGATTTTAAAGCAATAATCTTTGCCATGAAAAATGGAAAGAACAAAAGAAAGTTAACTGTATTGATAGACCCTAACAAAAAAAGGCCATGATCACTTACTGATAGTCTATGAAAATCAATAGACTAGAAAACTGATTTAATGGGATAATCAGAATATTGAGAACTAATAGCTAACTTCCGATATACGAAAATCAGAATATTTTAGGTTTGACGGTGAAAATCAAAGTCACTAAAACTTTGTTTTATAATTTTTATGGACATAAAAAAAAATTGATTGCCTGAAAAGGCAAGATATTCTTGATGACAAGAAAGATCATGTCAAACAAACGAAAACCTCAATTAGAGGAATGAACCTTTGTTTTAGAGTTTGATTAAAGAAAAACAAAAATCATCATTATAATTTTTGATATCAAATGGAACTATGTTTGGTGTATGATCGATACCCATAGTTGCAAATTAAGAGAAGAAACTCATGATGTCCAGATAGAACCATGAATACTAATTTCTTTGTTCATTGATAGTGCGTAGTGATAAGCTATCAATGAGAATAAAAACTAATTATGCAATTCGTAGCCCAGATTAAAAAGTTTGTCAAAGAAAAAGGATTGGATATAATAATCTTTCTTATTGAAACTCTGGGTATAAATGGCAAAGAACAACTCATTGTTGATCTTAACATAATCAGTATGGGAATAAACAATCTAAAAAAAAGTTATGCGGAAGCGATTGATCAGAAAAATATATTTGGATCTTTTCCTGCTCTGTACCATATTAAAGTCTGCGGGCATCCAACTCAAAACCAATTGGCAATGAGTGGAGAGGTCCTAAGGGATTATAAGCCGCAGGATCTTAGATTGCCCAACAATGTGGGACTAATAATCTCAACAGTATTTCTCTTGGAGGTTTTGGTAGACTAATATTCCCTCCGTCCCACTATTAGATGACCTAGTTCAAGTTTGCACAATTTTTAAGGCAAGGAATATGAGTATTTTTAAGTATTCTTTACAATTATACACTTATGGATAATAATTTAGAAATGATTTATCTCTCAAACTATACCATGGATTTTTGTAAACTTTATATCACTGAAAAGCATTTTAAAAGAATGCGAAATTGGGGATAAAAAAAACTAATTGGGGGATATAAATTACTTCCCCCGACCCATGGTATGTGCTAAGGGGTGATTTTTGGTATGAAAATACTAAAATACTCTTTGCTCGAAATAAAAATCAAAAAACAAAATCATATCCCACTCCCTTTCAAATTAGAGTTTTCCCCACTCCCTTTCAAACTCTAAATTTTCCCCACTCCCTTTCAAATTCTCTTCCTTTTTAAATTTTTCCCACTCCCTTGAAAATGATTTTTTTTATCATTCGGAAGCGATAAGGACCATGCCGTTAGTGATGAATACCATGCCGGTATTGATGAAGACCATGCCGGAAGTGATTAAGACCATGCCGGAAATGATGAAGACATGTTGGAAGTGATGAAGACCAATGCCGGCATAGATGAAGACCATGTCAGAAATTAAAAAAAATTACATCGCCGAAAGTGATGAATATCATGCCGGAATTGATGAAGACCATGCTGGAAAACGGTGCCTGCATACTTGGTAACTAACATTAAATGTCGGAACTGAGTGCCGGCATGCTCGATAGAAATCTATCAATGCCGATAGTCAAGTGAAAAAAGTTTGAAATTTCCTGGATACTTTTCATCATGTGCTGACATAGAAATTTAAGCAACATACTATGCCAGCGCAGGTACCGGCATACTCGAGAATTAACTGACTACGCCCCCGGACCCCCCGGATAGTGGCAAACATTTATGAAAATTTCCAAAAAATGCCAGCATGATTTTTTCGGTTGAATACAATGCCGGCACCGAGCTATTTCAGCTGCAATGTGGATTCAAAGCAAGAAAAATTAAATTTTCAACCTCTTAGTAGCAATTCTCTCTTCACAATCGTCCTCCACTTTCACCAAAAAAAATTCCCTCTCAAGTCTTTTTTCATCTTTCTACTCTCATCTCATTCACCCAAATACAAATACAAATACACACTAATCATTTAACAAATACTTAAGATTTTTACTAATTATTATTAACCACTAAACCTGATTAGTGAGGGGTAGATTAGGATTTAAAAAAATACTTAGATAAAGGGTGACCCTGATTTGATATTTGGATCCAGTTTTTGTCTTTTTCCTCTATCCCCCAATTAGTTTTTTTATCCCCCAATTTCGCATTCTTTTAAAACACCTACGCAATGAGTATAAACATGAATATCAAATTATACCTATTTCTTATTGGGCCCACCGAACGAAGCGAGAGAGGACCTTTATATGGCAACTTTTTTGTCAAATGTAAGTGATCAATTAACAGAAAAAAGATTGGAAATAGTTAGGACAGAAAAACCAAAAATGCCCCTCTTAAAGCTGGAATATTTGTCAAATTGACACAAAGGTCGCCGGATCGAATCCCGGCTACCTCAAAGTTTTTAATTTTTCTTTTTTCTCCTTCTTCTTCCTTTCAACAAACTCGATGTCAAACAGGGGGTTAGTCGTGGGAGAGTTCGAGAGATTTTAATGTATTTGGGTTTTCTCCTGTTAGTCCTGAGGGAGTTTGAGGGAGTCTCGCCAAATCCCTGTTAGTCGTCGGGGAGTTTAGAGGAGTCTCCTAAACTCCCTAGAAAACACCTGTTAGTCGTTGGAGAGTTTAAAAAAAGCTCTTGAACTCCCTGTTAGTCATAAAACCCTACAATACTAGGGAGTTGGTTGCTTTGGGGAGTTCGAAGGACTTTTTAGTGTATTTTGGTCTCACAACAAATCTCTCAAAAGAGTAGAGATTTTAGTGTATTTTGGTCTCACAACCAAATTTGGTTCAAAATCTTTCTTTTCAAATCATACGGATTTCTCAAATCTCACCAACAAAAATGTTGTTCCCAACATGATGAAATGATTGTCAGATGATGGCCATTATGATACGGTGAAACATTTCTAGGAAAATATTAGGATAGTGATCTAGAGTCCATGAAAACGTGTGGATATATAGATTTGTTTATATCTACATATCCCGTAAGATGCACCAGCAAAAAAAAAAATGTAGAAGTCTTCACAATTAGCGCTTCCCTGAGTTGAATTACATTACCACTTCTGCAACCACCGTCAAAACTATTTTCTCACCACTACCATCACCACCTATAACCAACCACTACTCCTTTAACCACCCCAAATAAGAACCCTAATTTTAGAAATAAATAAGATTCAATAAATGCTATAGCTCGGAGAAAAGATTTTGAACCAAATTCTAATTCCATCACAATACGTGACACATTTGGTCGCTCTCGGTGGACAGTTAGTAAAAACTTCAACAGGAAAATGTGGAAAAATGTTCGTGAACAAAGGGAGTTAGAATTGTATGGAGACCGTTAAATTGAAGGGAAAAAAAATTATCTCGTTGAACAGAATAACATACTATTGATACAGATATATGATCATTTTCATTTATTTTTTTCTTTTGATTAAAGATCAATATTATTTGCAAATGAGGGTTTATTGTTTCTTAAAAGAGAATGAGTTAAGAGTGAACTCTCTAAAACTCCCCCAAACTCCCTCTAATAAACTCTCTCAAACTCCCTACACTCCCCCAAACTCCCTGAACTCAAAAACACCAAACTCTCTCAAACTCACTACACTCTCTCAAAATCTCTCAAAATTCCTGAGATTTAAAATACACTCGACTCCCCAGAAATCACTCGAGGACTAAACCCCTGAAAATTTCTTCTCTTCTCCTCTCTAAACTTCTGGTGATTTTGGTTCGAGTTAGAGAACGCAAAGAAAGGATGGGGTTTACCTGAATTGGATGTTGCAGCAGTTAAATCTGATGAACGGAGAGTGTTTTGGTCTGTGTTAGGGTTTGAAATTGAATCAGAATCGAGAGAAAAAGGGGAGGCGCTGTTAATGGAGAAAACATGAGCATTCAAAGAGATAAATTGAGAAGATAAAGAAGAGATATCTTCCATAGATGGAGAATGGATTTGTGTTTGAATCACTTGATTTGGAAGAAGAAACCAGAAAAGAAATTGGTGGTGATGTTCTCAGTTGATGAAGAAGATGAAGAGGTTTAAATGAGTGTTAGAACAGGGGTTAATGCTGCTAATTTCAGAGACAAAGAGATGAGGGTTTGCAAGAATTTCAGAAATCAGAGATGGTGTTTGTTGGTGGTTTTGGGTATATTTCTAGACTGAAAAGAACAACAACATTCTTGTCTCATTCCCAGCTTCCAATCAAGAAGAAAAGGTTGGGTATCTTCAATTTAATCCTTCGAATTTTAAATTTTCTTTTCTTATATTGTTTTCATTCACTGATCATATCAAATTTCTCATAAAAACTCCAAATTTCACACAAAGAATTCAAATTTCTTTGGGTATTTATGATTATACACAATTATAGAGACATTTAGAGGAATTTTAAGGGTTTATTGATATCATAAACATAAGCCCCCCACCCACATGCCCTAACTGGAAATTTCTCACCTTGAGAATGTAGAAATGAAGGTTTTTTTAGGGAGGTATCATAATGTGTCACAGGGATGATAACTATTGATAAGACCCACTCGTGTTATCGACGGTGTGCGATTTTGGCATTGAATTTTTGAATTAATGTGCATTTATTCGGAGGAAAAGTCTAATTTTTTATTGAGTGTGTTGGAGCTGAAGGATTCGGAGAAGCTTCGGAACATAAGCATGTTGAGATAGATGAGGAAAAGGAGAGAGTGAAGTTGAAGTTGGAGCTGAAGAATCCGAAGAAGCTTGGCATCAGATGCTGGAGTGTTTAAATAGCAGGCATTGGAAATGCAGGACATATCACAAGAAGCTTATGAGTTGTATTCTAAAAGGGTTGTGGTTATCTTGAAGGAGACTTCGGAGAAATTGAAAATTCAGGCAGAAAAATCAAGCCATGATTTGAGTAGATTAGCTAAAATATTAGTGTAGAAGGTAAGGATTATCTCTTGTCGATTGCAGAGAAATCTCCCGAGCAGGTGAAACTTTTGCAACCTCATCAGCGGATGATTGGAATAATGTTGACAAAGTTCCTCATTTTTTCCTTGGCATTTTATATGGTATGTACAGACCTGTGTATCTTAGTCGAGAGCTCCATTTTACAGTTTCTTCGTAGACTATTGTATGTTGTGCAGGTGCATTTCTTTGTCTCGGAGGATTTCTTTCGTTCATGCTAACCGGAAGCATTTCAGGTATTAGGTTTGGTACAATTCTGGGTGGTGCTCTATTGACTTTAAGTATATCGAGCATGAGATCATTCAAAAGAGGGCACTCATCCGCTTTGGCTTTGAAAGGGGAAGCAGGTAAAATTAAGCGATAATTTTGGATTGATATTTATTGTTGAAAACATATGCTAAGCACCATGAAACTTATGAAAAAACAATTTTCTTACCGATTAGCTAAAGACAGTTTCTTCAGCTAAACAAAGTGTCTCTGTTGGTGTTTCGAAGAACACGATAACTTGGCATCATGCCTCGACTGTAATCCCATTAAGCTTTCAGGGGATTTCCCAATCTGTCAAGGGAGAAAGAAATTTTGCCCATAGTATAACCACTACTTCATGGCAACAAAACTTACATTATGTGGAACAAAGCTTATGCCGGACTTATTTTTTGCTTTTTGGCTTTTGTCGATATCAGTTGGATATAAAATTAAAAATATCCTTAGTGATTATTGTCCAAATGAAAGATCAGGTACGCTGCTCGAAATTTCGCAGCAACCAATGTTTAGGTAAATGCAGATTCCCGGACGGAAAGGAAATGTTAATGTCCTATCGTTTCTTTGACCTTCGATTTTCATCACGACTGTGTTTGCTCGAGTATGAACATAACTTTCTAACAACATGCTTTTAAGAATTTTTTTGGTCTCTGAGATTGAGTCATAACTTATAAGACAACTTTTTGTGACTTACTTTACCCACCATTCATTGCACGACATGCATTATGACTTGTACTTGCATTATTTTGTATGATTCCTAAAATTAGTTTTGATACGCATTAGTCTCCAAACTCATCCAAGTCTGCAACTCGATATTGGCAGGTTGGTGATCTAGGACCAAACGAAGATCCATATACAATAGCCTAACAAAACCCAACTTAACCTAAATCTCATCTATGGCCATGTGATGGACGTTTTTATTTTTGTGTATTTGTAGGCATAGACACTTCCCCAACGAAGTAGGCAAGTCTATGCAGCTAAGAAGAAGATGATAAGAGAAGAGCCTCATTTTCCCCAGGAGGAATGGCAATACAGTCTCAGTGCAAAAGTATAATTATCGAAGTAGTGTAGTAGTCATAAGCAAGAGAATATTACCACTGTAATGGATAATAAGTAAAATGAAAAAGATCTTTCTCCCTTTCACCAATTTTGGTAGGATATATCAACATATAGCTCGCATTCTCATATTCAACTGTAGAGTGTATATACAAATAAAATGATATGCAAAACGTTTAAATCATCTCATTAGTTATCTGAATTCCCTAAATAATGAATGTAGCGTGCCAGGACAACAACTGCAGCAAATACCGTTATCTGAATTAGTTATCTCATTAGTTATTGAAATTATCTCGTTACTTGAAATAAATTTTTTGCCTGTACAAATCTGAATCCGTGCAATCACGTAGTGGTGTCGTTTTGTCAAGTTCTTCGGTCGGCCCATCCACCGTGGCAACGGTTGTACTAGTACTACCGATATTCAATCAAAAGAATAATTTTAGAAATATTCCCTTATTTATGAGATAGGTTAACTAATGATGGGACAAAATTTTAAACTAAATAGGTCATCTAATAATGGGACGGGGGAAGTATATAGTTTTCTTTTTAAATGTTTATGCACATAGTTTAATGGTTGATATACTATGTTTACTTGGCCTTGGGAAGGGAGGAAACATGACTAATGGTTAGTCGAAACACTCCTGGCCATTTTAGCCACCAAGGCCAAGTTGTTTAAGCTCTGAGTCTCTAATACAAAGCCCACTTCGACTTATATATGGTTCTCTTGTCCTTATCACCTCCCCAAACAAAATTCTTTTATATTTATTCTAGTTAAAAGACCTCAGAAGTTTGAGCATTGACATCACATGATTTGAGATAGGGTCCCGAACCGATATAATTAAGATTGACCTGGTGTTCGTGGGTGAAAACCCTGTCTGCTGATTTTGGTAATTTTGAGTGTGTGGATGAGAAACGAATCTAAACCCTAAACAGTGCACTGCACGGGAATACTTTTGATTCGATAGATCAATTTGTACAATTCTGGCCTAAACCAAGAAATGGTCGTTCCAGGCTTGCTTCGGTCACAAAGTGAAGGAGAAGGGTTGGTCTTAGGGAGGGAAGCGAAGAAAGTGTTGAGACCAGAATAGTTGATTATGAAGGTGTGCTTGTTTATGACTTGTATCTTAAAGTAAAACTGGCTAGCAGAATGGAAAGCTACCAGGTGATTTCTAGATACTGTGTTGTTGCCGACCAAAACTTGTTCTTTGGTGAAAATAGGTGAAGCCAATTTATGCAAGTCATATTGAAACGTACTCTGATCTCGTAGGAAGTGGAAACGATTGAGTGGTGGAAGAATAGAGTAACGTGTAACCGTCGGTCATTATGCTTCCATCATGAAGGAAGTGAATTCGTTTACACCGATACTTTTTACCACCATTAATTGTCCTGCTTCATGACACTTTCTTGTAACGGGCGCATTGCACGCTGCACGCTGTAAACCGCCAGACCAATACCCTGATGAGCATCCCCTAGTTTGTGACATGTTAGATGTCTCGAGTGTTTTCGTGGAAAACATGTAGCTACGTGTGGCAAGTCAAAGTCAAGGGACTTGCCGCAGGAAAATAGCATGTGATGCTATTAGGCTCGTTTTGGCTAGTCGCTGAAAACTTGCCATAGGTTTGTCACTTCGGTGGCGAACTTCGATGGCTGAGATCGCATCTCATGAAGGAGGGTAGTCGTTGATTATGGCTACCTTGTGTTGGCGCCTGATAATGGCGCCGTGGCGTTTCGGTGTACCGCAGTGGAAATGTGGCACGCCGGGCATGGATCGTGCATGCCAGTGACACGGTGGTACAAGTGGCGCCTAGCGTAGCCATAGCCACTAGATTTAGGCAGTTGGTCGCCTGAAACTTGCCACAAGTCTGTCAGTTCGTTAGCGAACTTGGATGGTTGAGATTGTAATTCAGGAGAGATGGTGGTCGTTGATTATGGCCACATTCTGTTGGCACCTGTTAATGGCATAATGGCATGGCCACGCCTGTGGCGTTGTGGCATGGCCAAAGCTAGGATTTAGCTCCGTGGCCAAAATTAGGGCTTGGCGGCGTGGCCAAGACTAGGATTTGGCGCCGTGGCCAAAATATAGGCTTGGCGACGTGGCCAGGGCTAGGATTTGGCGTCGTGGCCAAGGCTAGGATTTGGCGCAGTGGCCAAAGTTAGGGCTTGGCGGCGTGGCCAAGGCTAGGATTTGGCGCGGTGGCCAAAAGTAGGGCTTGGCGGCGTGGCCAAGGCTAGGGTTTGGCGTCGTGGCCAACTTTAGGGCTTGGCGGCGTGGTTAAGGTTAGGGTTTGGCGCCATGGCCAAAGTTAGGGCTTGGCGTCGTGGTCAAGGATAGGATTTGGCGTCGTGGCCAAAATTAGGGCTTGGCGGTGTGGCCAAGGCTAGGATTTGGCGCCGTGACCAAAATTAAGGCTTGGCGGCGTGGGAAAGGCTAGGATTTGGCGTCATGGCCAAAGTTAGAGCTTGGCGGCGTGGCCAAGGCTAGGATTTGGCGTCATGGCCAAAGTTAGAGCTTGGCGGCGTGGACAAGGCTAGGATTTGGCGTCGTGGCCAAAATTAGGGCTTGGCAGCGTGGCCAAGGCTAAAGTGGCTCGTGGCATGTGGACATGCCGATTAATATGTTATTGTGGCAGGGCGCGTTTGGCTTTCCAGTTAGTATGGTGGCGCGGCAGGGCGCGTTTGGCCTTTAATGTATGGTGGCGAGTTTAAAGCGACTTGATTGGTCAAGAAAAGGGGTCGGCCAAACATAAGGCGCGACCACATCTATAGTGCTTGTGGTGCATTTTAAAGTGACCTGATTCGTCGGTAGGAAGGAGAGGGGCCGGCCAAGCATGGGCGTGGCTACACTTTTGGTGTGAGTATGGAGGCTTTAGAGCGACCTGATTGGTCGATAGGAAATGGGGCCAACAAGTATGGGCGCATCCACAACTTATGTGCGCGTGGCGAGTTTAAAGCGACTTGATTGATCGAGGGAAATAGGGCCAGTTTAGGATGGGGCGTGGCCTATGGCAAGTGCGCCAGCTGGCCTAAGGCATGGCCACGCCTCCCTTTGCTGCTGCGGCTCCCTGTTTTCTGATTCTGGGTAAGGTTTTGCACCTATTAATCCATGGCAGATTAATTTCCTAGTTTGCCTAGGCTTACTTTCGACAAGTAAGGTCTGGTATACTGCGCAAGGCGCAAAAGTAATTGATTGAATTCTATGTGTTGACACAGAGTTCTTTAAGATCATTGCCAGAGAGCAACATGCTTTCTGATTGAATACCTTATGCAAAGACTTTATCCTTGATATTTGGAAATTTGTGCTACTCTGCTGCGAGTGAACACAAATTGTCATGCCATATCAACGTTAAGGGTTTAGCCGGGGAACATAGCATAGAAAGCATTCAAAGAAACTTATATTAAGCGAATATAGGCAACGCGCCGAAATTTACAAAACATCTGGGATGGTTGCTACATGCGCCGGTCTGGATAAATTTCATGTAAATATATATTGAATGACTCAATAAATATGCCAGTGGAGAGGTTAACACTCATGGCTCTGTTTCCTTATACAGTGACGTCACATCAGATGCAAGTTTCTACAATTTTAACCCTAAGATAAAAACCACCATCAACACCTGGCTACCTACCATTTTCAAAATTTTACTTTTTCATCCTTGCATATTTTTTGGTAAATTTTCTGCCATATCACCGAAAGTATTAAGATTTCTTCTACCTTGTTCAAGCGGAATACCAAGATACTTACCTGGAGCTTGTGTGACTTGTACCTTAAGTGCAGTTTCCATACCTATAGAAAAGATTTAATTCTCCTTGAATTTCCAGAAGTGAGCAAAGTAGGTTTGGCATCACTTATTCTCTGTCCAGACCACATGCAAAACTTGTCTAGAATAGCTCTGGGGTCACAAGCATTCTTATAACTAGCTTTGAGGAAAATAATGCAATCATCTACATCAAAGAATGAAATATTACAGGAGCAACCCTATCCACAAAAATAACGGTAAAATCTCGCATCATAAATCCGTCATTGATGAGTCTAGAGAGAGCTTACATGCATATGATAAACAGGAAGAGGGACAAAGGATTCCCCTGTCTTAAAACATTAGAATGTCTAAAACTCTTACTAGGAAAACCATTGATCAGATCATGAAAATACTCATTGTTAATCCAACTCCATATCCAATTAACAA
This sequence comes from Papaver somniferum, assembly GCF_003573695.1. NCBI lineage: Eukaryota > Viridiplantae > Streptophyta > Magnoliopsida > Ranunculales > Papaveraceae > Papaver > Papaver somniferum. The sequence continues at coordinate 15,065,605 of NC_039366.1, forward strand.
AAGTATCGGCAAAACCAATACTTTTTATAATCTTAATAAGAAACTGTCAATTGACCATATCATAAGCTTTGTCAATATCTAATTTCAAAGTCATCCATCCCTTTTCCCCTTCTTATGATTAAAAGAATGTATTATATCATTACATACCACAGTGGAATCAAAGATAAATCTACCCTGTTAAAGTATTGCTCGGTTGAACCCACAAGTTTTGCGATCTCAAGTTTGTTGCCAATGTTAAGTGATCAAAACTATATCTTGATTTTTAGTCCACTAAGTCAAGCTTCGGATATGTTAGAATTGTAGTTGAGTATCAAAGATCACCCTTCAAGACTGAAGATCGATGAAAACATTTGGAGAACTTCTGTATCAGGTATGTGAAGACCGAACCATTCTATTGTACTCATTATACCATTACTCTATCTATTGAGACTATGTCGCATGACTTATAGTAGAATCACAAAGAACATGTTTCGAGTCAAGCTTGTCTTGTAAAAGATTTTGAAATATGATTTAGCGATTAGATGTTCAAAGGTCCTTAATAATATTAGTTTTATGAATTAACTAGAAATAACCCGTGCCGTAATGGCACGGCATGAGACGGAATAAGTTTTTTCCATAATAATTTAAATAAATACCAAAAATTTTGAGAAGACTTATTTTGACCCCTAAAAACTTGTAGCTATAAAAATCTTAGATATTTGTCATCCAAATTATAAATCTAGTTACACTTATAATTGATTAAAATAAAAATTTCTGATAAAAATAAGCTAGGTACATTGTTTTATTTTTCCTTATAATAAATTTTTGTAGTCGATCCCCAAGATCGGTGGTCTTTCATATTGTTTTGTGTTGTATTCAGAACATTATGCTGAATCTTCATCGATATTTGCAATAATTTCCGGATGAAAATATAACACCACTCTGCACGATTTCCATATTCGGTATTTGCAACACCAAATCAGGAGTTCAAAAGCTGAAGGTGAATCATGATAACAAAGAAGGAATTGGTGATGGTGCTGAGTCAGTTATGGTGGAGAAGAAAATCAAGTTCTAGAATATAAAAAAGTAAATTTAGTAGATACATAGGAAAAAGTAAACCTCCCAAAAAGTCTGGGAGGTTTATGAAAAGATTGAGCTTTCAGTCTCAGTTTATCAGTGTAGCTTTGATAAGAAATGCGATTCCAAGCTAGATTATTTTTCCATTTGCAAAGTTACAAAGAGTGCAAGTCTGCGAGTCTACATGTCCTACCTAGGTTATTTATTTTTTCACTACAATTAAAATTAGGTTTATGAATGAAGTGAAAAGTTTGGTGATTCGATGTTTGAATATATCGAAGTAAAAACTGAAAGAATGAAGAAAATTCAGAAATTTGAGTGTAATTTTTGAATGCTCCAAAATTTTATGATTTAAATTTTATTTCCACCCATATAGACAAAAATTCAACCAACATCTACCAATAGTCAAATTTCCCCAACTACAATTTTATTTCATTTTGGCTTTCCCCGTAATAATTATCTAAAATAAGTATATTCTTGATCTCTCTTCTTATGAACCTCCTAATCTTTTAACCCGCCAGAAGTTCTTTGCACCTGCAGCACAAATCATGCATGGCGTGACACCAACAAAGCTATAATTTTCATTTGAAAGAATGTATTACGAAAAGATAAAATAGGTGGAAATCGAATAAAGCTTCGTTTGCTATACACCCGTATAGGTGGCTAAGTCCACAAAATCTATCGATTATGTATAATAAGCAGGGAAATCGTACACTTTTATGGTGCCCTAGAATATTTTTTATTCTTTTTTTTTGGATTTTTATGAATTACCAGATGAGGGGAGAGCCAGATATTCAGACTCTAAGACAATAAATTTATACATTTAAAGTGATAAATTAGGTTATGCGGACGAAGGTGGTAAATTAATTTAGCACTTACCACGGAATGCGTTAGATTTGGGGTTCCAAACTTGTAATGGGGCATAAAATGCCACAAAATGGGTTAATGATTTCAACAAATTTAAAAATTAATTGTTACAAATATTTACCAGCAACTAAAATTGTAATAATTGTCTATAATTTAAATAAGTGTGCTAAAACAGTTCAGTTACGCTTATAAATATCACAAATTGACTATACATAATAAATAAAGAAAAAAACTTTGCCCTCAATAATTTGAGGTGGCCTAGCCCATAAGACGATTACTACACCAAAGCCAGGATTTTGTAGCAGGGCATTTCTGTTACTATTTAAATTTGTAACACATAAAGGCCGTTAGAGAAACGCTGTGATAGTATTTGTTATCTTTTTTGTAGCTGTTTTCACTGTGACAAGATTGGGTTAGAGTCACATTTATAAACTGTTACATTATTTAACAGTAAAAGTTAACCTAATTTTAGAACAGCGATACAAGGTTCATTTGTCACAGTAATTATAACAGATTTAATTGTTACTCTAACTTTGCAACAATTCAGCGATGTCACGTGTCTTACACCGCCAGGTTGGCAGCTATTTAGTTTTGCCACGTGTCACTTTTTTACGATTACAGTAACCATATAAGTGTTGCATAAATTTTTGCAACAATTTCCTTATGGACACATGTCATCTTTTTGTTACTATTACTGTAATGTTTAAACTGTTACTCTTATTTGTAACGGCATTAAGATGTTGACACGTGTTGTTTTTTCACTGTTTTGGTCACAGTTAAATCTGTAACAATTCTTTCAATTACAATTAAAAAAATGGATAGTCCAGGTCATTCTCATGGACCTGGCCTTCCAGTTTACAGGCCTGCACAATTAAATGTCTATAATACAACAACCGAACCTGAAGCACAGGCCTGCAATCTTGTATTTTTTATCCGTCCAACATTCTCAATTTGCAAACTACAAACTATCCCCAATCTACAATTCAACACATTACAAAAAATCATTCTATTCATTATGAACTAAGAAACAAATATGAAGGGGCGTGGACAACAAATTTCAACAAAGCAAATTTAAAGAACATTAAAGTACTTACTCTTAACGCTGCGGAGAAGGAAATTTGAACCACAAGGTAGCGGATAAGGAAACCAACGCCAACTGTAAGAGGTCTAACTCACTCTCCTCCTCAACTTCTGTTAGCAGCAAACAAAACAAGGATTGGTGAGTTAGAAACATGCATCTCATTCACATGTTAAAATGTGATAAAGTAAGAAATCAAAATTTTGTGATATGACAATATTATTTGACCTGATGCAAATCCGTTAACCCATGCTTTATTGCCTCCACGTGATTAATATCTTTAATTTACCAGACTTTGACTGTAGGTCAACAAAAAAGAGATTTTATGACTTTGACGACACCTAAGAGCAAGTCTTATGGTGGAATCTAAACTATTCCAAGTGTGAAAAAACCATGGAATGTCAAGTCTAATGACCTTCCAAGTTGGGATCTTCCACAAAAAATCCAAGCAAGGTTCCACGATTTCGTGGAAGGATTCGTGGAATCCATCTGAACGCCAATAAGAATAGCGCTAAACACTAATAAGAATAGCGCTAAAAAAACGCCATTAAGAATTGCGTTTTTTTTTATCCGTAGATTTAAAATGAGTTGTTAAAATTTAACGGCTGAGAAAAAAGCTCCGTTCTTAATAGCGATTTTTTAGCTCCATTCATGATTGCATTTTTTTAGCTCCATTAAGAATAGCGTTTCTACTATTACACCATTACACTTGCGCTTCCATCCACAGTTCCAAGTACTGAGGTGGCGTGGAAGATGGATAGATTCCACCATAAGACTTGCTCTAACAAATGTACAACCAAAGAGAACCCCCTTTGTGTTCCAAGCATTATTCTTGGAAGCAACTCATTTCCTGTACATGTTCTAGTTTAGTCTGTACTTGGAGCCACTATAATTTTTCTGACCAGTGTTTAATGCGCGGCAAAAGCAATCTACAAATGATTGGTGGAAGCATAAACAGTCAACTACTTGAAGAACCATTTAACTCGGGAAATCCTCATACACTTACCCTCATCATACTCGTCGATGTTGCTGTCATCGTCATCTTCATCATCATCAGCCTCATCTTCCCTATCTTCTTCCTCATCACTCTCAATCTTTGGCTTTGGTGGCATTATAAAATGGGACGAGGACCTTCTACGAGAACTCGAGGCTATGTTGCCAAGGTTAATGCCTTCAAGTTCTTTTGTCCTTTATTTTTTCTTTCTCACTGCCTTGATTTCTAAGATGAAAAATACAGTGTCAGTTCCACAGTATATGACACCATCCAAAAACACAAACAAACAAAAATGCAGAATGACAGTTAAAGGAACACAGAATAAACTCTAAGGACTTTTGTCTCGACACAAACTGAATAACAAACCAGATCTAGGACTCACTGAAACCAGAAGCTATCATGATTGAAAAATACACATCTGGACTCATAATTGTTTAGAATTGACAAGAGGACGTGAAAATTTAGTGCCAGAAGATAATTTTCTCTTATCAATTATCATGTGTTCTGCTTACAACTTCTTCAATTTTCTAACAAACAAATGGCAGTTGACCGAAAGTTTGATGCCAAAAGGACAGATTCGTTATTCACAGAAGAGACTCAATAGAGGATTACAGGAGAATAGAAAAAGCAAGAAGATTAATAAGAAAGGAAAAAACACTGAAGGTAAATGCCCTAAATATAGTAAGTCTGCTTATCTCATCTAGCTATAAAGAATTGTGGGTCTAAAATAGATCAAATACCCTAATACAAGTCCAGAAAAAAGTTAATAAGAAACCTCCTTCCTTCCGAGGTTGATAAATGTATAGTCTCGAACTATAATTACCAGCTAAAGATGTTCAACCAATCAACAAACCAGATAAACAATCAACACATCATTTGGAAAAGAGACTGCTTAAATGGAACGAATCAAGAAGCCAAAAAATGTTCAAATAGCTGCATCCCTTACCAGTTCTATTTTTATCTCCACCTGCAAAAATAAACAAAAAGTGAATTCAAAGCAATAACAACACATCACTTAAACTTAAGTAATTCAACCATGGAGTTCCATACTGCACTTTATGTTATTGGTACCTCTACATTGGCTGAACCAGGACTCCCACTTCCACCTGAACAATAAGAGAATAAACTTAGAACGATAACGTAAAGTGTATTACAGATTACAGAAAAAAAAAAGTAGATTGACAAAAATATAACAGACATACCTGCACAGCTGCACTTAGCAGCAGCTCGATGCCTACGCCATCGAAAATACAAAACAACTTGATATGTCCTCCGCAGCTGCGGGATCAGGTTGCCGAGTGGCATTTTCTCAGGGATATTACTTGTGTCATCTGCAAGAAATTGGAACCTATATGAACTTCCAAAACAAGGTATTATAAGATAAAGCAGCTCACATCACAAAAAATAATCATATAACATGTGCACTTGAACAACAAAAACAGAAGTGGGGACAGTAAAGAGTTAACTTCTTACAAGAACATAAAAATTAAGATTTGAAACCAACACTTCTACTCGACCAAATGCTTTGACCAAGTAAGCAGAAAAGAAAAGCACCCAATTTTTGCTTGTGCAAAAAGAGAAATCAAGTAATAAAAAGGTAACAAAAACATGACTTCCAGCTCAATTAATAAGATAAACTCAAGAATGTTAGTAAATCCTATGCTAGCGTAGTTGAAATATGAACTGAAATCAAAACCCCATGCTGTCACAGTAAACCTTAACTATCACTTACATAAATAAATAAGACTTGAACCCAAAAAATGACTCTGAAAACTTTACCAAAATATGACTTGACAAAAATTTCAACTCAAGAATCACTATCACAGTTGAAGAACCGAAATAGAGGAAAAAAGCTGGGAAGTATAGAGATGTTTGCAACAGACAAAAGAATACAAGAAATTGAAAAGAAGAATAAGATGATGAATCTTTGGTAATGTATTAGGTCCAAAATGAATGCAGTGAGCAGATAGAAAAATTGACCAGATGCTACCCTTACTTGTTGTTACTGATATTCCAACAACTTCACTCTAATAATATCTATCCCTAACTTAAACCTGTGGTCAGTTCCAGTGCTTCAACCCTGCTGACACTGTGGACTAGTTCCCCTTGCTGGAGTTGTCATAGCATAAGGATTCCAAGCTCGACTGCACATGAGCGTCCGAATACCACCATATGTACCTTTTTTTAAGCACCTGCGCAGTCTTATCCTTATCTAATCCAACATACATATAATTGTATAAACAAACTATGACACTAGTCTCTATTCATTGAATCAATCAATGTTGTTAACCACTGAACAACACCCACAAAGGATAGAAGAAGGAATTTATAAAGAAAGAAGTAACTTGGTATGCACAAAGGATGACAACAATAATGGCTCATGGCAAACCTACAAAATTTACTTAACCCGATATACTGAGAATCAATCCACTAATCAACTACAAATTTGAACTTGATCCAAACAAGTTCAGGCAAAATTATAGCAACCAAAGCAAAAAAATTCATCAAGCCTGCAAGTAATTAAATGTAAACAAGCCAACCAACCACAGAAAAAGAATGACTTGGTAAACAATGAGTTCCTCTAAATAGACAAGGAACTAAAGCCATAACAGTATCACAAATTTCTTCATCACTAGAGTACAGACATGAAGAAGTCTTAGCAAAATCAGTAGATAATGTCAGAAAATACAATCAGAAGAACTTAAAACAAAGTATTGCAATGGTTGCAGTATAGGAAGAAAATCTAATCAACGAAAACGGTGGAAGCTAATTTGACTATTAGAGTTTAAGTCGAGACTCGAAAGACCATATTCCCTTCAGCTCTTACAAAGTTTATATCGTTCTGTGGGTAATACAATCACACAGACATGAACTTTTCAAAATAAACAGTAAGAAACCGAAACAGCTCAAAGGCAGAAACCGAAACAGCTCAAAGGCTTACTAAGTAGAAGTTGAATTGAACAGACACGTAATATAAAATAAACAAATATAACAAAGATTGGATGAAATTCTACACTACTGAATCAGACAGATAGATTTAACTAGTTCCCTCATATGGTCCGGATTAACAAATGGATTTGATTCATTAAGACCAAATAGAATCTCAGAAATCAACATTTTCAAAATCTGATAAGAACCTTAATCTTTAAATGCATAGAATTACAGAAGCCCTAAACTAATTTTGAGAAAAACGAGCAAAGAGATTGAAAGAAATAAATTTGGATGCTCAGATATAAAATGGATGGTTTAATTCCCTGACCTTCCACAAAGTAAGGTCTCGTAATGAGCTGGGATTCCATCAAAATCACCATTGCACCGTGAATCAATAATCAAAACCAATCTAAAACCTTAGAAAAACAAGCAATTTTTACCCTGTAGAGACATGAAGTACAAATCTAAAACCTTATTTAAAATTTCGATATGGTAATCTCCTTGAAGTACTAATTATTGTTGCAGATATAGTAGAATATGTGAGGTTAACTCTGATGCGATTCGATGTATAATTTTCACTTAACCATCTGAAAAATCAACAAACAAACAAAACACAGATTCGAATGAGTAATTATTAAAGCTTAATCAAATCTCAAAATACATGAAATCTAAGAGTTTAAACAGAGAAAACGAACCTCAAAATAGTGTAGCACACTTAACGGTAACAGGGATAGGTTTAAGTTCCGTCAGACAAGGACGGACCCAGGAAGGCTAAATTTCTTTATAAGGTCCGGGCTAGAAGCCTTGGTGGAGTAGACTTTTTTTTTTTTTTGGCTTGTGGATCGGGAGGACTACCCGGGCTAAAGCCCCCTTTAGCCCAGCTATAGGTCCGTCAGTGCCGTCAGAAACTTAATAGAAAACTGATTCTAGGATCAAGATTTTAAGGTAAAATATTAATAAACAAACTTGATAATAATATTGATCATAAGTTGTGTAATAAGATGTGTCTTTTAAACAAGAAGGCATAGCCTTTAAATAGGTTCACAAGAACAAAATAAAAGAAAAGAAAAAGGAATTCTACCTAAACTAGGAAAGTAAAGGACTTGCAAAGCAAGTAAGCTAACATAAATGCTAGGGATCAACAACTATTGTTGATACGGACTAAAGAATCAACTATAATAGTTGATACAGACGAAAGGGGTCAACTGGTACAGTTGACACAATGAGATAGGAAGATGTCCTGCATCAGTCCCCCTTCTTGAAAGAAACTCGTTCTCGAGTTAACCAATAAGAAAAATGTCATTCTCTCAATATATTGTTCTAGATTTCGAGATGTCATCAAAGAGTACGAGTTCTTTTCGTCCATGAAAAATGTAGATATCACGTTTACCGACTTACCACGATCAAACACAAAATACATAACTCTGGAGATCATAAACAGAAGTATCCACGAGGTGATGCGCCACGCGTAATATGATGCGCGTTTGAATTTCCTGCGATCAAACACAAAAGTCACATTACCAGTGATGATAATGTAAACCATGCAAGCAACGACTATCACGAGTAAAGCAAGTGTATATTTCAAGTTCTGAACTACACCTTTGAAAACGTAATTAATTGACTCATTCCTTCTTTGTTTTTCAAGTGTATATTTCAAGTGTATATTTCAAGTCCAAGAATACCTCCTTGACTTCAGTATCAACATCTTTGTTTTGAAATAGAATCCACCAACCAAGTCTTATGTCTTCTATGTATCGTCTGGCATTAATTTTATTATCTAGCAGTATCCCAATCGTTAATGCAGCTAAATGTGGTGAAAAGAATGTTGGATAAATGATGTCATTTAACCATTTCCAGTAAGTAATAACTGGTCCATCACTGGCTTGCTTATTCATGAAAAACGAAAGACCCAATATGTACATAAAGTTTAAACTTGCACATATGCTTCTTGCTTGTTTGGTAGCAAAAATTAATTGGATTAACTTAATACTGAACTCCTCAAACAACATAAAAATGTTACCACTTGATTCGACCAATGAGTCTGGGATATAGTACGGCTGCTGAGATGTTTTGCCACAAATTCGAAAATGACCAATGCTCCGATCATCCACCCATGCTCCTGTATTTCTCATTCTAGTGATGTCTAATGTGACTGGGCCATTGCCAGAAGATGTATCGAGGCCCATCTTGTACCACGTCAAAAGCTGGTTTGCTATGGCAGAGTTTAAAACCCATCGTGAAGAACTTTTATAATAAAAATCTGACTCCCCTGACAACAGTTTCTGGAAAGACTTGAAAGAAAAATTATCATGAATAGTCGAGGTCCAGACTAACTTATCACCAACCCCGAAAATTGAGAAAAAAATAGAGCAAATATGGGTAGCGGTGAATGGATCCACAATTGTTCCATTTTTCAAAGTAACTGAACTAGTAATACCAGCACCCATTAATTTGCCAAAAGCTCTGTAGTTCTGGAGTTCCATTGTTGCATTCAAGAGATCAAATCTATTCTTCCCTAGTACCAATGCAACGAGTACCTCAAGACCAATTTCCATATTGTCACTACTTCCTTGTGGCAGGTGTTGTCGAGTGCACTGCAGTTCTGGTAACAAATAAAATGGACCAACACAAATCTCTTCTGCAAGAATAATAATGCGAAACGCACGTTCCATGTGTATTGCAACCTTTGTTGTTTTTGAGAATTCTTTTCCTCTCTCATAGTAGTTACCTCCTACGAACACACTTCTTTGACCAACACTGTGATCTGCTCCAGTAATAACCTTTCGTTTAAGTCCAGCCAATGCACTTTTGTTATCACGAGTCCAGTCTATAGCATACTTTCCGTAGAGACTACGAGCACCATATTTCAAGACACCATTATACCGAGGATGCCCCCGTATAGTCATTGTTGTAGCAGTATTGAAATTCGAAACTTCAATAATATCCATCCAAAGACCATCAATGGGTAAAAATGCACGACAATACTTGGTAACATCAGTCCACCATACAATAGTCGCAAGGATAAGAAAAACTGTGAAGTATATAGTTCCTGCACATACTTGAGTAAAGAAAATTTCACCATCAGTTTTGACGATAACACCATCGGTTGTCCTAAATTGTGATGAATCGTATCCTTTTCTTGTTGTCAACAGCTCCGTTTTCATTACAGAGGAATAGATAGCACCACTATTACGTGCTGAACAGTCTAACTCAAGTGCAGTTGCAGCAGAAATTAAATCATGGTCTGCTTGAAATCTGTAAAGCATACATGTCCACTCATCAGACCACGATGCAGCAGTGATAGGTTCGAGGAAAAATTCATGGAAGTCTGAAAAGCATACAGGTCCAGGCCATACTCGACAAAAGAAGGATTCACTGTCAAATGTGATGCAAACATAATCTTCCATTCCTTTTCCAAGCAAAAACAACTTCTTCATGCGAGAAAATTCCATGAGATCAAGAGAGAATTCCAGTGTTGCACCCATACGTAAATTAGCCACAATTGCTCCAATCACTGGCACGTTCTTATAACTCCATATTTGCATCAATCTGTAACTCTTGTCGATCAACGCCCTAACAAATTCACTGTCTCCAAGAATCGCTGCTAGATACACAATTGTATATCCATTATCCTGGTTCACCAATTCTACGAATCTCTTCTCGTATTTCACATCATGTTCGCTATTAAGGCTTGGATTTTTAAAACGTTGCTGCACAAGGACTTTGATAGAGAACAATAAACTCTGAAAGTCATCTTTACAGGGTAGCTTGGTTAAAGCTAAATATTCTCCGTTTAACCAAATTCCTTACTTGGTGTCAAACGATCCAGTTTCGTGACAGGTGATAAGATGTCAATTACACCATTACCTACCAAACTGTCAAACCAAAGTGCAACATGAATAGAGTAAAATGCATCATTTCTTATAGAATCAATTCCATCGGAGCATAGTGGACTAACTTCTGAATTTTCTGCTTTTGTTAACCTCTCCGAGTTCGATAATATTCTACCACGGACTCTTTCGGTGTAATTTTCTATACTAATAGTAGGAACATAAACTAGCCAAAGAAACTCTCCATGATGTCTCAAAGACAAGATGTTGCGGTTGTTATGGCAAGACTTAAAAACAACTTGAATTGTCTTCAAAGGCCATCTGGGATCATCTTGAACTATAATCAGTTCAGTATCGTTTAAAAGATCTTTGTCTCCTAGTAATGATCTTGCAGCTATAATCACTTCTAAACCATTAGTATCACGAACATTAGATCCAATGCTAAGCGTACTTCTTTGAACATTATACTGTGAAGGAAAACTCAATCCAATACCTTTTGGTGTAGATCATTGCACATACATCTCTTCATTGTGAAAACCAAATTTTGGTTATGTTGTAAACTTGACGTTTTCAAAATCCCAAAGTAGCCTTTTTGCTAAAGTTTGTCTACCTGTATACTTTTCTATAGGAATATCCCCTTGAGACACTAACACATCTACAGAAGCATATGGAAACAAAAAAGAATTCTCTTTGGTTATCTCAACGAGTTTAGTCTTACTAGAGTTTGTATGCAATAGTATTTGTGTATCCAGTTGATCAATAACTCGATTATGTTCATCCCTAGATAAAACATGCATATCAACATCAGAAGCTATGAAGCTAAGAACCGAAGACTTACCATTCTCCGACAAATCATCTAATGAATCATGTAAAACTTCCTTCAGATGGTTTTCTTCATCCTTTGGCGAACTTTCTTTTGTATTCTCCTTACCAACTGAACCATCGGAAGACAACGATAACTCCTTTTGAGTTGATAACGAAACATTTTATCGTTATGTAATTGCTCATCTTCTTCGACCAGATTTTCTTCTTACATAGAAACATGATTTTCTTCACCGTTCTCTTCAGAAGTAGTGTTTATAATAAGAACTGGTTCAACGGAACCTCATTGAACTGTCTAAAACATTCCACAAAATCCTCAAATTCTGCTCTTGTATTAATATCTTGAGAAACAACCGAAGCTTTGTCTACCTGATTTTTCCTTCGTCAGGAACAGGTGTACTCGAAACATCTTTAACACCCATAGATGATAACAAAATTTTTTGAGCAGACGATGAAATTGTAACAGTAACTTCCTTCTCGTCTTCACTAACTGACATAGCCGAAACAACTACAAAAGCATTAGAAGATGATGAATTTTTTTGTACTTCTTTACCGGAAAGCTTGTCCCAAATAGCTTCGACAATGGCATCAATATCAATTTGTGCGAACTTGACTCCCATTGTAACGCAAGGTAGGTTGTTTGAAAATTTAGGGTTTTGAGTTGTTGCGGAAGCTGTGTAAAGGATCTGTTTCTGGATAAAAATCTAAAAACTCTGTATCTGATACCAACTAGTGTAGCACAGATAAGGATAACAGGGATAAGTTTAAGTTCCGTCAGAAACTTAATAGAAAACTGATTCTAGGATCAAGATTCTAAGGTAAAATATTAATAAACAAACTTGATAATAAGTTGTGTGATAAGATGTGTCTTCTAAACAAGAAGGCATAGCCTTTAAATAGGTTCACAAGAACAGAATATAAGAAAAGAAAAAGGAATTCTACCTAAACTAGGAAAGTAAAGGACTTGCAAAGCAAGTAAGCTAACATAGATGCTAGGGATCAACAACTATTGTTGATACGGACCAAAGGATCAACTATAATAGTTGATACAGACAAAAGGGGTCAACTGGTACAGTTGACACAATGAGATAGGAAGATGTCCTACATCACAAAAATTCAAACGAATCTCCAAAGATACCTGAAAATAGCAAAGATAAAGAAGAATCAATACAAAGGAAGGTATTGATTGGTGAGAATGCAGATAGAGATTTAGGGTTTCATACCCATCCAGAAGAAAACAAACCCTATAGATGCCTGAAACACTAATCTACAAAATTAACAACTTCTTTGAGACTCAAAGACATCACCAATGACTGATTCAGGGTTTTTGTACAGAGATCTAATCGATCTACTAGTTTTTGCATAGAGGGAGTAGAAGAGAAAATGGAGTTTTCTGAGTTGGGGTTTCTTCCGAGGGAGGGAGGCAGAGAAAAATAGAGCGAGATGAAGAGGAAACTAAAGTGGAAGGTGAAGTTATCAAAAAGGATTTGCACGGTGATAAGATATTGGCACGTGGAATACAGAAAATCTGGACGGTGAAGGTTTAGTTTGGGTTGTCAAACTAAAGGGAATCAAGGCAAGTCCCTTTTTTTTCCCTACTAAATGGATATTACAAGAGGGTATGAGATACCCCAATGATCACAAGTTACAATTACATTGGTAGACAACGAACCTATAGAAACATGATACTGGAACAAAGTGTGAATAACAGTCTTCATAACGCTTTCCACAAGAAAAGCTGTATTTTTGATAGGCATAACACTGTCCATAAGAACTTGGTTGATGGTAAAGGGATCTGATGCGATCTATCTGAGACGCTAGACAAACATTTATATCCGGTTGTTGTGAGATACTGCTCGTATATTACCAGTCTATTTCCTTTTGTTTCCGCTTGAACTATTGTGAATCTTTTATATTGAGTTCCCTTTTTTTTTTTGACTGCACTACAGAGTTAAAGCCTAGGAATCTATTACACTTGAACATAATCTTCCACACTAGTACACTAGAAATGACACAAGTAAAATCTAAGGCTAAAAATAAGAAACAATAAAGCAACTGGATGTAACAATAATAAAGAACTACAAATAAAAAGCAAACTATAAACTATTGCTACTACGAAGACAACTACAGAATTGGAATGGAGTTTACCTGAGGCAGCACATTGGGGGGTCAGATAGGTTAGGAGGAAGGATACAGAAGTTGAAAGGACAACCAGGTTTGACACATTACTTTCCATTAACTTATTTATCCCTCAGCATGAGAAATTTTATCAGTTTTAAAGGAAGTAGAAAATAAAAGTAGACTGATTGTGAGGAGCCGGGGTTTTTCACATGTAATAGAAAATGGATATTAACTTTTTTTTTCCTCTTTTTTTTTCTAAAATAAAAAACCAAATCAAAATAATGATCAACAAAACCTACAAATCACCAGAATTAACACAAACCTTGAACTCTAACAAGGGGATAAACACATGAAATTTTGACGAACTGGTCGGAAGAAAGATTAAGCAGAGGATACATGATAAGATTAGGTTTTTGTTTCAAAGGATCTTGCGCTGCTAATCTCGAGGAAATCCTTAACGAGATTAAGGGCTCTGATGACCGGCGTGTGTTTTTCGCATGTGTGTCCTTTACTCACAGAATTGTTGTGGGTAGGCCATTGATGGTTTTTAATAGGAAGAGTGGTAGAAATCCCATTTATCGAATCCTTGATTTGTTTTCTCAACAAATATGAGAAGATACAATAAACCTCATAAGAGATATAAAGAAGAAATTTATATTCATGGGAGAATCGAACGGAAATCGAGATACTCTCTGATGGCAAAACCAATTACCGGATCTACTATCCTCAGTCGAATCGGGATGCATCTAGTAGATCTGGTGATTTGTTACTATTAGTGAGAAGTTGTAACCGCAGTTTCTTGAAGTAAACTGAAGAATCATCCAGTAGATCTGGTGCGTGAAGAACGTATGAGAGAGTGAAGAACGATGAGAGAGTGAAGAAGGTAGCCGCAGTAAGGGTATTTTTTGCGAGTAAGGGAAAAGAGATGGGAGAATGATTATAGAGAAAGAGATGAGCGAAATGTCAACAGAAGTGAGAGAAGAAAAAAAATCGAACTTTATACAAATATTATGAACGGTGATAAGATATTGTTGAATTCTTTGGATGCTAGAGATTTAGCTTGGTATTTTCATAAGGATCAAGACAAGTGTGTTTCTTTGTGATTCTTTTTGTGCTTATCTTTCGATTTTCGATTATTAGGAGCTCGTGATGTAGATCCTGAATAACATTTAGAGAATCATGAATAGATTTTGATTATCCGGAGGTCATAATGTAGAATCTAATCAACATTTTAGATGTCATGAATTAGTATCCAGTTAATGAACATTTGTTCATACTTGATGAATTTCGGTTAAGAACAATTTATTATTCATAATCTATATAGTGATTCAAGATTATCATTCGAAAATAGCCCGAAACAGTGATATGTGTCATTGATGTTATTTGGGAATATTTCAAATTCATTTAGAGAGAAATATATAACTATTGTAAATCTAGATACGTGACAGTATGCATACCAGTTCACATAATGGGAAAGAATATTATAGGTCCGGAGCCGTCTTACACCCCGTACACGTACCGAGGTAGCTATATGTCAACATCAACTATTTGGTACGCATACCCTGTATGAATACCATAAAACTTTTGTTGCTCGTGAACCATAAATGGTACACATACCAAGTATGCATACCGCAAAAGAAATTGTTGGTTTTGAAACCAGTGTGGTATCCATACCCGGCATGCAAACCATTCCGAGGAACTGAAGATGTGCAATTACATATTTTATCATCTTAGGTTCAGGGATTACTAGATATAGACTTCAGTCCCTCATTTCGAGGAACCGAGGATGTGGAATTACATATTTTATCATCTTAGGTTCAGAGATTACAAGATACAGACTTTAGTCCCTCATTATAAGGAATCCAGAATATATTATATTTGAACATCCCAGGTTCAAAGATTACTGGAGTTAAACCCAAGTTTCTCATTTGGATGAACTGGAGACGAAATATATCAAATTCGAACATCACAGGTTCGAAGATTAATAAAGTTAGACCTGAGTTTCTCATTCGGGTGAACTGAAGAAGAAATATATCAGATTCGAAAACATCCCAGGTTCAAAGATTGCTAGAGTTAGACCTGAGTTTCTCGTTCCGATGAACTGGATCAGAAATATATTAGTTTTCAATATCTCAGGTTCAAATATTTCTAAACTTAGACCTGATCATAAATATATCCGTTTTGAACATCCTAGGTTCAAAGATTACTAGGGTTAGACCCGAGTCTCTCGTTCGGATGGACTGGATCAGAAATATACCAGTTTTCAACATCCCAGGTACAAATACTATTAAACTTAGACCTGGGTCTCTCGTTCGGACGAACTGGATCAGAAATATATCAGTTTTGAACATCCCAGGTTCAAAGATTACTAAAGTTAGACCCGAGTCTCTCGTTTGGATGAACTGGATCAGAAATATATCAGTTTTGAATATCCCAGGTTCAAATATTACTAGAGTTAGACCCGAGTCTCTCGTTCGGATGAACTGGATCAGAAATATATCAGTTTTGAACATCCTAGGTTCAAAGATTACTAACTTAGGCCCGAGTCTCTCGTTTGGATGAACTGGATCAGAAATATATCAGTTTTGAATATCCTAGGTTCGAACTATAGTAAAGTTAAACCCGAGTCTCTCGTTTGGATGAACTGGATCAGAAATATATCAGTTTTGAATATCCAAGGTTCAAAGATTACTAGAGTTAGACCCGAGTCTCTCGTTCGGATGAACTGGATCATAAATATATCAGCTTTCAACATCACAGGTTCAAATATTACTAAACTTAGACCCGAGTCTCTCGTTCGGACGAACTGGATCGAGATATATCAGTTTTGAACATCCCAGGTTCAAAGATTACTAGAGTTAGACCCGGGTCTCTCGTTCGGATGAACTGAATCAAAAATATATCAGTTTTCAACATCCCAGGTTCAAATATTACTAAACTTAGACCCGAGTTTCTCGTTCGGATGAACTGGATCAGAAATATATCAGTTTTGGATCAGAAATAAGAGCAATAAATGTCACACAGACAGTGAAAATAACCATATTACCGTTACTAGGAATTAGTGCAATAAATATCATGGGGATTTTGAAAATGACCATACTACCCTTATCCAAAATAAGTGAAATAAATATTACAAATTGTGAAAATGACCATATTACCCTTACTCGAAATAATTGCAATAAATATCACACAGACAATGAAAATGACCATATTACCCTTACTAGGAATTAGTGCAATAAATATCATGGGAATAGTGAAAATGACCATACTACCCTTATCCAAAATAAGTGAAATAAATTTTACAAATTGTGAAAATGACCATATCACCCTTACTAGAAATAAGTGCAATAAATATCACACAGATAGTGAAAATGACCATATTACCCTTACTAGGAAATAGTGCAATAAATATCATGGAGACAGTTAAAATGACCATACTACACTTATCAGGAATAAGTATAGTAAATATTACAGATTTTCGAAATGACCATATTACCCTTCACTGTCAAAATGACTATTTTACCCTTACTGGAAATAAGTGCAATACGTATTATGGAGACTGTCAAAATGACCAAACTACCCTTATTGGAAATAAGTGCAATAAATATCACAGACGGTGAAAATGACTATACTACCCTTATTGGAAATTAGTGAATAAATATTATAGAGATTGTGAAAATGACCAGACTACCCTTTTCAAAAATAAATAAAGTAAATATTATAGAATGTAAAAATGACTATTTTACCCTTACTGGAAATAAGTGCAATAAATATTATGGAGACTGTCAAAATGACCAGACTATCCTTTTCAGAAATAAGTAAAGTGAATATTATAGACAGTGAAAATGACAAAACTACCCTTACTGAAAATAACTGCAATAAATATTATGGAGACTGTGAAAATGACCAGATCGCTTCGGATATGAGAAAAGTAAATATTACAATCTGTGAAAATGACCATTTTACCGTTAGGGTAAATAAGTGCAATAAATGTTATGGAGACTGTGAAAATAACAAGACTACACTCATCGGATATAAGTAAAGTAAATATCACTGACAGTGAAAATGACCAAATTACCCTTACTAGAAATTAGTGCAATAAATTCATGATGATAAAGAAAATGACCATAATACCCTTATCATAAATAAGTTAAGTAAATATTATAGACTATGAAAATGACAATTTTACCCTTATCACAGTCTCCAGTACATTTATGAACCTTATTTCCAATAAGGGTAAAATGGTCATTTTTCAAAAACTATAGTATTTATTTGACTTATTTTTAATAAGGGAAGTTTGGTCATTTTATAGTCTCCATGATGTTTATTGCATTAATCTCTAGTAAGGGTAATATGGTCATTTTCTCAGTCTGAAATATTAACTTTACTTATTTTTTAATAAGGGTAGTCTGGTCATTTTCACACTCTCAATAATATTTATTGCACTGATTTCAAATATGGGTAATATGGTCATTTTCACAGTCTGTAATATTTACCTTACTTATTTCCAATAAGGGTATTCTGGCTATTTTCACAGTCTCCATAATATTTATTACATATGTTTCTAATAAGGGTAAAGTGGTCATTTTCATAGTCTATAATATTTACTTTACTTATGTTTGATAAGGGTAGTTTGGTAATTTTCATAGTCTCCATGATATTTATTGCACTTATTTCCAGTAAGGGTAATATGGTCATTTTCGGTCTGTAATATTTACTTTACTTATTTTTGATAAGGGTAGTTTGGTCATTTTCATAGTCTCCATGATATTTATTGCATTTATTTCCAATAAAAGGTAATATGGTCATTTCCACAGTCTGTAATATTTACTTTACTTATTTCTGATAAGGGTAGTCTGGTCATTTTCATAGTCTCCAGAATATTTATTACACTTATTTCCAATAAGGGTGAAATAGTCATTTTCATACTATGTAACATTTACTTTACTAAATTCTGATAAGGGTAGTTTGGTCATTTTCGTGGTCTCCATGATATTATTGCACTTATTTCCAGTAAGGGTAGTATGGCCATTTTCGCTGTCTATAATATTCACTTTACTTATTTCCGATAAGGATAATCTGGTCATTTTGACAGTCTCCATAACGGAAAATGTAAAGTGTCCTTGTCGGCTCAATCAAGGACACTCGTCTCTATATGCGACGCGGCTCGTCTAAGTATGCAACGAGGCTCGTATGAGAGGAGGCCGACCAGCCTATGTAAACGTTGTCGTCTCAGGTTGAGACGCTTGGCTCATTCCGAGACACGATAAATAAACTCTTTTATTTGAAGATTTGTCCATCCATTTTGAACGTTTGCCAGTCTAAATGCAAATGTATAATGGGAAAATATGTTAATTTATGAGTCCCATTAGGATTGTTCCAATTCAATTATAATAGATTGGTCGAGTTTGCTTCCGGACCTTGATGATGGGAAGCGTGATCATATCAACAAGGAGGCAAATAGCCCCGCTAAATTGCTAGCAAAATAACCGTGTAACTAGAGCAACTTTTAGAGTTTTAGATTGTTTGATTTTCTATTTTTGGGCTATTTTGCGTTTCCTCCCCTCCCAAGATTGTTAATTAGCGTTTACTCTCCAAAAAGATTGAAATTAGCGTTTCCTACCATCGTTAGTTTTTCCATCCATTGCTTGGTTAGCTTAGTCAGCAACTGCGCACACATGGCAAAAACAAAGAACCTTTCCATTAACTACCCAAAATACCCTGACACCTAAAAACAATCCTTATCCACGTGGACCGCTCACGATCCAGTAGCTCGATATCAACGGTGAGTTCTAGTCTTCTTCTACATTTCCTATCTAATCTATATCTCATAATCTCCCAAATCTCCAATACTTATTCAAACCCTAAAACATCTCTGTAAACTCCATCAAAGTCCTGAAATCAACGACAGTCAGCTTCGTATTCATGGCTGACTTCTCGGCAATAATCATCACCCAAAACCAAAACAAATTTGTACCCAACCTTTGTTTCCATCTCAACTTCTAAATAACACATTAATCAGCCACTGTTCCCTTAATCAATTGCAGAAACTACAACTTCCACTATTCACTTTCCCATTCATAATTCTTTCCAGATCTTCTAACCAACTGAATCCAACATCCTTTATTATTTCAAATTAAAATAAACCCATCTCTTATTCCTTCCCAGCTTCCAAAAGCTATCCATTTCTCCACCATTCACTCAATCAACTTTCCGGTATATTGTGAATTAGGGGTTTTTGGGAGAATTTCGGCTTACTCTGAAATAGGAGTTTGGGTATTTTGAATTTTAAAGATTGTATTGATTGATGATTAATTTTTCTTATTTTCCTGTCGATGGTCGTGATATTGCTTGTGTTTCTGGTGGGATTGGGAATATGAAGATTATAAATACGGCTGAGCTTTATAGCTCATAAACCAGGTCATGGGAACCATTTCCAAAAATGCCGGTGAAAGAGATTATGTAATATCCATCCCAAATTCAAGGGTATTTTTGTCTTTTACTAAAAGGGTATTTTTGTAATTTACTTAAGAGAGTATTTTGGTATTCTTAAATTATGGTTCACGTGACATGTCAAATTTATATCTTACTTGTTAAATCTAAAATTGACACTTGTCCACACAGTATTGGTTTTTTTAAGAGTATTATAATTATTTTTTTGTTATTTTTTTTTAAATTTAATGGCCTTCTTGTTTTAGACTTTTAGTGGAATGGAAATTAGGTGTGGTTAGACTCACACGATCAGTGGACCGAACAAAGGAATTTGAGCTTCTCTTTTTATTTTATTTTATTTTTACTTCTTGCCATGTGTCATTATTTAATAGGGCATGCATGACATTCCTTGCGGTAAATCTTGTTTACATTTCATTGGTGAAAATTCATGTGTGTGTGTAAACAGTGGATTTTGGTTGACATAGAAAACTCTGACCGAGTTGTTCGTATTAGCTTAAAAATGTATATTTAATGCTAGGTGTCGCTACATCATTAGTTAAGAATTATTAGGGTTTAATGAATTTTGGCTATATATATCAAACAAGAGGAGGTCCGGCAGTCGTGGAAGTTTTAGAAAAAAAAAGTTTAAGCCTCCGTTCAATGCCTAGGTTTCCATATTCGTAGAAGAAAAAGAAAACGAAACAGATTTGGCTACTTTAAAATTATTTTTATTATATCATACAAATCATCAAGGATAGTTGGGAGATTTTTTTAGCACCAGCTGGTTTGGAGATTTCAGAATTCGTGCTAATATTACTAGCGTTTGAGGTAGGCGCAACACAATCAAAAACCTTCTT
Source organism: Papaver somniferum (assembly GCF_003573695.1). Classification (NCBI taxonomy): domain Eukaryota; kingdom Viridiplantae; phylum Streptophyta; class Magnoliopsida; order Ranunculales; family Papaveraceae; genus Papaver; species Papaver somniferum. The sequence continues at coordinate 15,086,593 of NC_039366.1, forward strand.
TTTATTTAAGTTTCTTTTAATTAATTTTATTTTGTAAGTTTTGATTCATATATGAAATATAATCGATGTTGTGAGTATGATTATGTATGTTGGGCTGCGGTCCATAGATTGTAATTCTTAAAAACAATTATGATGGGATACGAGATATCCTTGGGAATGGTTTTGTTCCCTAAACCCACGTGGGGCTCCCTAGGGCGATCGGATTTGATGTGATTGATTTGATTGTTCTTATGAATGTGGTGCTTCCATGTAATTGTGATGCTATTAACCATGCTAGTTGTTTTAAAAAGAATTGAAAATGTTTGATAAAATGTTTTGTTGATTCTTTTCCTACTGGGTGTCACAACTCACGTCGTTTAATGACAAAAAATTCCATATTTTATGGCACCACAAGGAGTTAATGGCGGAAAAGCGTAGAGATCGGTTTTGGTGCTATTATTAGTAGTTTGCATAGGATTTATGATTGGGATTGTAATAAAATATCATCAACTCTTTTATATGATTTAATTAGTTATTTATTGGTTAGTAAAGCTTTAAAGATTATTGGGTTAATGTATAACCAAAGAAAAAAATGCTTTGTTTAGACTACTCTATTTGATTGAATAATGGAAATTTCTGGATCATGTCAGTTTGACTGTCTATCATAATTATTATATAATACTTTTTTGTCTAATTTTTTTATGTTACATGTAAAAATCTCTCAATATGTACACATAAAAATTTCATAATTTTCTGAGTTCCAGAAGTATTTTTAAATCAATTGTTTTCACTATACAAGGATCAGACGTTTTCTGTCAGATTCAATTTTACTGAAGTTGTCTATTTTTTTTTAAATATTCTATGTCATGTTTTAGCCTTTAGAGTCTACCGAAAACTCAAATATGGTTCTTTTATCTTTTCATAATGATCGACCAAAGAAAATTTTAAGTTGTGAGTGAATTGATATGATTTTTCTAAAACGAATCGTCACTGTTGTACGTTTCTGCAGTACTGGTCAACTACTCGTTTGACTATGGTCAAAAGGTATTTAAGATAAACTAAAAATCCTAGAAATTTTATTACTGGAAAGGCGATAAGTTAGGATTCATAATATATAATTATAATAATTTATGGATTCGTATTGGACTCAGTAAAATTATTTGAGTGACCTGGCGTCAGTTTCTGTTTTATGAATCTTTCTTAAAAACGTAATTATTTTGGATTTAATCTGGAACTTTTAACGGTGAAATTAATTTTTCTGATAAAGTATATTTCTTTAGGGTTCATGTAAATTAAAAATCACGTCAAATTAACGGTTAGATGTTCCGAAAAGAATTTTTATGTATCCGCTGCAACAGAATTTCTGAATTAAACATAAATAAAGATTAAACAAAGAATTAGTCGTTTGGACTTGGGCCAAGTATGGAAGTAAGGGCCTGATATTTAAGGTAGCATTTTGGATTTTGGGTTTTGGATTTGGGTTGAAATCCAGGACCGAAATCGGGGTGTTACAGATTATGTGCCATGAGTGAAATCGAATGGATTATAGGGTTATTGATGATGTTAGAAGAGAAGGTATATGTGTCAAACAATGCTTAAGCTTGATAAACATTGATGATCCAAAATTGGTGGTGGTGGTGATTGATTGGTGATGGTGGATTTGATGGATGTCAATTGACCGACTGCTGTAAGGAGCTAGTCGACGACAACGAGCTGGTCGCAGCAAAGAAGGTGGTTATGAACGTTTTCAATCAAGAGATCAAAACAGAAAGTTAGAGGGTATTTTGGGTAGTTTGATTGACACGTGGTTGTTCTTTCCACATGTACATTTATGCTGAGTCAACTAACTCTGTATTGGATGGAAAAATTAAGGATGGGAGAAAACACTAACTTCAATCCTTTTGGGGAAGAAACGCTAATTATCGATCTTGGCAAGGGAGGAAATGCAAAGTAGCCCTCTATTTTTTATGGAAGCCTCTAATGAAGATTATGGTGCTTAATTTAATGATCAAAATTATTTTTTCCTGTTAAAAAAAGCACACACACATAAACCATGTACACACATAAATAAAAAGTAAGGGATTTGAACAATAATTTTTAGGGGATCGAGGATCCAATGACATGGTTATACTCACAATGTTCACAATTTTATCCAATGATTATTTTCAGAAAACCTGTAACATAATAGATATGGAATTAACTTCGTGACGATATATTCTTTTTACAAAGTCGTTTATAACAACAATTGGTGCCGTCCACATAGTAACCCTTACCGTTTACCAACTTAATTTGGATCGTCGATTTTTTTCAGCTGATTTCCAAAAGGGTGGATGGTAGTCTTGGATTGTGGAGCACCTAAGAAAAGTATATTACTGGAACATCAACTTCCCGATAATTATCTTTGGGAGAAATTGGGAAATGGTATAGTGCGAAGAACCAATTTTTTTTTGCGGGTTGTGAGTTATAACCCCAAAGGTGTCACTATACATGTACAAAAAGTCCATCAAAATAAAAATAACACAAAAACTCAAATAATAAAAATAACACAAAAACCCCAAAAATGTCACTATCCACCACCAATTACCACCAACTAGTAACACCATTACTAATCAACGTTAACATGATAAACAACATCACTGCCACAATCTTACCATCACCAACCAGCAACATTATCATCGCCGCCACCACTACCATCACCAACCACCACCACCATATCCACCAACCAACACCACTCATCATCATCAACTTCATAACCATCATTGCCACAAGTAACTACCACTACTAGCAACCGACACCACATCAACCAACAAATACTAGCACTACCATCTCCATCAAAAGCACCACCACTAACCAAACCAACACCACCACTAACCAAAAACAGTACCACCAAAAAGTTGGTTTCATCATAAACTTACTGTTTTATCATTAAAATCTTTTGTTTCATGATAAAAAAAATAGGCAAAAATAAGTTGATACTAAATTGGATTCATAGAATTTGATGAATCCAATTTTGGTCTCGTGAATTTGACGAAAACAATTTTGTTTAGGGTTTTTGTATCAATTTTTAACAATTTGGAGTCTTTGTATAAATTTTGTTTAATATAGAGTTTTAATGAATCTCAACATTTGAACCGAATTTTTGTACTCCAAATTTGATCATTTTGGTGCGTTGCTAATGATTCTGTTTTTTTTATTAATAGTGCTTCTAAATAGAATCGTCCTTTCGACAATCTTTATACTGCTTACACACAACTTTTTTGGTGTGGCCCGCATTGGACCCCGCAAAGGACATCAGGGTCTTGCTTTTGTGAGAGCTTTTAGAAGTGGTATTTTTTTTTCCTTTTTCTTTTCAGAAATGATACGCGTACCATAGCAATGCACCGTGATGTGCACCGTGATCAGATCCAAGAGCCATTAAGGCAGCCTTGGGAGAGATTTGATGGGGGTGGAGTTAAGGGTGGGATCCACTACTTTTTTTCTCTCACACCAAACATCACTGTGCACTGCTTCGGTACACCAAACATTTCTATTTTCTTTTAAGAATTTTTGTTTATGCAGTCTGGAGAGATAAAGATAAACTAAAATTTGTAGAAGACCAAGTATCCTTTCAACAATTTTATTTATGCTCTCTTTGGGGAATCTTTTAGGTAATCCAGACGTGAACACAACGATATAAATTCATCGAAAAAAAATTAATTAAGTCAATTGAATTTTTATTTGATAAATTTAATCAATAATCTTGCCCTCTACTATGAATTTTCACAAATCAATCGGAAATCTTATCTTTGGTGTTTTGGTGGTTCTCCGACTCGGGTAGCTTATCGAAAATCCTAGTTGGTCTTGTATACCGATCTTCTGTATAATCATCTGAAGTCTACATAGCTAAGGCCAAGGAAACTCCGAGCAGACCTATAAGCCTCCACCGCAACCAGCACATCAAATCCGTAAACGAGAAACACTTTCCGGTTCCCGGCGCAGCTTGTCGTCGGTTTGTCTGTGATCATTTTTTATTTTATTTTTATTTGTGTTTGCTCAAACGAAGAGAGACGCCTTATAGTAAGTAAAGTACAAAGATCATGAGTGATAAGGTTGAGTTTGTTTCTAATGATATTCCTCAAGACATAGTTCTACATATACTCCATAAATTACCTGTTAAATCTTTGATCAGATTCAGTTGTGTATCTAAGTTGTGGTTTTTCTTAATCAACAATCATCATCAACAATTCAACAAATTTCAAATGGTCGAATCTCAAAAGAAGCCGATACTCTTATTTACTTTCCAAGATTGTTTCAAGCAGAAGAGATTCTACTATGTACAGAAAGAAGAAAACGGTAATACTCCCAATACCAATCTCTTTACTTACCAAAAAAACATTAGTTACAATGGTCTCGAGTATATGATTGGGTATTCTAATGGTTTAGCTTGTTATTGGAACTATGGTGTGCATCGTGAATCTTATAATGGTGAATGGGTCTATTTCTCACTTGAAATTTGTAATCCTAGTAGGATTGAGAAGCTAATTATTGTCTCCCGTTTGATAAGTAGGGTGGGTGAACATATCTGCTGCTTTCGAATTGGGTATAACCCCTTTCGCAACGAATATAAGGTTATGTGTATCATGAAATATTATGAATATGAATATTACATCTTTACACTCGGTAGTAGTAAACCATGGAGAAAGATTAGTAACCCATGGCCGAAACATCGTCCAATGAGTAGTTTTCCATCTAATGTTAGGCGAAGGATACCACCAATCTCTTGTAATGGTACCCTCTTTTATGAAACTGAAAAACCTGAAGAAGAAAAAAAGATTTACAGACGTTTAAGTCCGGCAGCAGGAAAAGAAAATTATAGACGTTTTGCTTTGGTATCATTCGATCTCCAAGGTGAGAAGTTTCAAATAATTGAACTTCCGCGTGATGATGAGTTTGTTTTAAATTATAATAAGGGTGTTTTTTCTCCAATGGAGTACAAAGGATGTTTCAGTTATTCAAGAATGGGTACGGAGGAATATGATCCTTATAGCGGCAAGGTTGTACTACATATATTGAAAGACGCAGTTAAATCCGTTTGGGTTAAGGAAACTATTAAGTTCGTTCTTCCAAGAAACCAGTTAGATAATCCTCCTCTTCCCGATAGGGACGTTATTGTGATTTTTTGTAACCAAGTGATTCTGTTTTGGAGCAATGTCGGGTTCTACAATGTGCATTCAAAAAAACTAAAGAAAGTTGAAATTCCCAAAGAATGTTTTGCGAATTATCATGAGAATTACATTTCTAGTTACGTTGAAAACTTTCATTCTTTAAAGGCTTGGGCAACGGTGACGGGTGAAGGAAACACAAGAGATGTATTGGAGGAATACAAGAAGAACTCCCATCTTAGACGAGAAGTTTTCAACAATATACCAACAAATAATCCAGCAGTTATTTGTTTTTTAGACTCATTATAATCTTCTCAATAGCAAATAACGAGTCTTAGTTTTCATGTTTGGTTCAAGATGGATGGTCTTGCTGTTATGTTTATAATTTTATCAAAATATTATTTTGATTTATAAGGCAGTTTATTTGTTTTGTTAGTTATCAATGAAGAACCATTTGTTAATCAGTTTCTCTTATTCAGTGGAAATTTGGAATTTCTTTTTAGGCTGTGCTCACATATGTAATGTTACTCAAAGGACAGTTAAAGAGATAGTGGACAGTTGGAGAAGTCTAAATGTTTCTGATATGGGAAAGCAACTTTGGAAGAGACTTCCATCTGCAATAATGTGGGGAATTTGGAAATCCTGCAATGCGCTTAATGGAAAGAGTTTCAAAACCCAGGATTTATCAGGGATATAAATATCGACACGTTCAATTAAGCTAAAAGCCTAGATTGCTTTAAGGGGATTAATACTTCAAATGTCATAGTGGGATGGGATAATTTCTTTCTGTACTTACAGCTATGTTGTAAAAAGCGCTAGGCAAGGCGAGGCGCCAAGCCCAGCGCCTTTGACGCCTAAGGCGAGTGCCTAAAGCGCCCGAGATTTAGAAAACAACAGGTGAAGGTATACTTTGGCGCCTTGGCACCTTTTTTGGCTAGGCGTTAGACGTGTGCTTAGTGCGCCTTTGGCGCTCGCCTTTTACAACATAGTCTTACAATACTGTCTCTAGTCTAGCCTTTAGTGCTAAGGGTTGTTTTCTTGTTTCTTTTTTTCTCTTTTGGTTTGTTAGCTTCTGTAGCCTCTTGGCTGTTGGGTTTGCTTGTGTTTTGTAGTCTCTTGGCTGTTGGGTTCTTATATTCTTTCATTCTTTTAGTATACCAAAATAAAATAAAATGAAACACATATGAAGAGAACATTCTTTAGGTCACAAATGTGATGCAATTTCTTCCAGGGAAAATCTTACGAGGTTATTGGAAGACACTTTGGACAAAACTAGTTCTACAAAATGAATTTCGTTATATTTTTGGTCTTAAACTTTTTGTTAAAATTTTTGATATTTATATCTTGGGTATTGGGTAGCATGAATATGTTCTTGTCTTTCCTCTAAGAGCAAGTCTTATGGTGGAATCCATCCATCTTCCATCTTTCACGCCACCTCAGCACTTGGAACTGTGGATGGAAGCGTAAGTGTAATGGTGGAATAGTAGAAACGCTATTCTTAATGGAGCTAAAAAAAACGCAATTAAGAATGGAGCTAAAAAAACGCAATTAAGAATGGAGCTTTTTTTTCAGCCGTTAGATTTCAACAACTCATTTTAAATCTACGGATAAAAAAAAACGCAATTCTTAATGGCATTTTTTTTAGCGTCAATCTTATTTGCGTTTAACACTATTCTTGTTGGCGTTTAGATGGATTCCACGAACCCTTCCACCGAACCATGGAACCCTCCTTGGATTTTTTTGTGAAAAGTCACAACTTGGAAACCACTAGACTTGACATTCCATGATTTTTCCACACGTGGAATAGGTTGGATTCCACCATAAGACTTGCTCTAACGAGCTGAATAGGAGTGGCAATTGACGGCAACAGTGTATTCTTGGTTCTTGTAACTTGGAGCACAGGCAATTAAAGGGTAATGTTGAGTCTGTGGATTGCTTTCTTTGTATCTATCTATATATTTGAATGATATCTCAGCATTATGGTTCTGGAATGAATATGGTAGGCTTTGTGGGGGTAGGCAACTCGGTTGAGTGCAATAATAGTTTTCTTAGTATCTTAGTCTATCTGTCAGTGATTATAACCAAAATGTGATAAATAAGCCAAAGTTGTTAGATATAACATTAGTGCGCATAATTCATAAAACATTTTCTTAACCAATATGAGCAACTTTATATATCAAATGGTTTGTTTAGCTTGTAATTGCAACTATGGTGTGCGTCGAGAATCTAAACGACTAAACCATTTGTTTGTGCCATAATATTTGGGCGCCAATACTGACTGAGGCAAGCCTTATTTTATTTTAGCTCAGCAAAGAAATGAATTAGAATGAAAGAATACAAGAACCCGACAGCCCAGAGGCTTACAAGAGGCTAAACTACAGAAACTATCAAGAGCCCGACAACCAAAAGGCTACAGAATCTAACAAACCTAAAGAGAAGAAAAAAATACAGAAAACAACCCAAAACTCAAAAAGACTCAACCACAGTCAAATAGGCTAATGCGGAGTCAGAAAGAAGTTTCCCCATCTCACTATTATATTCGAAGTATTAACCCCTTTAAAACATTCTAGACTTTTAGCCCAGTTGAAAGCGTCAATCTTTATATCCCTAATAAGTAATAACATCTTGCGCCTTGAAACTCTTACCATTAAAAGCGACCGCATTGCGAGATTTCCATATTCCCCACATTATTGCAGTTGGAAGTCTCTTCCAAAGTTGTTTCCCCATTTAAGAAAAATGCAGACTTTTCCAATCGACCACCACCTCTTTAACTGTCCTTGGAGTAGTATTACATATATGAGCACAATCAAGGAAGTAATTCCAAATTCCCACTGAATAGGTGCAATTGATTAACAGGTGATCAACAAATTCTTCATAGTTATTGCACAACTTACTTAAAATTGAACTATTTAGGTTAGAATGTCTAGAGTGCAAGTTGTCCATTGTAGGTAATCTACCCAAGAAAGCCTGCCATAAGAAGAACCCTACTCTTTGTGGCCAAGCTCTAGACCAAATCTTAGATTTTGGGAAAGTATTAGTAAGCGAATTACCTTGTGAGTAGCACTCGTATGCCGCCTTTACAGAGAACTTTCCTTTCTTATCTCCCAGCCATATTAGTTGATCATCTTGTAATGGGTCCAACTCAATTGCGTCTACTAAAGGGAGAAGAATAGTCAACTCCGCAATTTCAGGATCATAAAGTCTTCTTCTGTCAGCCAACTCCAAGTTCCAATTCAAACCATCCACACTATCTTCACGCGCTTCTAAAATAGAAGTGTTTTTATTACTGGACAAGTGATAAAGTTTTGGGCACAATACTGATAATGGACCTTGAACATGCCACTTATCTTCCCATAATCTAACCTCGTCTCCCTTCCCAATTTTGAACTGGCAAAGCTTAAAAAGGTCCTCCGATGTCGAGTAGATGTTTCTCCATAAACTAACACCATGTTTTTCCTTAGGTTGATTAGTCCTCCACCCAAAATCACATAATCCATATTTATCTGCTAACACTCTAGCCCATAACGCTTTAGACTCTTTTCCCAACCTCCACCACCATTTTTGGAGAAGAGAACGATTCATATGTTTCAAGTTACGGATACCCAGACCCCCTATCTTAAAATGTTTACTAACATTACGCCAACCCATCCAATGATGTTTCTTAGTGTCTGCAGACTCATCCCAAAGAAATTTTCTTATATGCTTTTCAATAGAATTAATCACTTTTGCAGGAGCCATGAATAAAGAGAAGTAATAAATTGGGATGCTTTAAAGAACACTTTTAATAAGGGAGAGCTTACCAGCCTTAGAAAGAGTTCTCCTTTTCAAATTAGCAAGTCTGTTCTTGCAAATTTCCAAAATTTTATCCCATTTACAAGAAGAAATAGCACTGGCTCCCAACGACATTCCAAGATAATCAGTTGGGAAGCTATTACAAGAGCAATTCAAAATTTCAGCCAACCCTTCCAAATCCTGAACATTTCCAACACCAAACAAGCTACTCTTAGTGAAATTGGTTTTGAGGCCAGAAGCACATTGGAACCATATGAGAATTACTTCAAGTTTAACATTTGATCAGCATTATCATCCATGAAAACTAGAGTATCTTCAGCTGCAAGTGGCTGACTTTAACTGCATTAGGAGAAGAAGATGAAAGAAAACCACCTAATAACACCAAGTTTTCAGCTTTAAGGAACATCATAGTAAGTACTTCAGAAACAAAAAGAAAAAGAAATGGAGATAACGGATCTCCTTGACGCAATCCTTTTTCGGAAGTAAATTTACCAAAAGCGGAACCATTGATTAATACAGAGAAGGGAACTCTAGAAATACAACCCAAAATCCATTTTCGCCAGACTCTACCAAAACCCATGTGTTGAAGAACATCTATAAGGAAAGACCATTTGACATTATCAAAAGCTTTTTCCAAGTCTATTTTACAAATTACCCCTGGAATTTCTTGTTTTAATCTAGAATCTAGACATTCGTTGGCCACTAGAATACTATCTAGAATTTGTCTTCCTTTTACAAAAGCAGATTGCTGACTGGAGATAAGGTTATGAAGCATTACCTTGAGGCGTTCCGCGAGGACTTTGGAAATAGCTTTATACACCGTATTTGTCAAACTGATTGGACGCAAGTCTTTTACCTCTTCCACCACGGGTTTCTTTGGGATTAACGCAAGGAAAGTCGATTTTAGTCGCCAATCAATCTTACCAGAAGTTTCGAAATTCTTCACTACCCTCATAATATCCTGTCTCATGAAGCCCCAACATTTAATAATAATACTCACCTGAAACCCATCAGGCCCGGGAGATCCATTTTGACCCAGCAGCTTCAGAGCATTCAACACCTCCGCATCAGTAATTGGCTGTGTTGCAACAATACGTCAAAACTTCTTTTTTTGGCGTATCAATACGTATTGTATGGATACGTGTATCCAATACGTCTAATACGGCCAATACCAACTGTATAATCCTTTTTTTCAGTTAAAATACCAAAAGTTGGATAAGAAGCAACAGCTGTCCATATATTTCTTTAATACTAATAAAAGTTAGATATTTATCACCAGCTGTCATCTCCCCCTCCAGTCAATACTTATCCCAAACTTTCTCCTCCTCCTCTTAATCTCAACACTTATCTGATTACCTCTAACTCTCTCTGTTTTATCTCCTCCAAAACCAGTAGAATACCCAAACCCTATTTATCCCAGATACTGATATACAACTATGAGCAAGAAAAGAAAAGACGCAAATCTCAACACCCCCTTTGGAATTATGTTGAAAAACAAGGAAAAAGTGACGAAGGTGGTGGAAACAATAAAATCCAGTGCACAATATGTAACTATATATTCTTTGGTTCTTATACTCGAGTGAAAGCCCATCTTCTTCGTATAGAAGGACAAGGTGTTAAGATATGTGAGGGCATAGATCCTGATAGTTTTGAGGAATTGAAGAAGTTATCAGAAGATGCTGACATGAGAAGCCAACATGCAAACAGATGTATGTATTTTGTTATGTTTCTATCTCATATATGATATATATATATTTTAAGACTACATATTGATATTAAGTATTCCGTATCGACGTATTACCATTTTTTTGTTGGTGTATCCTAGTAACGTATTGGTATCCTGTATCGGATACCGTATCCGTATCGTTGCAACACAGGTAATTGGTATTTCGAGCCAGATAGCATCGTCGGAGGAGATAGATTTGAAATCCAACTCAGCTAGGGAGATGTTAGAGTCATCAGTTTGCATAAATCTGGATTTGAAGTGATCAAATATCCCTTCTTTGATTTGAAGTTTATCTTCCACTATTACCGAACCCATCTTCAAACTTCTAAAAGTATTCCTTTTCCTTCTTATTTTGGATATTCTATGAAAGAAATTAGTATTCCTGTCCCCTTCTTCATTCCATTGCAGTCTAGATTTATCCCTCCAAAATATCTCTTTCATATCTGCTAGTTTTTCACTTTCTAGCATTAGGTTATCATGATTTCTAAGTTCAGTTTCAGTTATATCTTCATCATCGATTTTCTGATCTAACCATTGTATTTGAAGATAGTTGCTCTCACACTTTCTATCAATTTTCCCAAAAACTGTTCTGTTCCACTCCTTAATCATCTGCTTCAAAGCCTGTAATTTCTTGGCTAGTATAAATCCTGAAGATTCAGAAAATTTGTGATCAAGCTCTTTCCACCATTTTTCAAGAAGATCCATAAAACCTGGTTCAAGCAACCACATTCTCTCAAACCTCCAGGGAGGGGCACCCCAATCTTCCAAGTCGCAAGAAAACATAATTGGTTTGTGGTCCGATAAAGGTCTTTCCAAATCTTTGACAATAACTCCTGGAAAGTGATCATCCCACTTTGCATTGACGATGAATCTATCAATTTTGCTCATGGAAGCACCAACACCCTTTTTGATCCAAGTATACTTAGCTCCCCCAATTGGGATATCAATTAGCTCATTGGCATCATAGAAGTTACCAAAATCCCTCATTCCTCTGGAGATACTCCTGCACCCTTTTCTTTCACACATCAATCTAACTTCATTAAAATCGCCTCCCACACACCATGGCAAATTCCAGATGGTATTCATAAGGGATAATTCCTTCCACATTCTCCTTCTTTCTAAGACGTCACAAGAACCATAGACACCAGAGAAAAGCCAACAGAAATTATCTAAAACATTCCTAAATTCTATGTTAACACTAAATATACCAATAATATGATATACCATAAACAGTTTATTAGGATTCCAAATAACTAAGACCCTCTAGAACGCCCAATTGAGTCTAATGCTAACCAGTCATTTAACCCACCACCCCAAATTTGATTCACAATAGTATCAGAACAAGTTTCTAGCAAAGTTTCCTGAAATGTTATCAAGTCAGGCTTATGCAACGCAATCCACCTTTTAACAACCCCTCTTCTTCTTGAGTTTCGCAAACTCTTAATATTCCAAGAAATTATGTTCAACATCAGAGACTAATTTGAGAAAAAATGACCAAAAGAACAGACAAACCCATTAATTTTCGAGAGACTTAATCTCTCTGCTTTCAAATTTAAATGCTTCAGGATTTTGAACTGCAGCATGCATTAGAAACCTAATAAATTCATAGTCAGAATCAGGCATACCCACATGCATAGATTCTCTAACTTTCTTAATGAAATCAAAAGCAGTGCGATACTTTGATTGCAGGTATTTAATAATCATTGCTTCTTTCTCTGGATCAGTTAGAGCTTGCATGAAGAATTCACCAGTAGGGGAGAAAGGAGGAGAATTACCAGGGGATTTAGACGAATTCGAAGAAGAAGAAGGAGGTTGGGAATCAAATAGGAGAGGTTGAGAGTCTGAATTTGAAATTGAATCCGCCTTTTCTAGCACCCCATGAACCCTACATGGGCACGATCCATCACAAGGACCAATGGAATCAACTACTGCTTCAAGATTAAGTCGATCAAATAATCGTTGCCTCTCCACAGATGAATCAGAAGTATAATCGTCTCCTAGCATAGTTGAATATCCACATATGTAAGACCCACCTTCAGATCTCGGTGAGGAAGAAGAGGAGTTCTGAGACTCCGACGAGCGACGAGCAATTTTCCTCGAATGCAATTTTGGATCCAGCAGCAATAGAAGAAATAAGCCCTTCGCAAAGAACGATTTTTTTGGGACCATGGTTTTTTTTTTGGACCATGGTTTTATTTTGGGTAAAGACATTAGAAGTAATTCTAGATCACCCCATATCTAGTTATTTATTTAATATTTAATCTACCTTCTTAATTAATTTTAGGTTATAATTAGTGAAATAATTTAGTTAAAAACAATTAGTGAGATTAAATTAAAAGATAGATTTATTATTAGTTGAGTAGAATTATTGTGAGAGTAGAGTTAGAGAAGATGAAGGAGAAAAATATGAAAAATAATTTTTTTTTCCAATTCACCCCCTTTAAGTATTCAAGTGATGAAAACTCATCTGATTCTTCATCTCCATCCTCTCCTAGAATATTTGTTAATCTTCAAAATGATCCGGATTTGGCTTATTTCTTATATGGTGATTGTATTCTTCCCCAAAATGAAACTTAAGATGAAAATGATGGATTTTATCAACCACAACCGGAGGAAGAGTATTTGGGTGAACAGGTATGCTCCAAACTTAGATAATGTATGTTGAATTGGTAAAAACTTCCCCAAAAATGTAAATTCTTGAACTGGATTTTGCACAGTTCGGTTACATTATATGAAGAACATGTAACCGAACTGTTCTGAAGGTGTAGTTCGGTTGCCTTGTGAGATGAATAAGTAACCGAACTCATTTGAGATGTAGTTCGGTTACTTTATCCAAATACGCGGGTTACCGAACTCGATATTAATGGAAGTTCTGAGATGCAGTGTTATGTTCGGTTGGTTTGCAACTAACCGTAAAAATAAAGTTTAACTAAGTGTACACAGTTCGGTTGGTTCGCAAACTGCATGTACCAACTATCTAACCGAACTATGTTTAATAAGTTCGGTTGTTTCGCAAACTTGAACCTAACAGCATAACCAATCGAACTTAACAAACAAAAAAAATCTGAAGTTCCAGTGTCTAGTTCGGTTATCTACATAAAATACAAAGTAACCAAACTCTGTTCCTTTTATTAGTTCGATTGTTGCGATAAAATTCACATGTTACCGAACTCTGTTCCTTTTATTTGTTCGATTTCTTTGCAACTTGCAACCAACTGAACAATGAGTTCGGTTTTCCCGATAAAATTATTATGTGACCGAACTTATTTGTGATTGCATTGATGTTGTTACATTTCTTGTAGATGGAGTCCCAACCTATGCCAATGCATGATCAACCTTCTCCGATTGGTATGTTGTTCGAAGATACATCTCCTCATTATGCGAATGAGTTGGTATTTGACTTACCTATTGATGCGAAGAATTGGGCTAGAGAACATGCCAAGAGAGTCAATTGCGTCTTGGTTTTGAATGGAAAAGGAAGCAACACTCGTTTTGAAATGGTTTGTGAGAGAAGTGGAGATCCCGATGTTAGTCACAAGAGGAAGGGTTATGAGTATAAAGGAAAGACGACGAGGAAGAACACAACGTGATCAAAGAAAATCAAATGTCCGTTCAAGCTAGTATTTAGCAAGAGCAAATTAACGACGAAATGGTTTCTAGCTATGGATAAGGTGGTAGGTCGTCATAACCACCCTCGTCCGGATGATCTTGAAGGGCATGCAATGGCCGCAAGGCTCACTCCTCGAAAAATGGAAAAAATAGCCGAGTATAGGAAATTGTGTATTCCACCTTCCACAATGCTTCGCTTATTAAAGCAAGATAACCCGGATAACGTATCATCTTTGTACACTATTTACAATGCAATTGAGACGATTAAAAGGAATGAATGGAAGGATAGAAAAGTAATGCAACAATTATTTTTTTTGGCTCAAGAGAAAGGCTACGCGGTTCAAAAGAAGGTAGGTCCGGAAGAAGAAATAACTCATCTCTTCATTGCCCGTCCGAAGAGTGTTCAATTGGATCAATCATTCCATGAAGTTCTTATAATGGATTGCACTTACAAGAAAAACAAATACGAGATGCCATTGTTGAACATTGTTGGTCGTACGTCGACGAAGTCACAGTTTACCGTTGCTTTTTGTTTTCTAAAGGACGAGGAAGAACCAAGTTACACTTGGGCGCTACAACAACTGAATGCGATCTACCGAGATGATGAGATTCCCGGGGTTATCGTGACGGACAATGACGTAGCATTGATGAACGCAATATAGAAAGTTATCCCATTAACACATAATATCCTTTGTACATTTCATATATGGTGCAATGTGATGAATATGTGCAAGCCTCAACTTTGTCCACCTAAGAGGAAAGGATTGGAAGAGATTAGTAAGCTACCGGAAGATGAAAAAGCGGATGCAAAAGAGGAATTCGATAATACGCCATAAATCACGCTAAATGGGTTGCCTTCTCCGGGGAATGGGAGGCATTGACTTGGTCTCTCACCGAAGAAGAGTATTATCTAAATCTTGCCGAATTTAGAGAACATTGGTCTAGCCCCGAATATCCGGAGGATATAATAACGTATGTGGTGGAGCAATAGTTGGAACCGCACAAATAGCGCTTTGTTTATGATTTTACCAACAACTATAAACACTTTGGGAATCAAGCGACAAGTTTGGTAGAATCGGCTCACCACCGGTTGAAGAAAAATCTCTTTGGATGTGTCGATAATTTTGTGGTTGTGTTTAACGCAATGGAGAGTTACTTCAAACGCGATATTGAGAGAATTAAAGAGAAGTTCCAAAGAAGCCGCATCATGAAGTACACAAAGATTGTAGACAAAGGTGGTAACATCAAGAAAATGGCGGACCTTCGGTTGTTTAAGGGACTCCACTATAATGTTTCACATGCTTGCATCAAGAGGTTAATGGTTTAGGGAAGTGGTCGTACACCCAAACCTATGAGAAGAGGCAAAAAATAATACATTCGCAATATGATTAGTAACAATACACATTCATTCACTTATATATTCAAACACACAAAAGATAATTTAACGGGGTACCTGAACAAGGGTGTATAAGCCTCCAAAATATAGACTCCTAAGCCTCGAAGCTTTTCTGAGTTCCACTTGAACGAATGAAAGAACCACAATGCCCCAAGAGTAGTTGTTCACCTCATCCAAGGGGTCCAATAGCTGGAGGTAATGAACATTTACCACGTGGCCTGAAGTGTCAGGGAAGAAGATGGTTCCAAGTTGATATAACAAATAAGCAGTCACATGGTGCTTAGTCTTCTCCTCTGTCATAACCAACTTTCCTTGATCAACCAAATCTTTCGTCTCTGAAAACTCATCAAACAAGGTTTTGAGCTTGATCTTTTTCAACTTCTTCTTGTACGTGCGGTCTTCCTCAAACTCATTATACTCATCACCTTCCTTAGGCTCTTTGTTATCTCTCCTAAACTCACATTGTGACTTTTTATCGCTCCATCCTAGACACCTTTCGACTAGTTTTTCAAGAACTTCATAACTCATCGAGGGATCGTAGCCATCTCGAACACTTGTTCCTCTAATTGGTAGGGCTGTGATTCTAAAACAATCATCCGGAGTTATTGCCATCTCACCAAAAGGTAGATGAAAGGTATCCGTTTTTGGATATGCCCTCTCGGCAAATGCAGTAACAGTGACAACATCAAATTTTTGGTGTGCATGTTGTATACCGTTCCATAGTACACAATCAAATACCGCCAAGCGGACCTCATCACGCTCATTTTCTATATTCCATACCTTGTTCTTTTGACGTTTCAAAACACGAACAACATTTTTATGATCCTAAAAAAACAACATCATATCTTATATACTAATATATATGAAAAAGAACAATATATGTCAAAATATAATAAAATGACTGAGAAATCTAAATCTTGATGGTTAAGATTGAACCATACCTTTGTCGCAAAGATCTTGGCAGCCCATGAGTTTTTGTAGCCCATCAATACCTCCGCGCCATCTCTTGGAGTACTATATGTTGGATTCTTTGGCGGCAAACACAAATCCTTATGAGGAATGTATGAATATCTAGCATAAGGCTTTTTAGGCGTCTTTCTAGGTCTCTTTACCACTATGTCTTCTTGTTCCTCTTCTTCTTCCTCTTCATACGAGTCCTCCTATGATCCATCATTATCCTTATCTCCATCCTTGTCTCCATCTTCCTCATCTTTTTCACCCTCATCATCACCACCCTTATTTCCTCCTCCTTGAACTGGTTCATCTTCTCCACCTTGATTATGTTCTTGACTGCCCACCTCTTCCACAATCTCTTCATTAACTTGTTGGATTACGTTGTCAACATTATCTCTATTGACACCATCTTGGATGACAACACCCGGTAATGACCCACCTCCATACTTAGCATTTTTGGTTCCACGCTTACCGGCACCACAATGTACTTTTCCTCGAGGCGTGGGAGTTCTCAGATCTTCCAGTAAAGGTTGTTTTCCTCTAATCAAGAAAATAAAATATATTAGTTTAACCGATAAATGATTGAATAAATTAGATGCAACATAAGGGTTCTCAGTGTAAGGTTCAGTCTGAATAGGTTTTTTGCGAACACACCGAACTCCACATGTGTGCAAATACTGAAGAGTTCGGTTTGTCAAGGTTTTTTGCGAATAAACCGAACTCAACATTGGTCACTAATAGTAAAGAGTTCGGTTTGTCAAGGTTTTTTGCGATCAAACCGAACTCCACATGTGTGCAAATGCTGAAGAGTTCGGTTTGTCAAGGTTTTTTGCGAATAAACTGAACTCCATGTGTATGCAACACAACATAGTTGGACAAGTTCGGTTAAATTGAAACTCAACATATAGGGCAAAATAGCATAGTTCAGTTATATTGAAATTTGTTTTTTTTTTGGAAAAGTTCGGTTACTAAATAGTTTTAGAATATTATGCGAACCAACCGAACAAGATAGCTCAGTTCGGTTACACAAAAACTCAAAATAGCGGGCAAAATTGCACAGTTCGGTTACAAGTGAAAAAAAAATTGTTGCAAAACTGGTGAAGTTCGGTTAGAAAAAAGTTTTAGGCTTTTTTGCGAACTAACCGAACTGGCAGTTCAGTGACCCGGTTTTGAATCCTATAAAACCGAACTGTTCTTCGTGTTCTTCCTTTCAGGAAGTTCGGTTAACAAACTAGGGTTTTCTAGAAAGTCTTCCTAACCGATCATCGCACTGTAGCTCCCATTCGAACCCCATTTTGATGATTTCTATTCAATTAAACGAATCAAAATCAAATTAAAAGTATGGGTTTGTTGGAAAATACCTGCGAATCGGTCCCATGACAGAATCAGGCTTCTTACTGCGTCTATTATATTGGATTATGGATTCACTTGGCTCTTCCACTTCTTTATGAATCTCAAAATCACTTAGCTGATTTGATAGATGTCCTAATGGGGGACCTGTTCCTGGGAGTCTATTAGTTTTATTTCGAAGAACCATTCTTATAGTCGATTGATTAATCGACGATGAAAATTTTATGAATCGACGATTAATCGATGAAGATGATGTTGAAATGGGGGAAGAGGAAAGAAGAAGAGGAGAACAGTTCCTCAAAACTGTTTTTTCTTTTTTTTGTTGTGCGGCTAGGTTAGATTAGGATTATATTTAGGTTTTTATTTTTGATTAAGTTAGATGTAGTTATTAGGTTAGGGTTAATATAATTAGGGTAAGGGCCAAATTAGTAATCTCATCTGATTTTAGGACATCCCTTAACATTATAGGGTAGGTGGCCTAATAGGACCATGGCCCCCCCAAAAAAAACCATGGTCCCAAAAAAATATTTCTTCGTAAAATTCCCACTTATTTTTGTCTTAGCCCAACATCTTGGACCAGAATTTTGTTTTTCACAAGAGAGAGACTAAATCCCATTATAGATGAGCTGCTCTTCAAATTTTTTATTTGCCCTTCAATAATTGTCTCTTACCTATGCATTGGTCGAGCACGAGTTTCCAGATTCAAAATTTTATCCCCATACCCAGAGACAGACGAGTCCCGTGACTTGTTAACATTAATGATTTTGCAGTAAATTATAAGAAAGAAGACAAAGAAATAGAGAATGAGAAGGATTCTATTGAGATGAGTTATCTATTTACATGGATACAATATCATCTATATACATGGGAAAGGGAAAACCAAAATACTTATGTTTTTGGACCGCACACTCATGGGCATGGGCCCTTTAACACTCCCCCTTGTTCGGTTCGACAGAACTTCGTACGCAGTGCTTCACAAACAGTGCTTCAGATGTAGGTCTTCAAATGTAGTTCTCTTCTTGATGACTATTTTATCTAAGACAATTGCTCCATTAAAACTTTAACAAGGAAAAAACCCAGTGGGACAAAACCTTGGTACAACTCTCACATGTAGTACTTCACATGTTGTCTCGTATTTTACATGTAGTTCATCACATGTAATACGATCTTCAAAGATCGATGAGTCTAAGTTAATTGCCTCGTTAAAACTTCGTCAGGGAAACCCAAAGGGACAAAACCTGAACTAAAGAAAAAGAGGACAATATTAAGTAAACTTAGAATATAGTTGGATGCATATATGTTGCCTCATTAAAACCTTAACAAGGAAAAATCCAGTGGGATAAAACCTTGGTAAAACTCTTCACATGTAGTACTTCACATGTTGTCACGTACTTTACATGTAGTTCATCACATGCAATACGATTTTAAAAGATCGATGAGTCTAAGTTAATTGTCTCGTTAAAACTTCGTCAGGGAAATCCAAAGGGACAAAACCTGAACTAAAGAAAAAGAGTACAATATTAAGTAAACTTAGAACATAGATGAACTCGAATATGTTGCCTCATTAAAACCTTAATAAAGGGAAAAGAGTACAACGTGACAGATGCAAATAAAGTTGATCCGTTGTAGATGATCACTTTGCTCTGTTGAAGTTGACAAGTTGCTTCACAACTCCTAAGGCAGAAAATCCTCGTGGGAAAGACAATAGCCTTAGATAGGAAATTACATTCCCGACGTTTTTTGTTGTCTCATTAAAAACCTTGCCGAGCAACAAAAATCTGTGGGAAAAAGTAAACTCGGTGAAGGAAAAGAGTTCAACACACCTTTATATGCCCCCCCTGATGTCAGAAAATTTTCATTAGTCTAATGCAGTCAAAATGAGTTTATCACACTTAACTTTTGTGACTTGAATGTTTATAAGACCATGATGTTGATTCCGGAAGTTACGTTGTTAACAGACTATCGCGTTTCATTTCTTTGATTCAGATATTTTCAGTAATATCAACGGCGATGTTTATGTCTTCAGCGTTCAACATACTTGATGTTTATAGTGTTGGCTCGCTAAAAACCTTGTCGAGAAACAAAACCCTTTGGGAAAAACTATTCTCGATCGAAGGAAAAAAGCGTACAACACAACTTCAATTTCGAAGTAAAATATGTCGACATCATATCCTTGGATCCTCCCCCTGATGTCGGCATCTCCTCCTGATTACTTTCAGAGTTGTACCAGACAGTTCCTTCAGTCATGTACTTTTCGAAACTGAATATCGGTAATGACCTAGAAAATAGTCTACCGTATCTCCCCCATAATTACTTTCATTGGAGAAGAGATTATTTTTACTTCATAATCAACAACTTTTGGATTGCACTTTCATTAGCATTCCTTTTTATGTCTTTGCAGGGATAAAAAAAACTCATGTCAAGTGTTACTTTTAAGTACATGATTATATTTACTGTACCATTCCAATGACGTTGCGTTGGCGCGAGCTATATCTAGCTAACAAGTTCCATGAGGGTGTAAAATTAAATTGAGTATATTATTAATTATACTAAGTACAAAAATGCGTATATTGTACTTAGATATGGGAATTTCATCTCCCAATACATCTTCGTCATCTTCCTTTAGACGAAATGGTCACTTACTTACATTTGAACCTCGACTAATCGGGGGAGTGCTATCAGGATGCATGTCTTTGTTAAATTGCCTGAGAAAATTTAGACATATGCCAACTGGTGTAATAATATACCACAAGCTCAGTATTCGGTCGAGCTTTCCCCAGATTTTTCATCTTAAATTCGGATTTCAAATAACTTTTAAGGTCTCTTTTTACATCAAGAGTATACATCATGTCTGTACCATCAACATGAATAGTTATAATTCCAAATTAGGAACTTTCTTATGAATTCGCAAGGAGAAATAACTTACTTGTCTATCCCCTCCAAATAAAATAGTCACTTAGACGGGCATACCACATCCGCCTGATTGCTTGAATCTATAAGTGAGCGTTCTATCTAACTATAAACGTACTATGTGGTTTAGAGTCATTTGATTTGGGAAACAAAAGTCTATCAAGTAATTTTGTAAATATCTTTTATCTCTTGATTCTTTCAGAGATACGTAACAACCACATACATATGATGCATTTCAAGTTCTATTGAAATTACCAAGCTAACTAATTAGCGGAACTCTATAACGTTCATTACAAGTGAACAATTCCAGAGATTTGTGAGAAACCTCGCGCCACAAGGAGAGTCTTTTTACTTTAAGACTACTTTCTTCTTATTATACTTTATGACAAATTGATTATGTATGTCCAATAGGCTTTACACTTGGTTGGTTAGCACTACCACACCGAATACCCGTATATTTTCCAAAGAACTAAGTTCTACCTGGATTGTGCAGGCCAAATATGCTATTTATTTGAAATTAATCAAAATAAAGCATGGTTCGATCTCATTGTGCTCTATTTCTGGAGCAACTATTTATGGATTATATCATCACTGTGCACGCATGATCCTTCCATTGACTCATGTGTATTCTCATAATCCGTCAGGATTTCATTGTTCTCTGGAATCATTTAAAACTTCGGAGCGTCCTCCAGTATTGATTCATGGACATAGTCAGAGACAATAAAATGAGATGATTTCATTAATGATATGTGCCTTACTCATATACTTCCTTTCTAAGTGAGCATTGATCGAATCTAGTGGTCTCTCCATCTTCCTTTATGGAGCCACGGCCTCAACTACACTTCCACCAAGTGTAGTTGCAACTCCTAAGTCTATGGTGTACCCCATACTGAGGATTTATAACCTTGTAGGAATATTTGCAGCTGGTATGTGTGATTTTGTCACTTTAACGACATCAGTTCCCATTCTAAAAATTGATTATTCTTTGTCACTTCACATTTACATTTGTGGAGTACAATAATCAATATGAGACATAGTGGGAACACACCACGACAATTCATGTCGTTCCCTTAGAAAATACTTTTTCTTTCTTATCTCCCCCTAACGACGGGAAGACTGTCTCATTAAAGTGATAACCTGCAAATCTAGCAGTAAGAGATCTCCTGCCAAAGTTTTTAAAATGCGGATAATTGTTGAGAGTAAATATCCACCAAAATTACTTAATCATTTCGTGACCCATCATAGTACGATGTGGACTCATAATGGCACATATATACTGCAACCAAAATGGGTAAGAACACAAATGTCAGGCTTAAATTCAGTTACCAACTGGTACGCAGAAAAGGTTGACTAATATTGGGTTCTAAAACGAATTAAGTAAAGATGTGCGTAATATTGCATATCCCCAAAGCAATAAAAGGTAGGTTGGTACGCATAACCTATTCCTTAGACACCATCTGTAACCTTTGATGGTAGCCTCTGCGAGACCATTGGGTATAAGATGCTCTATATTGATCCTATTAAACATGCAATATTCATCAGGTCCTTTTGATGTAAATTCTATAGCATTAACAAGGGTGGTTAGCCTTTGCACTTTTAATTGTGTGATATGTGCTAGGAGTTTTCAAACGCAAATTTCTTGGGAACTATAACTAGTCCAAAATGTCAAACATTCACCAGATCCATCATTCACTTTAATGGTCCGCTTTCTGCATGAATATTTTTCTAAATTTCACCTTGTTTTCTATGTAATATGGAATTTTTACCATTTGCATCTTAGGATGGTCTCGATCCTGTTTTACTGAAGACATTGTAAAAATGAGTGATATGCTTTCTTACCTAAAAGCATAATGGGAAGGGGGGGTTGTGCATCTAGTAATTTAGAAAACACTTTTGAGAGATATGCCGTCACTTTGCATTCTGTCAATCTTTTTCCCATTTTCGTTCACTCAAATAAAGTGATATTTGTATGAGTTGTTTCAAAACAATCATCATGTCACAACCAAAGTTTCCTTATGGTTATACCCAACGTCTGTACGAGTCAGTTTCCAACATTTCATTGTCGGAGTCAATATGGATTCAATAATCCAAATATTATAGTGAATTACATTGCACTAGATTGACTCATTAGTTTCTCTAAAATATATTTTCTTCTAAATATATTGGAGATTACAAAAGATGCAATCAATTACATTCTCATCATTTTGATGCTCCACATGATATCCATTTGCATGGGTTACTTGGGGAATTTAACAAGGTGTGATTATCTCTTGGTACATCTAGAGATTTTTCGACGTCTTTGTTCTATCTTGAAAAAAAAAATGGGCAGTGTTGCGCTCGATTGGCCAGGCAAAGTTCTTGTTGCCATTAAAGTTGATGTGAAAATTGGTTGTTACTATGATATACATACACATTACATTGTATATACCAACACCTATGACCAGATGCGTTTCCAACTCTTTTATTTATGATGGGAGCTAGAATTAGATTTTAGCTGATCCCATGTTCAATTGATACTTATACTTTGGTGTCATTACTACCGGGGAAAAAAATATATGTCCCTTTTCACATGCTTTATATGAGTCGGTACGTCTAACCCTCATTAATTTGGTTTTTTTTTTTTCATTTCCAATTTTGCTACATTTAGCTTAATTTGAGAAATTTCTTTATCTCAATATTCCAAGAGAATCTCACTACACATGTCAACCAATTACTTTAGGTTGAATACATTCCTAAAGGTAGTACTTTTGTTTTCATACTTCAACATATTCCGGTTCGTTAGTATTATGGATGCAGTAGAGAAATGAAATTTTATGACTCATATCAGCTTTTGTGAGTTCTTCCACAAAAATTGGAATACATGTGATTTTATTTGAACGTATGTTTTGAAACTACCGACTCTTTAATAGTCGAGCAAGCGGATTACATCCCACAGAACATTCAAATTTGGGAAGAAAATATCAAATACACAATAATGGTGCTCAAGTACTTTTAAACCCCAAATAAATATATTTGCAATAGAGTTGGTACAACCAATTAAACAATAGACCACATTCAACTATAGTCAATTTCATATTCAAGAGAACAAAATAGCATTAAGTTCAAAATTCTTAATGATTGAGATCAACAAAAATAATTTAAATTGACCCTTTATATAGTATGGACTTATCTTAAGAAAAAAAACAGAACTAGGCATGTTCTAAAAAAAATAAAATGATCCCATCAGGTATTCAATGTAAAAACCCACATTGGTTTTAGTTACATACCTCACATTTCTGGTTCCCACCGTATATATGCAGAACTGGTACAAACTTACTCGCGCACGCCCCAAAACCATCCTGGAACTGGAACTGGACCCGAGTTGGTTCGTTGGATCGGGGCTGAGTTGGTTCGCTGGATCGGGGCCGAGTTGGTTCGGGTTAAAGCGAACCAATCTCCATGCGAAGATAAGAACACATTGAATCCCAGCGTATGAACAAAGATTAAATTAATCTTACAAAGAGCACTCATATTTCATCGATTATTAGTGGGTGTCATATGAACAGGCTTTCCTATTTCACCCATTTTCTTTTGGGACAATTTTTTTTGGGATTGAGCAGACAACAGATCCCCTTTACTTCTTTCACGAACAACAGATCCGTTTCCCAAATCCCAAATTACAAACGATTAGATTAAGAAATAAGATTAGATTAATCAAAGTAATGCCTAAGCCTAATTATAATTAGTACATACACAGTACCACAAAATAATATACAAAGTAATTTCTGATTAGAAACGATAAATCAAAATAACCCCTAATTCTTAATTAAATCAATTTTCACTTAATTCCTGATTAAATAAATTTTTGCCACATATTTAATATACCCAATGTATATGCCAAAATCAAGAACAGTGAAAAAAAAACACAAAACAGGTCCAACTTATTTGATTTGATTCCAGCGATTTCCACATTAGCTTGACGTTAATCCGTGTAGTAAAAAAAATAGAAAAAAAATCAATCCATCTGATATAGCTCCATGGTACAACATCTTGCATGATAACGTTTCAGTAAATTATAAGGAAGAAGACAAAAAAAATAGAGAAGGAGAAGGATTCCATTGAGATGAGTTATTTAGTTACATGAATACACAAACGGAAAACCAAAATGCTTATGTTTTGAATACGCACACTGGCATGGGCCCTTTAACCAATGATCAATTTTTTTGGTTATTCATACCATTGTTGACCTTGTCCCATGTAAAGACTGAGCCCCTTGGTACGAACGAGACCCGTGTGATACCTGAGACCCGTGTGATACCTGAGCACCAGTGGTACTAGCATGCAACAAATGAGAATTGCCATATACCAAATTTACCCTTCCATCTACTACACCGGTACCGGACTTATTAGCAAGATCAATTTTAGCCCATGCCTAGTGACTCATTCCACTGGTTCGTTTCCTCCGGGGATTAATTTGGTTTATGGAGGTGGTAGTATTGGACTCATGGGTCATGTTTCTAAGGCTGTTCATGATGGCGGGCGCCATGTTTTAGGGATTATTCCAAAAGCTCTAAAGCCTAAAGAGTTAACTGGTCAGAGTGTTGGAGAAGTTAGAGTTGTTTCTGGTATGCACCAAAGGAAAGCCGAGATGGCTCGTCATGCTGATGCTTTTATTGCTGTTCCTGGTGGATATGGTACCTTTGAAGAAATACTTGAAGCCGTTACTTGGGCTCAGCTTGGAATCCACCGTAAACCCGTGGGACTTTTAAACGTCGATGGGTTTTACAACTGGTTGTTGTCTTTTATAGATAATAAAGCAGTTTCTGATAGGATTATATCTCCTTCTGCATGTCGTTCTGCATGTCGCATTATCGTTTCTGCTGAAACTGCCAAGCAATTGGTGGAAGGACTTGAAGAGTTTGTGCTAGAGTACGATGAGTTAACAACAAGTTTGGTATGGGAGCCGGAATCAACAACAGGAGTTTCTACGTAGTAATGATACGGTGGTTCAATTATGACTTCTGCACTTGGTTATCTATTACACTAATTCTTTAATGGTATTTCTTTTGGAGGTTTTGATAGACTAGCTAGTATATAGTTTTCTTTTTAAATGTTCATGCACATAGTTAAATGGTTGATATACTATGTTTACTTGGCCTTGAGAAGGGAGGAAACATGACTCGTGGTTAGTCGAAACAGTCCTGCCATTTTAGCCAGCAAGGCCAGGTTGTTTAAGCTATAGGTCTCTAATACCAAGTCCACTTCAACTTATATACGGTTCTCTTGTCCTTATCACCTCCACAGAGAAAATTCCTTTTATATTTATTCAATCTAGTTAAAATACCTTGGAAGTTTCAGCATTAACATCACATGATTTGAGATAGGGTCTAGAACCGATATAATTAAGATTGACCTGGTTATACCTACCGTGTTCAAGGTCTTAAGATTTATTCTACTCTGTTGAAGTGGAATACCAAGATACTTACCTGGAGCTTGTGTAACTTGTACCTTAAGTGCAGTTGCCATACCTATAGAAAAGCTTCAATTGTTTTGGAATTTTCATAAGTGCGCAAAGTAGGTTTGGCATCACTTATTCTCTGTCCAAACCACATGCAAAACTTGTCTAAAATAGCTATGGGGTCACAAGCATTCTTATAACTAGCTTTGAGGAAAATAATGCAATCATTTGCATACAACGAATGAGATACTGCAGGAGCAACTCTATCCACAAAATACCGGTAAAATCTTGCATCCTAAATCCGTCATTGATGACTCTAAAAAGAGATTCCATGCATATGATAAACATGAAGGGGGACAAAGGATACCCTGTCTTAAACCATTAGAATGTCTAAAACTCTTACTAGGAAAACCATTGATCAGAAACTGAAAAGATTCATTGTTAATCCAACTCCATATCCAATTATCATATCCAATTAACAAAAGTATCGGCAAAACCAATACTTTTTATAATCTTAATAAGCAACTGTCAATTGACCATATCATAAGCTTTGTCAATATCTAATTTCAAAGTCATTCATCCCTTTCCCCCTTCTTATTCTTAAAAGAATGTATTATTTCATTACATACCACAGTGGAATAAAGGATAGATCTACCTTGTTAAAGCATTGCTCGGTTTCAACCCAAAAGTTTTGCGATCTCAAGCTTGTTGTGAATGTTAAGTGATCAAAACTATATCTTGATTTTTAGTCTACTAAGTCCAGTTTCGGATAGGCTAGAATTGTAGTTGAGTATCAAAGACCACCCTTCAAGACTGAAGACCGACAATGACATTTTGGAGAACTTTTATATCAAGTATGTGAAGACCGAACCATTCTAGTATACTCACTATACCATTACTCTATCTATTGAGACTATGTCGTATGACTTATATAGTAGAATCACAAAGAACATGTTTCGAGTCAAGCTTGTCTTGTGAAAGATTTTTTGAAATATATATTTATTTATTTTTGAAACAAAGAAAGAAAACATCTTCATCAGCCGAGAATATTATATAACTTCTTGTTAACCTTCCTTTCACCCCTAACAAGATTTTCATACGGTTTAGGGATGCTACATTCAAAATCAAAGGAAGATTTCCTAGCTCTAGCATCAGTGGCTATTACATGAGCTATATTGTTTGCTAGTCTTTTAACATGACTTACTTCAGAAAACATAAAGTTCTTAAGTAGTTGCCTTATTTCATCTACATAGCCTTGGTTCGTCCAGTGGACTGTTGGTTTGGCATCACTGATAGATGTAATTACATTTTTATAATCAGATTCAAAGATAACGCTGCGGAGATTAAGTTCGTTGGCCCAAAGAACTTCCTGTTTCATTGCCCAGCATTCCGCTTTCTCTGGATCTAGTCCTCCATTTGAGTATCTGCCCCTTATGGCTCTTGTTGTTCCTGCATGATCTCTGAGAATTAGACCAATTTCTACATCCTTATTATTATAATCAAATGAAGCATCCATGTTTATTTTGAAACTGTTAAAAGAAGGCGGGCACCATTCAGGTGGAGTTTCTTCTATCTGTAAGTTAGACTGACTTAAAACCTCTAGCATGCATCGGTTTACCATTTGAGTAATATATGAACATATTAGCCGACAATTCAGGACCTTGGTATTGAAAACCTTAGCACATCTGTTTTTCCAGATATGCCAAGATATACACATTAATGTTGAGATCCATAGTTGGTTCTCCTGAGAGCCTGTTTGAGTAGAGGTAAACCAACTCGATATCCAAGATATTATCTCAGTGTGCTGTGACTGCATCCCTGATATATTTACATTCATTACCAACCAGATTCTTTTAGCATGATCACATTCAATTAATAAGTGTTGCAGAGATTCAACTTGTGTTTCACAGAAAGGGCAAAGAGTTTCTATATTTGTTTTGTAACCACTAATTTTCAATCTGGTAGGTACTATGTTCTTTAAACATTTTCATATGAATAGTTTTACTTTGTGTGGAACTTTTGTTTTCCACAGTTTTTTCCAAACAATTTGATGGACCTGTTGGTTGCTATTATATGTGGTGGGAGTTAGAATTTTGTAAGCCGATTTCACTGTAAATTCTCCAGTTCTATTTGGGGTCCAAATCATTCTGTCTTCTCCATATTGAGGTATATGCATCTTGAGAACTAATTCTATAATATCCTGTGGAAAGAGATCCTTAACTAATTGTGTATTCCACCTTCTGGGATTAACTAGTATAAGGTCAGAGACCTTAACAATCCTAGCTGGTTCCCTGTAATCTTCTCTTGGAATTGGAGGACCATCCAAACCTGTAATCCACTTATCATACCATACTAAAGCTTTTGTTCCACATCTTATTTCCCATTGATAATATTTTCTCACAAACTTCTAACCCTTTTTCTATTCCTTTCCAGGAGGAGTTATTATGTTGTTTCTATAGATGCAGAAAGTTACAATGAGGAGCATATTTGTTCTTCATATTTATAACCAACTGCTTATCAGACTCTGTACAAAGACGCCAAGCTAGTTTTGTAATCAGAGCTAAGTTATATTTCTCAAGATTACGGAAATCCAAACCACCATGTTCTTTAGACACACATAAAGAATCCAAAGAAATAAAATTTATTCCCTTGTTATCTTTATGACCCCACCAGAAATTCCTTTGGAGAGAGTCTAACTTCTGCAAAGTATTTTTCGGAATTTTGAAATTGCTCATGTAGTGAGCAGGAATGGAATTCAAAACCGTTACAGCCAAAGTAGTCCTAGCTGCCTGATTAAGAGTTTTTGAGTTCCATCCTTGAAAGCGATTCTCGTAGGCCTCTTTAATGGATTTAAAATAATTAGTTTTAGATTTACCCAAAAGTATAAGGAGATCTAAATACTTCTCTGAAGAACATAACTTTTTGACTCCTAACTTGTCAATAATTTCTAATTTAACTTCCTTAGTAACATCTCCACAGATGAAGGCTGATGATTTTGAGTAATTAATCATCTGGCCACAAATGCTTCCAAAATGTTCTAAGATATCTTTAATAATTTGGAGACCTGAATCTCAGGCTTGAAAAAACATTAAGCAATCATCTGCGAATAAAAGATGATTTATTGGCATCGAAGACTGTGATGTACTTATGCCTTGAATTTTGCCAGTATTTTGAGCTGCCTCCAAAGACTTTCAGAGATATTCCATAGATATAATGAAAAGATAGGGAGACAATGGGTCTCCCTGTCTTAATCCTCTTGTTGGAATGTGATATTTACAGGGATTACCATTCAGTCTTATGGAAATCGAAGATGTGGAAATATATTGATGCACAATTTGTCTCCATTCCTCACAGAAACCCAAATGAAGAAACATATTATCGATGAAAGTCCATTCTACTATGTCAAAGGCTTTCTACATCTCTAGCTTAAGAGCCACTAAAGGAGATTTCTTCTTCGATTTCTTCATTGAGTGAATTAACTCGTGAGCCAGGATAATGTTATCATTGATTAGTCTTTTAGGAACATATGCCACCTGAGCTGGTCTTATCCATGAGAGACTTCATTCTGATGATAATTAACTTGGATATTATTTTATAGAATCAATTGCATAGACCAATTGGCCTATAATATGAAGGGGTTGCAGGATGTTGGGTCTTAGGGATCAAACAGATAATTGTTTGATTAATTGAATCTGGTAGTCTTTTTGTAGCAAAGAAATGATGCACCATGTGAGTGATATCATCTCCTACCACATTACATTGGGATTGATAAAATACTGCAGTGAAGCCGTCTTGTCCAGGAGCTGACTAACTAGACATACTCATTAAAGTGTTATACACTTCTTCTTTGTCTGGAACAACTAACAGTTTTTCATTATCTTCCTAAGAACCAGTTGTTGAATCATATGAAAAGAAGATTCCTGAAACTTTGGATCTGTAGATGTAGCTATAGATGAAAAGTGTTGGTTTAGCAGGTTTCTAGATCTTATCTATTATGACACCATCTTCCTGAAGGATCTCTAAGAGCGGTAATGTTATTACGTGATCTTCTTCTATTGGATTTAGCATGAAAGTACGCTGTATTATTATCTTCATCCCTAACCCAGTGATCCCCTGATTTTTGATGCCAGAATCCAGATTCTATTTTTTCCCAATGCTTTAAACTATCTATAGTTTCCTGAATTTGGCGACTAGTGGCAGGACCATAAGGAAGAGACTGAAGTTGAGAGAAGTTATTTTCATAGTACTTCAAATGATCACTTATCTTCCCAAAGTCCTCTCTGCACCATTTTGCTAATTTCCTTCTTGTATGATTGAGTTTGTCATTTAGACTTAAATTTGAGTCCTGATTATTCCATGAGTTAATTATAGTATTCAGACAAGCCGAATCCCATAACCAACATTTGTAGAATTTCCAGGCTCTTGTTGGTTTATGACAATGTTCCTCAGTATAAAGAAGAATAGGGCAGTGATCTGAAGCTCTAAAAGGAAGATGATGTAATTGGGAGTTAGGATACTGTATTTGCCATGAAGCATTATGAAGAGCAAAATCAATTCTAGCTCTTATATAACCTTTACCATCAGTCCAATTTGACCACATATAATTTGAGACAATAAATCCTAAGTCCATTAAACCCGCTGAATCTATTACATTCCTTACCCAATTATCCAAAGAATTATTATTAGAACTCTGTCCTTTGTTATGTAAATGGACATTAAGATCCCCCAAAATCATCCATGGTTGAAAAACATTATCACTGAGATCTTTCAAATCATAATGAGATGATCCATACACACATGATAGAAGCCATTCTTCTTTAGATGGGTTGGATTGAATTAACAGATGAATCATATTATCTGCACTGCAAACTACTTCACAAGGAAAACCATTTTTCCAAAGAACTACTAGACCTCCTGAAAGACCTACTGAGCTAACATACCAAGCATTTGGATAAGAGTATCTCTGACAAAAATTTTTAGCTTTTTCAGCGCTAATTTTTGTTTCTGATAGAAAAATTAGATCAGGATTATGCTTCTTAATAATTTCTCCTAGATAATCTCTAGTGTCCTTAGCTGCATAACCTTGAACATTCCAAGCTAGTAATTTCATTTTCAAACAAGCAATGAGGTAGTACTGATGATTGATATTTAGATAACTGAAAATGAAAAATTTAACAAGGTTGAAATTTGAGTTTTGAGATAGAAGATTGTATGATACCTGTTGAGCCACACTTGGAGCTTTGCCTCTGAGGGATCTGGCATAATTTTGTTTTGACACTGTTCCATGATAAGATTGATGAGAATTAGGAGTTGGTGATTGATCATCTAAAAGCACACGGATGTTTCCTGCTGTTGAATTATTGGAGCTAGAGGGTTGATAGCTTGTTTGATTCATTTCAAAGTGGCGAAAGAGGGATTGAATTGGTTCCTTAAAAACTCTAGGATTTCCAATATTATCTGGATCTATGTTTTCAGCATTAAAATCATCCATTCACAGATCAAACTCACCCATAGCCAAATAAGATTTAAGAAGGGCCATATTATTTCCTGGATTACGATTCAAAGTATCAAAGATAAAGCGATCTTGATGATTCCCACCTTGACTAGATTGTAGGTTATCGATTTGAACATTTAGATGAGAATCAGGGACTGAGCTAGGACCTCGTTTTTCCATTCTTATCCTTTTACCGTATCTCTCAGACATGTCCTCTCTTTCTCTTGCTCTATTAATAACTTGTAACATACCTTGTGGATTGAATTTAATTGTTGTGACTGGAATACCAGGGACCACCGAGTCAACTATCTGTGTGATAAACTGAGCTGAGTTGTGATGGCCTTGAGAAGTTGTCAACATCCTCCTAGAAGATTGATTGTCATCACTATCCTTGTCCGCATGTGGATTATTTACTTCATTTAGCACTACTGGGATGATTGCATGCTGATTTTGATCCTCTGCATGCATGTTATCTACCAGTTGCTGCTTAGACTCCAGCATAGGTTGAACTTGAGGATGATTAGAAGTCACTCTAACACCCCGATTGTCTGGATAAATCCAAGAGGGAGGATCCGTGATAGAGTTTGGTGATAGATAACCCCTTTGTTATTGGAGTAGAAAATTTGCAATCATATCACACTCATTATCTTTGTGGTCAATAGTATAACAGTATCCACAAAGGTTGAAAGGCTGCTTTTCATAAAAGATACGTAGCCATACATCTTCATTTACTGCATTTTTGAGCCAGAATCCTCTTCTCAAAGGATCTCTTACATCAACCAGTACTAACACCTTTTGTACCTTGGCCTTTGGAACTATGTAATTCGGTGGATCCGACTCTTTCACCTCTCCCATAGCAGCAGCAATTCCTTGCACAATTGGTGGATATGCAAACTCCGGTTGCATGTTATATAAACGAAGCCAAAGAAGGACTTTTGTTAGATCAACTGTGTTCCTTGGAATTGAAGGGATCCATGGTACCAAAGCTAACAAATCACCCTCTATGAACCAAGGACGAAACTTGAGAACCGTCTCATATTCTTCTGACGTGTAAAACTTTATCATAAAAGAACCATCCTCTTCTTTTTTAATGAAGATGTCTTTACTTTTGATCCATAACTTTTTTAACTCCTTATCTAGCTCAGTGACTGTATAAGTTTTAGAAGAATAAACCTTTCCTAGAAAGCAGAATGTCCACTGAGCCGCCCCTTGAATCAGATCCTCAGCAGATACCTCAGGTAACTTTAAGGCATTGAGCCTTGCAGAAAGTATTGTGATTTCCATTATACCTTGGGGTTGAAGCGAGTGTTGGTTTTTTATGTCATGGAAAGAGCAGAGAGAGATGGGTAATAAAGCGGAGGAGAAAACAAGAATGATACCTAAAGAATAAAGGAGTTCACCATATTGATGATGGGTGAATGTTGGACACTTGTTCAAAAGTCTGTCAAATTTGCAGCAGATGAATAAAAGATTATAGTTATTACAGCTGCATAATTTAATTCAATCCATTAGCGTGTGAGAGAGAAGGTTTTCAGAGATAAACAAGTCGAGGAAGGGAGAGAGAGAGTATAATCAAGGATAAACAAATAGATTAAGTGGGAAAAGGTGTAAATCTTCAGACAGATTAAATCCAGATCTTCACGTATCTCATCAAAGCAGGGTATAAGAAGATGGAACACAGATTGTCAGGAAAAACCACTCCGACCTCTCGGCGTCCGTCCAAGTGCAGCGTCAACCTATTAGACAAACATAAGAACAAATTGGATCAAATTAAAATGAAATTTAGATTAAACAGAAAACATTAAAACATGCAAGATTATTAAAAATTGATCAGATTAAAATTGGCTTTCAGGAAATCGACTAGATGAAGACTGAGTTAACACCGATTCCTTATTCTAGGAGAGAGTTCCTTTTTTCTCTTCACAGATTATAATTATTCCGCCTTTCTTCGTATGGACGCGTTATATAAAAGCCTTAAAGATTTTGAAATATGATTTAATGATTAGATTTTCAAAGGTCCTTAATAATATTAGTTTTATGAATTAATTTGTGGATCAATTGAAAATTACTCATGCAAATGATTATATAACTTGAGAATGTTTCAAACATCATAAGAGAGAAATATGAACTTAATGAAACTTTTACTCAGGGTAGGTTGGAAAACCAGTTTGTGAAGCATAGATATCTGAGATATCAAAATAAACGAAGGTTGGGGAACCAGTTAGCGAACCGCAAGTTTAGTTGGGAACAGTTCACGAACCCGGTTGGCGAACCGTGGTGAACTGAGTTGTACAAGTTGGATGAATAGGATAGCAGTTGGCTAACCCGGTTTGCATACCTTGGTCAACTAAGTTCCTTAGTCTTGTAGGATTGGCGAACTTGGTTCACGAACCGTAGCATCTTGACTCGTGAACAAGCCCTACGGTTGGCGAACCGTTGTAAAAACTGCCCGGAGAATGTTTAACAGATGCTTAATATGTTTAAATACTTCTGAGACTTCATTGACTACTTAAAAACTTATTTATTGATTACTTAAACACTTATACTAAGTTGTATCATGATTAATTTATTATGTTTAACATTGATAGATCTCTCTTAAACACTTCTAAGACTTAATTGATTACTTAAACACTTATGTGTTTGTATCATGATTGATTCCTTAGGTGTTTAAATGACCATAGAATAGATTTCAGTTCTTTGGATTATTTGCCAAACCAAAGATACATTATACACGGTTTCGTAACCGAACCTATGTGTACAATTAAAGACTTAAGTTTTTATCTTGATTATAAAGTTATCTTAGCTTGAATTCTAAGCTAACCCTGGTCTTTGAAACTAAAAATAGAGCATCTCTGTCAACTGAGGAAATCAATCTATTACACTTTATGTCCTAGTTGATTATAGAGTAGTCATCTATTGACCTTCTAGGTCTACAACTAAAACACTTCGCTTGGGGATTCGTGAAGTCAGGTACGACTATCTTTACCTTGATAGTTCTTGAATCATGATCTTTCTCTTATGTTATCGAGGTTTTGGTAATCTCTTTCAGGAAAGATAGATAGTAAGCGCAAAGTTCTTTTCTTATAAGACTTTGTTATTCCTAAAAATAGAGATCTAAAGTTTGATCTTAGATGATCTTTCGAAGATTTTTATTGAGAGATGGTTAAGAATCTAGTATGCTATTCGGGAGTCGTAAGATATGTATTTGTGAGGTTTGCTAGCTTTGTCTATTGGAAAAATATTTTCACACTTAATCTTAGATCTAAACGGAAATCAAATGGCTTATACGTTAGAGGAAGATTGGTACCAAAAGACTTCACTTCGACTAAAGCAACTTTTAGGATGTAAAGGGCGTCATCTAAGGGAATCAGGTGTGTAGAACCTTGCGAAGTTCAACAGACTTAAGGAGCACGACTGTAACTGAATCACATGGAGAGGTTGATTCGGTGTGAACTACAATCAAGTCCGAAGTCTGATAGTATGCTAGTGTCTGTAATGGCTTAATACAATGTGTTGTTCAATCTTGACGAGTTCCTTCGGTTTTTCTGCTATTATAGTTTCTTTGTTAACAAAATTTATGGTGTCTTCTATTTTTCCTTTTCCGTATCATATTATTTGTCTTTATAAATGCATTTACACAGGTTTGCATGTATTCAATCTAAGTTGATACGTCAGTTAATTGTAATCGATTACCCGACTAGTTTCTTGTAAAATTTGTATAAATAACAAGTTTAATCACTTGGCAGAATTCCGAGCAATTCATTTGGTTACGATTAGATTGATCTTGGGTATTGATTTTTGAGATCGTCCAAGTACTCTGCTTAACAATAAGGTTCACGGAACTTGTGTCTATATACATACTGATTGAGTAGAGTTTGAGATATTAACTCTAGCGGTATAAATATTGTCAAGGATCATTAATTTAGTCTACTTGAAATTGCATTAAGTTTTGTCTATACAGTTTGTCGAACAAAAACGTTAGGTGTTGAAAAAAAATGGGGGTACAACAACCAAACCCAATATTTCGTTTGGCAATCTGAATGGACTAACTCCAATATACTTTCAAAAGAATCAATTATACAGTCAGACTCGATCAAAGAAAAATATATCTAAGAGTTATATCTCTCCCAACAGAATCAGAGTTAAACGAAAACAAGTGCATTAACCTGATTATAATATATGACTTATTGGACGGTATCAAACCGATATCTTTTGTTTTTATCACAACCTATTTAAGACCTACCGTGTATAAACCTATTTAAGCAACAATCACTAACGGAATATTTCAACACGCTGTCCACTTAAAACAGGGTTAGTCCAGACTGGTTTAACAATGTGAAAAATACAAAGCCAAGTGTCCAAGATCAATCAAGTCTTATCTAACAAAAAGGTTGGATTTAACAACTATAATTGATTAATGTACAACCTGTATTATTTCAATTATTTAAAGAAAATATAATGCGGAAAAGAAAGAACATACATACCAGAATTTCGTTAATGAGGAAACCGCAAATACAGAAAAACCCTGGGACCTAGTCCAGAATAAACACACACTGATTATAAGTTGTTACACCAATTTCCTACCACCTATTCGGACTAGATGTAATACCTACTTAGATGTACATTCAAGCACTTGTAGAACTCCTAGCTAGAAACTGATTCTCTTTAGGATTTCTTCTCGTATAACTTCTAGAAGAAAACAAATTCTCTTTAGAAGTTATTCCTGAAAATCTTGTAGCAGAACAAGGTTCTGTTAAGAAGATACAACAACACGGTTGATACTTTTCGATATTTTTTTCCACAAAACACTGAATCGATTTCCTTTTAGATGTAAATCAAGGTTTTGTAAATATTGTGTTTGTTTTGAGAAAGAAAATTACTAGGTAAAAGTAATATCAAAACAAACTTGTAGATTAGGGTTTATTATACTCTTCAAGAAAGGAAGAGAAACCTAATTATTCTACAACAAGAACAACTAGAAAAAATCTAGAGATATCTTGTTTAAAACTTCTTAAGGATTATTTACGAGATACCTTAATCAAAGTTTTCTTTATAGATCCGATTTCGACCAATTAGAGTCGACATATGATCGAGAACTGAAATCTATCAGAACCTAGGTTTATGATTAATAACTCTTGAATTGTCTTATATCAGAAGATAAAACCTTAGAACAGACAAGAGGTGAAAAACCTATATTACAAGTTGTAAAACAATCACGGAGATTATTATCAACTTGGTTTTGTGATACCCAACACAAAGTCTTTTATCTCACTCTTGTTCACGAGGAACAGAAGACATGGAAAACAACATGTGAAGCATACGCCAATTTTCCAAAGGGATGAAAAGGTTTAGCATTCACGAACTCTTTATTTATAGTGAATAATTTAGCTTGAAAGCTAAGCTAGGTTTTAGGCTATTTTCCTTTTTCAAGACTCTCCTAATTATGGGAGTCTTTCGTAAGTTACAAATATCTTGCATAAATAATTGAATAAATAATTGTTAGCATGTATCGTATTTATGTGAATAAATCACATTTTAACTTAGGCAGGAATTAAAAGATATCACAAACACTTTAATATGGTAATCAAATACACTTTAATTGGATTAATATATAGCCATCATGCCTAGATAAGGAAACATCAAAAACTTGACTAAAAAAAGGCTTCTAGTCACGTACTTGGGCTCAAGTCCGTGAACCGTTACAAACACTCCGTGGATTATTTCCTACTAATGAACTGCAACAGTTTTAGCAATTCTTATAATTGTTGCTTTAATAAATCACTCATAACGTTATCGTTATAACTCGGAATTGAGTGATTCTTGGTTCGTTGAATTCGTAAGCTCATTTACTATAATATGAAAAACTTTTCAGGGATAAAGGTTATTGTCACAAAAGTCGTGGCACAAATAACCTCGAGTATGTATACATAAATGTACATATACTATCATAGGAATTGTTCCATAGAGTGAGCATTTGTTTGGATAGATTAGAAAGGTAGAATTGAACAAGAATCCAAATGAGATCAATTACAACATACCTTAGTTGATGAAGTCCTTGTTGATGACTTCTTGTAGTCTTCAAACTTCATCCTTCAAGGATAGCTTCGATTCTACTTCTTAGACATAATCTAGTCCAAAACTATGTTTAGTATACTAAACCAAGAATTCATTTTGGAAACTAAAATGTATAAGTAACTTGACATACCAACTCTTGTGGGTTCAACCGAGCAATGCTCTAACATGTCTATTTAGTATCCCCTGCGTTTTCATACCCGAGTCATAAGCATGCTGATTAGAAGATATTAATTATTTTATCAAGTATTCTCCTTAATCTATTCGTAATAATTTTTATTATAATGTTCTTGGAGAAATTACACATACTAATTGGCCTATAATCCCTAACTGAATTGGGACAAGATTTCTTAGGATTCAGGGATATTGATCTTATATAATTTAGAGGCTAATTGTCCATTAAGGAAAAACTCCTTAACAAGTTAACTAAACTAGGACCAACTTGTTCCCAGTACATAGAGAAAAAGAATACTTGAAGTTCATCTGGTCCCGTGGATTTACGGGAACCCAACTTGTTTCACAAGTATCCTAATCTCATTGGTAGATCATGACAAATAATTCTTGAGTTATCATCGGAAGAAATAGCAGCAGGGAAAAATCTTTCAACATAAACATCATCACATTCATTCATTGAGGAAGAAAATAAACTTGAAAAATGATCAACAACATGGTTTTCAATTTCATTAATATTATCAAGCCATCTACCATTATTATCCAACAAGTTAATTACTAACATAATGCTACTTCTCCTAGCCAGCGTACAAGAATGAAAAACTTCGTATTCATGTCCCCTTCAACTAACCAACTAAAATTAGATTTTTGGTTTCAAAATATTTCCCTGATCCTGAGAAACTGTAAATAAGCACACAAACATTAGTTATATGAACTTTATTTTCATTAGATGGGTTATTATTAAAGTTACACTGAGGCGGGATCAAATACTGCAAATCCTTTTTAATGTTAGCATTTAAATTCCCAGACGCAATCTCATACCATGTTTTAGATTCCTTTGAAATTTATTAACAAAATGGAAATAATGTTGTTTAGTGCTTAAAGAAAAAACAGAACTTCTTGCATTTCTAACAACCTCATTAAACCTCTCATCCTCAGTCCATATTGCCTCGAGTTTATATGGCCTTGGTTCGAAGATTCATTCGGGTTCCAAATCTATTAAAAGCACTCTGTGATCTGAATCACAATAAGGAAGACGCAATACATGCGCATTCGGGAACTAACCGCACCATTGGGGGTCAGTTAGGGCCATGGGCCCTCAGATCAATAAAACTACACTGGTTTATAACATTCTTCATCTCCTCCATCTTATTAGCAGAAATTTTCTTGCCACCAACCATCTCATGCACACTAGACATTATATTTAGGTCCTTCATGGCTATAAAACTACATGATTGAGAGAATAACGAGCTTTAAAAGATACAACCTCAAGAAGCCCAGACAACCCATTGCAAAGTACAAAATGAAAGATTGAGAAAACCTAATGACATTTGGAAATATCCGTTAAGCTAGGGAGCCCATGAGAACAGATAAAAACCCTAATCAATATCATCGTTATCAAGCCAGCCGCCACCGATCTCCCTGACGATCACAAGCGATTACAATATCTCAACTTGATTTTGTGAATCCAATTATCAATAGGTTCCTTGATTTTGTGACGCTAGTTAACATTAAAAACCAGGTCTTTGTCGATTAAAATTTGAAGATGAAGATCTGGAAGTTTGTTCATTATCAGTATCCAACACCATAGTTGGTTAAAAACTAAAGGTGTGAGAGATGGGTGCAAGATATTTGTCAGTAATAAAATTCATTGTTAGTTAAGAACTTTAGGTATGGAGACGGGTGAAAAGAGTAAAAATCTCTCGTCTCTATAAACACCATCAGTACAGAATAAACCTGCTCGAGTGCAAGATATTTTTCCCAGTATTGAGCGCCTCATTTCCTGCAACGCCATCCTTCCTCTCCTTCATTACACGCTCATCCAATGATGCAGAACTGATCTTGAGGACATAATTCTTATTATACCCATCTCGTGATTTGAGGTATTTGCAACAAGTATAAGCCAATAAGGAAAAATTGTTGTCCAAGGAAAAAAGCAACAGTAGGCAACCCAAAAGTGGCCGAATTAAAGCATATACTAAATCTAAAGACTTAAAGGTTTAGAAAAAATAAAGTTCGCACGTTGAATGGTGAATAAACTCTCGCTTCTTATTAGCCGAAATAAGCCTTTTATGTCTTTTGTGAAGCGAGTGTTTTGATAAGGACACTTGGCAATGTATGATTGATAAAAATTACAAACTTAAAAGAAAAACTTAACTTACCGTGTTTTGAATGTATTGGAAGTCCAAATTCAATTCGCAAATCGAGTACTTACCATATCACGACTCCTTCCCCAAACTAATACATAAAGAATAGTATAAAATACAAAATATTAGAATTCCCTCCTAGGAGGTCCCTACTTTCCTTTCAGGCTTAAAGATACCCACGTATACCACATATATTTTCTGCGAATAAAAAAGAAAAAAATATAATAAAAGAAGGGTTGGCAAAAATCTAGCTGGGATTAAGTATAAATCATAGCATGGGTATATATTATTATGAGAAAAATTATTATCCCGTCCATCCATCCTATTTTCCAAAATTTCATAAACATCACAAAATATTTAAATTATTGTTTTCCAATTTGGTATAGTTTTCAAAAACAGTTTTCTGTTTTTAAAAACAGAGAAAACAGAAAACAGGAGAAAACACGTTTGGTAGGGACATTTTCAGAAAATGTTTTCTATCTGTTTTCTGTTTTTGAAACAAAAAAAATGAAAACAACCAATTATTCTTTTCTGTGTTTTCTCTTTTCTTGGTTCTTTTTTTCTTTTCAGAACAAAGTAAGAGATCGGGGGAGTGACTGCAAGTGAGTCATAGCTAATATCACTATCTCTTAGACGAATATTTATATTTAATCTGATTTAATTGATTTTCCTTGTTTTCAAAAACAGTTTATCAAATAATTTTTAAAAAATGAAAATAAGGAAAAAATGATATGTTTTTAAAACCCGTGAAAAATTATTTTTGAAAATTGTACCAAACAGGTTGGCCTTTCTCGTATTAGTATAGCAGCTAACATGTCTGGAGTGTAGCCTTTTTCGTATTAGTATAGCAGCTAACACGTCTGCAGTGTAGCGTAACAAAATAGTGGTGTAGGTTAAGAGTGTAGATTTGTAATACTTTTTTGGGACATATCGTCGTGTCAACCTTTGTTACTTTGACTGTCCCCTGACTCCCCTTTGTTGTACAACTGCATAGGGTGCAGATCAATTACGATTCGTCTTCTTCTGTTCCATTATTGATACTTACAATCTCTTCTTTTTTTAATATACTTCCTTGGAAGAAATTTCTAGAGATTTCAAAAACAAAAAACATGGGTAGTCACACAAAGCTGAATCAAAACCCACTTTTAGATTACCGTTCCAAAGTGGATGATGCTTGGTACACAGTAGATAAACTAATTTTCAGCAAGAAAAACAATAGTCTTACAGTTAGATATGTAGAGTTTGATGAAGATGATAATGAGATATTCAATCTCAAAGATTTCAAAACTATCAAAGAATTAGATGAGTTTATCAACAGATTTCGTCCGACTTGTGTTCAGGTACAGGATGGAGAGTGTTATCGTTTGAGACGTGGATCCAATGTCTGTGCAGCACTCGAAAAAGATGACGGAGATCGTAGGTTTTACGATGGTGCAATTGAATCGGTGAGTTGACCCAATTACCGTTTCACTGTGAAATTAAATTCTTTGATTTTTGTTTATTTTATCCTCTTTTATTTCCGATGTATGTGTTCGTATGACTAATCTAGGGTATGATGGTTGGTCCTTCAGCTTTCATCTATAAGAAAAAGCTTAACTTATGGTTTCATCTATCAGAATTTTATGGAATCGGTGAGTGAGTGTGTCAAATGTCAATGCCTTACTCTCATTAGTTGATTCAGAGATTTAGAGTTTGACTCGTTTGACTTTAGTTGAATTTTTTATCCGTACTCTCCATGGTATTATCAACAGATACACCGGTGAACAGTGGGAATTGAGTCGGTGAGTTGGCCCGCTGACCGGTTCCTATTTTAGATGCTTTTAGAGATTAGTGCAAAGTCTTTTAAATCCTCAGGGTTTTATGTTTTTGGTTGTGTTGGGACTTGAGGGTTGAGGATACTCAGGAAATGATATTTGACTAGGTTGAATTAATGTAGTAATTTTTAATATAATTACACTACATGGTGTTACGAACAGATAAACCGCAAACCTCACAGACGTGAACGGGGAGAAGAGAGATGTTCATGTAGATTTGTAGTTGGTTGGCTAGAGGGTCCAAATGCATGGAGTACTCAAGAGATAGGAATTGATGGTATTTGTCAACTTCAACCAGGATCCCCATTATTCGACCAGGCGCTGGCAAGTTTCGTTAAGCTGTCACGAGCACGGATTGGTTTGGTTTCAAATGATAAAGTTATGTGATGTTTGAATTTGCCAAAATAGTGCCAATGCAATGGATGGAAGATTGGATGGGTTCGTAGTTTGTATTATCTTTTCGGACATCTTCAATTTTATGAATTTGGTAGTAATAGTAATTTTGTTCACTAGTTCTCTCTCAAGTTGAAAGTGATATTGATATACTTCTTGATTGGTGTTTTCAGTTTTGAGAACCTTCATGACTGCAGTTGCGTTAGAATTTCATCAAAATGAGGTGCTCTTGTGATTTACACTTCTCATAGGTTTTGAACCTCCATGACTATCCACCCATGCTTCGAGCATTTTATCATTGAAATCCTTCTCCATAAATAGTAGAGTTTTAATTTCAATTATAATTGAAAAAATCGGAGACCTATTTTGTATTAGGTGTTAGATTCCAGAGGAGTAAACTAAAAGAGACTAACAACATGGAGTAAACAAAATGTCAATGTCTAATGCACACCGGAAAATGTAATGCTCGTGTCCCTCTATTATTGCAGTTGCCGGGGAGAGAAATTGCTTGTGCACAGTTTTCTGTTAAGCGAAATTGCTTGTGCAGAGTTTCCTGTTCAGCCAATTAAAATTCCTCGTAATGATACAGATGGGAAGGTAATTGCAACTGAAGTCATCTGGCAAGAGCAAACTTATTTTTCTTACCAATTCTTGCCACATTCCGACTTTTTAGTTTTCACCGATGTCTTAACTCAGACCAAAAACTGCTAGTCTTAATTCGGCCAGGAAACTGCATTACAATTCTTCTGATTACTAAAGTTCCGTATATCCAATTGAGTATCGGTTTTTACCCTCCATTCAAAACTTTTGGTTCAACATGTAACAGTAGTAGCTAGATATACAGTTCTAGGCCAGATTCTAGTCGTGTAGTGTGTAGAGATTAATACAAATCACAAAATTAATCATCGATTGTGGGATTGTCACTTCTCATAAGTTCTGAACCTTCAAGACTATTACACCAAACTTGTGCTGTATGCTTCTCACGAGTTTTGAACCTCTGCTAGGAGCATGACATCCGCGAATACTGAAAATAAGTCACATTATGAAAGTCAAGTTTCTGTTTAGGATTTAAATATCAAAATTCTTGCTAAAATGAATCATAATTAACACTCGAAATAAATAAAAATAATCCAAATTTGCGGTGTGCTTTTCTAATATACGACTGTTGGTGTTTGGTTTCCCACATGGGACTTCG
This sequence comes from Papaver somniferum, assembly GCF_003573695.1. Classification (NCBI taxonomy): domain Eukaryota; kingdom Viridiplantae; phylum Streptophyta; class Magnoliopsida; order Ranunculales; family Papaveraceae; genus Papaver; species Papaver somniferum. The sequence continues at coordinate 15,130,173 of NC_039366.1, forward strand.
CCCTTGATGGCTTAATCCTGTCCATCATCATGAATCATGATAGGCAGCGGTAACATTCCTTTCCCTTGTGTGTTTTTCTTTTTTTTTTTCTTTTTGTTATTTTTTCCCCTCTTGTTGTACGTTTATACTAGATTTGTGCCCGTGCTACGCACCGGGCATTTTGTTTCTTTTAATTTGCTGTGTGTGGGTTTCGTCCCTCCCCGTGGGGATGAATTTTTGATTTAGTGTGCACGAGGTTCGCCCCGTCCCGTGGGGATGCATCTTTGATTTGGTGTGTGCGGGGCTTTGCCCCACCCCGTGGAGATGCATTTTCGATTCGGTGGGCGCGGGGCTTCGCCCCGTCCAGTGGGGATGCATTTTTTATGTTGTGTGTGTGGGGCGAACATTTTTGATTTGGTGTGTGGGGGGTTCCCCCTCCCCGTGGGGATGCATTTTTTATTTGGTGTGCGCGGGGCTTCCCCCCGTCCTGTGGTGATGCATTTTTTATTTGGTGTGTGCGAGGCTTCGTCCCGCCCCGTGGAGATGTATTTTTTATTTGGTGTGGTGGGCAAACACATTAAATAGGTGGAGAATATGTGAATATTTTATTTACTTTTTCATTTTTTTTTCGCCGAAAATATGTGGATTTTTTCCCCTTTATATATTAATTTGGAAAAAAGAGTCCTATATGGTAGATACTCGATTTCCAAATTGAATTTGGACTTCCATAAAATTCCAAACATGGTAGGTTAGGTTTTCCTTTTGAGTTTGTAACTTTTAAACCAATCATACGTTGCCAAGTGTTCTCGCGAATCCAAATCAAATTTGGTTTCCTTTTTTAATCTTTTCCTATTCTTTTGAAACCAATCATACGTTGCCAAGTGTCCTCGCGAATTCCAAATTGAATTTGTTTTTTTTTTCTATTCTTTTTAAACCAATCATACTTTGCCAAGTGTCCTCACCAAAACGCTCGTTTCATAAAACTCAAAAAAAGCTTATTTCGTCCAATAGAAAGCGAGGGTTTCCTCACCATTCAACGTGAGAGATTTATTTGTCTAGGCCTTTAGGCTAACCCCTATGGGATAGATTGGACTGCTAGATTGGCCAAAAAGTGTTGCAAATCAAGAAAAAAGTGTGGGAAAAAAATTAACACTGATAGTTGATAGTTCTCTCTCCTAGCAAGTGATCGTAGTCCAACTATCAGCGAGATTGAAATGCTGAACCGTTCGTCGCTCAAAAAGTGGTCTAAACGCTGAACCATTCAGCGCTGGGAGAAAATTTTCTGATCTAACGGCTGAGATTTAAAGCGCCGAACCGTTCAGCACTGAGAAAATTTTATGATCTAACGGCTGAGATTTAATCTTTTCCTATTCTTTTGAAACCAATCATACGTTACCAAGTGTCCTCGCGAACGGTTCGGCGTTATATGGTGGTCCCGCTGCTAATCTAGTTGCTAGATTAGCCATCCCATATGACTTAGGAGATTGTGTATGCTGACGTGAATGGCCAATCTAGCAGCTAGATATCTATCCCATAAGACTAAGCCTTAAGTCTTTAGATATCTTATTTTCACCCGCAAAAATAAATTAAAAAAAGATTTCCCAGACCCGTTAATTTTTTTAACTGAAGACGTGCCATACTTTTTGACAGAAGAACAATCAATAGAAAATGACTTTTCTTTTTTTTTTGCTAAGAAAACACCCTAATTATATTAACTTAAAAGAGAGTTACAAACATTCAAGATGGGTTCTCTCCTGACCACATTGATCAAAAAAGAAGGAAAAGAGACCCAAATATTCTTAAGATGATACTTTCTAGCACGACGTGCAAGCCTGTCTGCTAGTTTGTTTTTCGTATGCTTAGTATAAACTACTTTAAAATTATTACAACTTAAGAGTAAATATTTGCAGTCCAGCAAAATATCCTTGCATCTCCACTCGACGCTAACTCCGCTTCCATTAACAAAATTCACAACTTCAAGACATTCAGAAAAACGAGAAACTGTTACAACGATATATGGATCCGTCAATATTTGTTGATAACCTGTTAGAGAATAAGTTTTTAGTGTGCGAATCACTTGTGTGCTCTGCCAGCTATTACAGGTGTTGGTTTTACATTGGTGTTAGCATCTTGTTACGTGTCAGTTAACTATTGGTTTTAGCTTCTCTTCCAGACTGTATAATGTCGGCCAGATAAGTTCAATAAATATATGGTAAGAGTATCCTGTGTTTGTAATGAAAATCAATTCAAGAAATTAATGAAACTGTTCTTCATTATCTCTGAGAGATTGTTTAGCAACATTATTCTCTCTGGCATGGTATCAGATACCTGTCTTTTCGAACCCTAATTTCTTCATCAAAACATCAACAACACCATCAACAATGGTTGAAACTGAAAAACGTATCCCTCTTACATTCAAACTACCATCAAAACTCTCATCAACCAATTACACCTTATGGAAATCTCAGATTGTACCACTATTACGTAGTTATAATCTCTCAAGATTTGTTGATGGATCTTATCAATGTCCAGTTAAATTCTTCCGAAAAACATCTACTGCTGGTGAAGCTCTTCTTGAAGCGTTTACAATACCAGATCCTGATCCTAACAATGATTTCATTCGCAATCCACTCTACAATTACTGGATAAATCAAGATCAAGCAATACTTTCCTGGTTATTTAGTGCATGCACTGAAGAGACTCATTCACAGGTAATTGATTGTACTTTCTCTCATGAGATATGGACTAGATTAGAACATAATTTCAATGCTACTACTAAATCAAGGCTGATGCAACTTAAATCCGATTTGGTCAATCTAAAGAAAAGTAGTGAATCTATGATTGTTTACTTCAATAAGGCTATATCTCTATCATATCAGCTAACACAAATCGGTAGAGAAATTTTTGATGAGGATCTTGTATTACATATCCTACAAGGTTTACCACCTGAATTCAATGCTTTTAAAACTTCTATCACCACTCAACAATTAAAGAACGATAACCTCATTACCTCTTATGAGTTACTTGGATTATTTCTATCTGAAGAATTGCGTGTGAATTATGATTCTAAAATTGATCTTACATCAGCCTCTGCGAATGTCACCACACAACAATCAAATTACTCTCATACACCTCCTTATTCACAATTTGATTCTCAATACCCTGGTTACTGGCAATATCCTACTACTTATTATTAGAATTACTCTGGTCCTCCACAATATCCATCTTAAAATTATAAAGGTTCCAATTACATAGGTTCTTTTAATGGAAATAGAGGTAATAGAACTGGTGGTGGTTATAGAGGTGGTTTTCGTGGTGGTCGATCCGATTTTGGTGGTAGAACTGGAAGATTTGATTATGGTGGTCGATCTCATAATAACAACAATTTATTTCCACCACAATCTTCAGCTCCTAATCCTGATTTGCCTCCTCCTTGTCAAATTTGCAAGAAGGATGGTCATCTAGATCCTACTTGCAAGTATATATATACTCCCATCTCCAACAATCAAGCTTGTTACACCAACTATGATTATTATGGTCGAGATTCTGATGAGTATTGGTGTCCAGAACCAGAAGCTTTTGCAGTTTATGACTCTCCAGCCTCATCATCTTCTTCTAGTTCTGCTTGGGTACCAGACTCAGGAGCAACACGCCACATTACTTCTGAGATTTATAATATGAATCTTCACTTTGAATATCAAGGTAATGATCAGGTCAAATTTGGTAATGGTTCAGGTTTGCACATTGCTCATGTTGGTACTTCCATTTTTCAGAATGATAATGATCACTTTACTCTGTCTAATGTACTTCATGTCCCTACAATTACCAAGAATCTTATTTCTGTTCACCAATTTACCAAGGAGAATCACTTCTTCTTTGAGTTTCATCCTGATTCATTATTTGTGAAGGATTTGGCAACTCGCAAAGTTCTCCTCAGTGGCCCTGTTAAAGATGGATTGTATCATTTGGAACTCTCTGCATCTCAACTCAAGCAAGCTCTTTCAACCACATTATCAGCAAACTGGCATCATAAACTAGGTCATCCTGCCTATAACCCTTGAAACATGTTTTATCTTCTGTAGATGAAGTAATTGATACACATTTATCTTCTCAAGTCTGTTCTGATTGTCAAATTGCTAAAAGTCATGCTTTACCATATCCAATAAGTACAAATAAAATGTATGGTCCTTTAGACCTTATTCACTCAGATGTATGGGTTTCTCCCATTTGTTCAATTAATGGATATAAGTATTATGTCTCATTTATGGACTCTTATAGCAGATTTACATGGATTTATCCCTTAGCCTATAAGTCAGAGGTTCTAAGTACTTTCATCAAATTTAAATCTCATATTGAAAATCTGTTGAGCAGAAAGATCAAATTTGTGCAATCTGATTGGGGAGGAGAATACATAAATGTTTCTACATATTTGGAAAATTGTGGTATTGGTCACAGAGTTTCTTGTCCACATGCACATGCTCAAAATGGTTCTGCTGGGAGGAAACATAGGCATATAGTAGAAACTGGTCTTGCTCTTTTGTCACATGCTTCACTTCCTATTTCTTATTGGAATTATGCTTTTGAGACTGCTAATTATCTGATCAATAGACTTCCAACACCAACCCTACAACACATTTCACCACTTGAGTGTCTATTTCATATCAAACCAAACTATCATTTTCTACACACTTTTGGATGTGCATGTTTTCCTTGTCTAAGACCATTCAATTCTCATAAATTGGAACCCATATCAGTTAAATGTATCTTCTTGGGTTACAACAAAATGCATAAAGGATATAGATGCCTCAATCCTTTCACTAACAAAATAATTATATCCAGCGATGTTAAATTTGCTAACTCAGAGTTTCCATATGTTTAATTACTTCAAACTATTTCTTTTGGAACTGCTTCTACTTCAGTTTTGGGTAATTCATCATCTACAGTTACTTCTGCTGCTATTTCTAATGAAATTGATACTGCTATGTCACCTCCTTTTACTGCTCCTACTGAAGTCCCAACAGTGACTACATCTGCACCAACTCAAGTTAGTAATGATCATCCCATGACAACTAGAGTAAAGAAGGGAATTTTTAATCCCAAAGTGTATGCCTCAGAGGTTCAAACTGTATGTGAATACATTACAATTCCCACTTGTTACTCTGAAGATTGCAAAGATCCAAGGTGGAGAGCTGCTATGGATGAGGATATTAATGCTTTATTGCAAAATGGCACATGAAAATTGGTGTTAGCTAGTTCAGGTGGCAATATCATTGGGTGCAAATGGATTTTTAGAATTAAAATAAATGCTAATGGTACTATTGAAAGATACAAGGCCAGACTAGTAGCAAAAGGATTTAACCAGGTTGAAGGTATTGATTATCAGGATACTTTTAGTCCTGTTGTAAAGACAACAACAGTTAGGATGATTGATAGACACATTTTTGTGTCTAATTTGATCTCAATACTATATATTGTTGGCACTCGATTTTGTACTAATTTTGTTATTTTATGTATTTGTAGGTATTTTTTGGAAATAAATATTTTTGGAAAATTCGGCTCGAAAAGTTGATTTTGGAACCCGGAGGACAAGTGTTATTCGGAATCTCGCTTTTGGATAAGGGGTAACCTAATTACTAAGGGGCACCCCCAGGTCACCCCAAGGCAGCTGCTATTCGCACCCCAATTTAGGATAGGGGGACACCCTTTCTTCTTCGTTTGAAAACTGAAAATTGGCGGGAAACGAAGAACAGTTCTGCATGATGTTTGATCGAGAAAATGAAGAAGTTGGAATGCGATTCAATCGCTGAAAATTGGCATAAAGATGTGATATGACATAGGGAAGACATTTTGGGCATCGAATTTGATCGACATTGGCTGGAAAGCTCGTTTTAATTCACGAGCTCAAAACAGAGCAACGTGAACTGAACACGAGCTCAATCGTGTTTCTGCTATGCATGGAGTGATGTGGAGGCGCGGGAAAGCTTCTGAGGCGTGGAGAAGCTGATTACGAGCGTACAGGGAGTGCGTTAACGTGTGGAGAATCTAAATTTGGTAATTATTCCTATTTCTGGGCAGCGAGCAATTATAGGATTAATGGGAAATTATACGCATTGATGTTAGGATTTCTTTCTCCAAAACACTATAAATACAAGTATCGGTCATTGGGAAGAGGCTGTCGAGAGTTGGGAGAGAGTTAGAGACGTAAAAATCAAAGAACCAGACGCTGTGAAGAAGTTCCTGCTGCTGCTGGAACTGAAGAACACGAAGAACATTGGACGAAGCAGGAAAGTCGTTAAAAACCGTCGCTTTATTGCGACACTTTTCCACTCCTTTCCGCGACTGAGTCGTTGTACCAACAGCACTATATCTGTGTCGTTGATTCTGGACGCCTTCTGTGGGTCGCAGAATCCTGTTTTATACTATTTACTTATCTTTCTCTTCATTGTAAAACACTTTTGAGCATCAATGAAATTATTTGAGAACATTTTTACTATGATGAGTTAGTTCCCTCGTAACCAAGGCAATGGAGGAAGCTATCCACGCAACATAAATGGGTAACTATTTCACTTAATTATATAATTCACTTAACCGCTGCTTTTGCAGAGTTTTAAATTGTTTGAATGATTGTTTTAATTATTTGTTATTCAGTTTGATAGGTTATGCTTGGTTTAATCTCTTGATAATCTATGCTTAAGGTTTACAAATAATGTTTGAGAATCTGTATGATTGATAGTGAATTAAAGATAAAAGAGGACTTAAGAATTGAATAGAGACTTGAAATATTTATCAATCAATTTTGCCTAATAGTGGAATCTAGTGTCTTGGTTACCTCTCGCACCCATTGTTAATATTTTTGTATATATATTTTTAAATCTAAAAATCCATTATCTTTACAAGTCCGAGAGTTTGAACCTTTATTACTACAACAAAATGGCGCCGCCGACGCGGACTTGGATATATATTGATTTATTTTTTTTAGGTTTATTATTTTTTTTTTAGAATTGTTTGTTCCTTTTTACGTTTCTTTTTGTCTTTATTTTGCAGGTTCAAAGTGAAAACTAAGGACTTGGAGAGGAAAAATCTTAAAGCGAAAAGCGAAAAGAGAAGAAAAAAAAGGACAATTTTAGGATTTAATTTTTAATTTGTAATTTTTTTAGAGTGTGTGAGGAAAACTGTATTTTTTTATTTATTTATTTTGGAATTTGGACTTTAAACAATTGGACTTTGTTTTTTTTAACCCTACGGAAGGGTATTATTATTAAAAAAAAAAATAAAAAATTATTAAATAAACTGTGTGCAGGGAAGGACGACGATTACTATATCTTCTCGGCCCCTCGGGTTCGCACACGGCATAGGAGTCGTGGCCCGAGTCGACGGCAACGGTTCATCGCCCGTCTGGTACGGGAGGTAAGTCCAATCGAAACACCCGCGAATCTCCTGCAAGCGGGTTACTGTCTGCCTTAAGGTGATAATTGTTTGAGGACGAACCGAACTGTCTTTATTTTCCTAGTAAAGGGCAAGGCCTGGCCTAAACAAGATAAGGGTTCGGATTTCATCATCGCTCCCTTCTTGACCGACTTAGGAAAACGAAACCTAACGCGAACCCAAGCTTTAAAATTTGGAATAGAACGAGACCGATAGGGTAACGAGCTTAATAGGAAACTCGTTCGAAAAATATTGGTTGCTCTTTAAGCACACTTCAAAGTTCATGATGGTTTCTGTGAGTTGAATGCGTGACTGCGCCGCCTTGTGATAGCGGTGAGGCCTTGTGTATCAAAGCTCCACTGAGCTTCCCTCGCCTCAATTCAACTTACTTTGACTCAGATTGATTCCAGAGGGGTTTGCTCAAATTGCAACGAATTCCCTTTTGAAAGATAGAAGCTGGTCTAGAAACAATCTAAGTGGAGCCATCATGCTTTTTCTTTGCTAGAAATCTTTAGGTTTGTTTTGGTGGAGTCGAGTCGGCCTTGTTTGTGGTTTTGTAGAATTCCCTTGCAATTAAGAATGTCGAACTGATATGATAGAAGCCAATACAATGAGTATCGACCTGAATTTGAATATGGACATCATCAGTTTTATGACCATGGTGGGAATAGTAGTTGGGAACGCCAACCTTTTCAAGGTTATGGTTCATATCATAGTGAGCCCAATTACTATCCACACACGAATTGGTCTTACGAGCAAGAAAATCAGGAATATTATAGTACTAGTCATGCGTTTTTGGAAAATTACTTAAAAACTAGTCCTGATTATGACATTTCTAAACCTGTTCAATCTCTAGAAGAAACCTACCAACAAATTCGAAGGGAGTATGAACGTGCAGTTAGTTCAAGAGAAGAGAGTACACAACGGTCTAAGATATTCAATGAGACTTGTGAACGTATAAGTGTTACGCTCAGTGAAATTCAAGCACGTTTAGAGGCAGAAAATGAACAGTTAGCTAATGCTGCTCGAAATAATCTAAATTTCCAAAATAGTGTTTCCAATTCTACCCTTGATATCAATAGTGAATATTTTCCCAATCTAGAGGACGAGGTTAGAATAAAATACACTACTTATTTAGATAAGGTTCAATCATCTTTGTACTATTATGATGATGAGGATAGTAGTAATGAAGAATCTGAAATATGTAGGCATAGTGATCAGGAATCTATTAATCCAATTGAGATTTATAATGATTATATTATTTCTAGTTCAAATCCAAATAATTTTTATGATTATTCACCTATTCAAAAGGACGAGGATTTGATTAGGGATACCACCGTTTTAGACGATGTAGTTTTTCCTTTTGATTACGGAGCCGATAGTGGTTTAGAGGAACGGGTTCATTTCGAAAATACTGTTTTAGAGTCTAGCGACTTAGAAACAATAGTCTTGGAAGAAGAAGATAGACCCGTAGAGATGAGTAAAGATGCACTACCTGATAATAAATTAGAAGAATCAATTGACCATTTTCAAGAATCTAATGATCCAGAAATTAGGGAGATTGTTACTAGTCTATCTATAGACACTAAAAACTCTAAGTTTGGGGGTGATTATCACCTTCATAGTGCCTTACCTTTAACTCTCAGAAAGTCCCTTCACTTAGGACTTGATATCTCTGCTTCGACAATTTTACAAGATTACCTTCATACTCGTTTTCCCGAACCTAATGATATCCAGGAAGAAGTTCAGTCGTTAGAAACCCATCCTCTGGTTTTCCCAGGCTATGATCCCCAGATTGACTTTGTTTTCCCACCAAATAGTTTTCTTCCAACTGTGGGAACGTTTATATTCCAAATGTGTCGAATATTAAGTTATGAGACTAAACCTAAATGCCTTAGGAAATTAGAATCGACACATTTGCTTAAGAATGACCACTATTCTCATTGTGGTCAATTTTGTAAGTCATATATGATTGACTTAGAGGATCCGCAATTATTTAGGTTATTACTTTGTGATTCCAAGTTCTTATTTGAGTTTTTCCAGACTCTAGGACCTAATAATTTGGATCCAACCTATGAAGAAACGCAACCAATGAAAATATTATATTTAGACCCTTTCATAGAACCTGAACCGCAATTAGCGATAGTTTTCAGGAAACTAGGTAAGGGCATGCTTTTCTTGTCCATTTTCTTGGTTCACTGCAGTTTCCTATGGTCAGCTCTTTTTGGTTTTGAAGACCCACAGTTATTTCGACTGTTACTTTATGGTTCGAGTTGACCAATCCTTTTCTAAGTCTGGCTGAAGCCTTTAAACTTAGCACTTCTTGGGAGGTAACCCAATCTCATGCAACATGGTAATTTCTTTCCTTAACTCTTTTTCTTCAAGTGGTAACAGTTTCTCCTTGTTCATGCTTTTAATTTTATCTTTAGAACATTGAGGACAATGTTAGATTTAAGTTTGGGGGTGGGGAAGAATCTTTTTGTTAGTTTTAAGTTGTAATAAATAAACTCCAGAGCCTAGAAATTTACGCCTATTAAGGATAGCACTAACCAATCTAAGTGGATGGAAACATTTTTGTTTTAGGAGTTGAGGAACCAATCTGACTAGATGGAAACATCTATAGAGTCTATTCATAAAAGCACAAAGCTCAGGTGTTAGAAATAACATGATAGTTTCGCCATATCTCGTCGAGTCCTTTTCACTTTCTATTTTTTCTTTTATTTCAAGTGATTTGGTGGGGCACACGATTCAAGTTGTTACCTTTGCTAGGGTGAAATAGAGTGACTGAGTTACCTTTTCCAAAAAAAAAAAAAAAAAAAAAAAAATTTAGACCGGACCAGTTAGACCAATCGGAATAAGTATTAACACTTGGATAGCAATATGCGTGTGTTCTCCCTGTTTCCGTCGCCTAAGCAAGCGTGGAATGCAGGACCCGTGGGAACTATCGTGTAATCTGCTGACAAGAAGCATGCACTTGGATCAAAAAGATCTATTCATGCCGTTAAGTTAAAAAAAAAAATGGTTATTGTTATGTGTAGTCAACTGCTGATTCCCTTGTATTTGCCGGTTTGTTGATCTAGATTTAAGTTATTGACCCCTGATTCCCTTGTATATGCCAGTGTGTTAATATTATTCAGACCGGTATCTCAGTCATTTAGGTTAGGTTCATCTTGGCAGAGGCCTTCAGACAGATATGGGAAACACCGTTCACTTTTCAACCATCTACATTTTTATTTTTCCATCTTCTTAATATTTTCATGTGATTAGTCTGACTCCGAGTATGATGTCCATTGTGAAACTATCTTAGTAGAGCTCTGTCACTTATATGAATTTTAGTATGCTTGAGTGCAAACTCGTGTACAGCAATTGGAATTTCGCATCAGGGTTCTTCCTCTTAGAGTCAATAATTGTATGCCAACCAAGGAGGTTCTTTAGTGCTTTCCAAGGTTCTGCGTAGATATCTAGGGTCTGGAGTATTGGTTTTTGTGGGTACACCTCTGATAAACCCACCCGAGATTAACTCGGTCACTTTTCAAGAATAAATTTTGCTCGAGGACTAGCAAATAATAAGTTTGGGGGTATTTGATAGACACATTTTGTGTCTAATTTGATCTCAATACTATATATTGTTGGCACTCGATTTTGTACTAATTTTGTTATTTTATGTATTTGTAGGTATTTTTTGGAAATAAATATTTTTGGAAAATTCGGCTCGAAAAGTTGATTTTGGCACCCGGAGGACAAGTGTTATTCGGAATCTCGCTTTTGGATAAGGGGTAACCTAATTACTAAGGGGCACCCCCAGGTCACCCCAAGGCAGCTGCTATTCACACCCCAATTTAGGATAGGGGGACACCCTTTCTTCTTCGTTTGAAAACTGAAAATTGGCGGGAATCGAAGAACAGTTCTGCATGATGTTTGATCGAGAAAATGAAGAAATTGGAATGCGATTCAATCGCTGAAAATTGGCATAAAGATGTGATATGACATAGGGAAGACATTTTGGGCATCGAATTTGATCGACATTGGCTGGAAAGCTCGTTTTAATTCACGATCTCAAAACAGAGCAACGTGAACTGAACACGAGCTCAATCGTGTTTCTGCTATGCATGGAGTGATGTGGAGGCGCGGGAAAGCTTCTGAGGCGTGGAGAAGCTGATTACGAGCGTACAGGGAGTGCGTTAACGTGTGGAGAATCTAAATTTGGTAATTATTCCTATTTCTGGGCAGCGAGCAATTATAGGATTAATGGGAAATTATACGCATTGATGTTAGGATTTCTTGCTCCAAAACACTATAAATACAAGTATCGGTCATTGGGAAGAGGCTGTCGAGAGTTGGGAGAGGTTGAGAGAGTTAGGACGTAAAAATCAAAGAACCAGACGCTGTGAAGAAGTTCCTGCTGCTGCTGGAACTGAAGAACACGAAGAACATTGGACGAAGCAGGAAAGTCGTTAAAAACCGTCGCTTTATTGCGACACTTTTCCACTCCTTTCCGCGACTGAGTCGTTGTACCAACAGCACTATATCTGTGTCGTTGATTCTGGACGCCTTCTGTGGGTCGCAGAATCCTGTTTTATACTATTTACTTATCTTTCTCTTCATTGTAAAACACTTTTGAGCATCAATGAAATTATTTGAGAACATTTTTACTATGATGAGTTAGTTCCCTCGTAACCAAGGCAATGGAGGAAGCTATCCACGCAACATAAATGGGTAACTATTTCATTTAATTATATAATTCACTTAACCGCTGCTTTTGCAGAGTTTTAAATTGTTTAAATGATTGTTTTAATTATTTTTTATTCAGTTTGATAGGTTATGCTTGGTTTAATCTCTTGATAATCTATGCTTAAGGTTTACAAATAATGTTTGAGAATCTGTATGATTGATAGTGAATTAAAGATAAAAGAGGACTTAAGAATTGAATAGAGATTTGAAATATTTATCAATCAATTTTACCTAATAGTGGAATCTAGTGTCTTGGTTACCTCTCGCACCCATTGTTAATATTTTTGTATATATATTTTTAAATCTAAAAATCCATTATCTTTACAAGTCCGAGAGTTTGAACCTTTATTACTACAACAATGATTCTTTCCATCTCTCTCTACAAAGGTTGGAAAATCAGACAACTTGATGTTAAAAATGCTTTCCTGCATGGTTATTTATCTGAGGATGTTTTTATGCTTCAACCTCCAGGATACACTGACAAGCTCTTGCCCAATCATGTGTGTAAACTTCAAAAATCCTTATATGGATTGAAGCAAGCTCCCAGAGCTTGGTTTGCAAGGCTCAGTCAATTCCTTTTACACTGTGGCTTTCATCCTTCTAAAACTGATACTTCATTGTTCTTTAGAGTTACTGCTTCTGAATCTCTATATGTTCTTGTCTATGTTGATGACATTCTTGTCACAAGGAGTTCTTCTACTGCAATTGACAAGTTACTGGCTGATCTTGGAAGAGAATTTGCAATCAAAGACTTGGGAGAACTACATTTCTTTCTTGGTATTCAAGCTATTCACAACAATTAAGGTAATTTACTCTCTCAAGAACAATACATATCCAACTTATTGCATAATACAAAAATGACCTTTGCTCATGCTTCATAAACTCCTATTACTACAACCCATTCTACTACCACTGCTGCTCCATTCAGTGATCCATCTTTGTATAGAAGTGTTGTTGGTGCTTTGCAGTATGCTACCATCACTAGTCCAGGTATATCATTTGCAGTTAATAAGGCATGCCAATTTATGTAGTCTCCAACTGAGGCTCATTGGATTTCCGTGAAGCGCATTCTCAGGTATTTACAAGGCACTCTAGGATATGGTCTGCAGTTTAACAAATAAAGTTCTTTGCAACTTCAAGCATTTTCAGATGCAGGCTGGGCTTGGTATATTACTGACAGACGCTCTACCAGTGGCATGGCCATATTTATGGGTCCGAATTTAATTTCTTGGTGTTCTCGAAAACAGAAAACTGTCTCCAGATCCAGCACTGAAGCTGAATATCGTGCTCTGGCTGATGCTACTTCAGATATTGTTATGATTCAATCTCTCATGTCTGAACTTCACTTCTCTTCTCCAAGATGCCCTGTTCTTTGGTGTGACAATATGGGTGCGACTTATCTGACTGCGAATCCAATTTTTCACAATTGCATGAAACATATTGAGATTGCTTTCCACTGTGTTTGAGAGCTAGTAGCCTGCAAATCATTGGAGGTTCGTTTTATTTCTACTCGGGACCAAGTTGCAGATATTTTCACCAAGGGCTTGGCTACAACTAGATTCTCTACTCTACGCTCCAAGCTCAGTGTCTCTGCTTCTTCATAGACACTGCACTTGGGGGGGGGGGGGGGGGGGGGGGGGGGTTGTTAGAGAATAAGTTTTTAGTGTGCGAATCACTTGTGTGCTCTGCCATCTATTACAGGTGTTGGTTTTACATTGGTGTTAGCATCTTGTTACGTGTAAGTTAACTATTGGTTTTTAGCTTCTCTTCCAGCCTGTATAATGTCGGCCAGATAAGTTCAATAAATATCTGGTAAGAGTGTCCTGTGTCTCTAATGAAAATCAATTCAAGAAATTAATGAAATTTTTCTTCCTTATCTCTGAGAGATTGTTTAGCAACATTATTCTCTCTGACATAACCACACATCCAAAAGCAAGAATCCAAAAATTCAATGTGTAATGCAGCAGATAAGTAAAAATGATACCTAGATGATTTGTTGCAAACATCATTTCAAATCATGGGAGAGCTTAAAATAGGTCACAACACCTGCATTATTACGGGCAACAACAGTAGTGATAAAAATCAGTACAACCCATGGCAATCACACTATTGTGGAAAAAAAGAGAGCTAGTGGGACAATTTCGGAAAAATAGTGATCAGATTTGCTCATGTTATTTCGGTTTATAGATCTTACATGAGAATGTTTAAGGGAAAATTCAAAGACTTGAATTCGGAGAAAATTTTCTAACCGAAGCCATGGAGCTAAGATCTATCTCCATGACATTAAGTTTGGCATTAGAGTTTCCTTTCATTATTGCTTCTTTGACAGCTCCTCCAGCACTCAAATTCCTAACTGCGACTACTGCATGAACTCCAGGCAATGCAAGAATATGTGCAGTCTCAGCACCAATACCACTTGATGCACCTGAAAGTTAACAACGACAATTGATGCATGAGTGATAAGTGAGAATAATTTTCCAAACACCCGAAAAATGGAAGAAAGAAGAAACAAAAAGAACAAAATAAATTGGCCGAGGGGGGCAATCACAGCGCAATAACATAGAGTAGATCGAATTCCACCCAAATAATAGAACTATTGTTTGGTTATGGTTAAACTGTTGTTGAAAAGTAAAGATCGATATGTAAACGGAGCTTCTATATGTATATACACGACCCAATTCTATTCTCAGGCTTATCATGTATTCATTTTATCAATAACTTCAGCTAAAACGTTTACCACGAGTAAGACCGGTCGCGTCCATTCCACGAGTTACTTCTTCAGCTGTGTTAGAAGAGGAAACCAAAAGGACCTTTTCTGCTGCCAAATAACCCCATAGTGTCTGAACTCTGAAGATCTTTCCCTGCTATTAAACAACCCCATGCCCATGCTGTCTTTCTTCCGAACTCTTTCCTTCTTCGGTCTATTCAAGGAAAAGTTACTTTTTAGGCAGATGCGCGCATAAGATATTTGTCAATAAATGAAATGAGCTATTCGATCCCATTTAAGAACTGTGGTACTGTGTAGGTCACGAGGCAGGGTCTAGACCAGGGGCTCATGTAAAGTCACAAAACAATGGGTCTAAAGGCAGATATATTGGACCTCGGGGAAAGTTAACTCAAGTGTACGTAAAAGAATTGGTTAAAAAGATTTGAAAGAAATTATATACTCCCTCGTTATTTTTTAATAGGTTGGTTTTGATT
This sequence comes from Papaver somniferum, assembly GCF_003573695.1. Lineage (NCBI taxonomy): Eukaryota > Viridiplantae > Streptophyta > Magnoliopsida > Ranunculales > Papaveraceae > Papaver > Papaver somniferum. The sequence goes on from NC_039366.1 coordinate 15,145,509, forward strand.
TCAGAGAAAATTAAGGAAATTAATAGAATCAATCATTGAAAGTGGCCTTCATGACACTTGTCAATAAAAGAAGTGAAGTGAAATGGTACTCATGACACTTGTCATCAAAATAAGTAAAATGAAATGGTCCATAACATTTGACTTTCCCAATTAAAAAACCAGCTTATTTTTTTTCAGATATTTATTTATAGAAATCAGCCTATTATTTAAGAACGGACGGAGTAGATGTCGAACAGAAAACTCAAGTGTCCATTCCTATCAAGGAACGAGACTTGCATTCACCTTCAGTAATTTAGAGTTATTAATTGATTTCAATTTCAGAACTGAAGGCCAACAAAAACAATTCATCTATTTTAAACGACGTGATTCCTTGAGTTACTTCCTCAGCTGTGTTTGAAGATAAGAAACCAGAGCCGGAGCAACCATTTCTGCTGTTAAAGAACCCCATTATGACTGAGTCTTCCGACTTCTCTTTGGGATGACAAGAAATATTTTAACACTTTGCTCGTAAGTATTTGTAGTGTACATAGGTAGGTGCAAATAAATGAAACTGCTGGATCCAAATGTATATATATATACAAGGACCACTATCACATGACAACATGTGTCTTCACCAAGGTTCACTGATCTTTGGTGATATTTGCCTTGTTGCAAAGTTTGTAGGTGTCAATTCTCGCAACCGCTGGCATCCATTCCATGGGTTAGGTTATTATGTCAGACCATCCACAATGAGAAAATTTTAGATTGGATCGGGATGAGGCGAAAACCGGAACAATCCGGACCATATTCGCTCGTATGGCGAAACCAGACCAATTAAAGGCCCATTTAAAAACACTCGGATAATGGATTTATTCGTGTTTAATTCAACGAGCCCACCACCACTATTTAAGCAGATGATCTCCACGGAGTTACAAGGGCAAGTCTTTACACTACGCGGTAAACTCTTATTTCGCAGAGCACAACAATATCTTCCGTTTTTGATAGTTTTGCTTGTGAAGGAATCTATGTCTTTGTCAAGTCTACCAGACGATATTCAAGGTGAGGTCTTCTTGAAACTACCAGTTAATTCCATCTTAGCATGTAAGTGTGTTTCCAAATTTTGGTTTACTCTACTTTCTAACCCTAAATTTGTCCAAAACCACCTTCATCTAACAACTCAAAATAACAATAATCTTAAACTCCTGCTTAGCCATTACAGGTCAGATAGTAGTCATCCTTCAGGAATTCCCGTAGCCACCCATATTTTAATGTTGCCATTATCATTAGCATGTAAAAAGTTGTTCGCATGGATTACCCTATTAACCCGTTTCGATACTAGGATGTTAAGATTCTTGCAATATTTGGTTCTTGTAATGGCTTGATTTGCTTTCGTGTGCTTATGGAAGACCGTGGATTAACAATAAGAAAAATTTATATTTGGAACCCATCAACGAAAGAATATAAAGAAATTACCAGATATAATTTATCAAATTACGGTGATGACCTTGACTGGTACGAAGCCAGATATGGCTTTGCCTATGATGACAACACCGACGATTACAAGGTGGTACGTATTTCGTATGATGGAGGCTATAAACTTTTAGGTATACAAGTTTATACATTGGGGTCAGATTCGTGGCATCATGTAAATGTTGAAACCACCCGTCACTGGCTTCCATCCATCCTTTCTGCTAGCTGTTTGCCTTTTAACGGAAATCTTCATTGGTTAGGCTTTACCAAAGCTTCCATGGAAGTATCTATATTCTCATTCGGAATTAGCAATGAGAGACTCGTGCATATGCCATTACCCGAAGAAATTACAAAATTTTGCAAAGAAAAAGTACACACATTGCAAAAGATTGGTGTTTATGGAGACCGCATATGCTTAACAAATCCTGCTTTTGTTTCTCGTAGTATGGAATTCCAGATCGACATATGGGTCATGCAAGATTATGGAGTGCGGAAATCTCGATTTACCATAAGCCAACTATGGGAACAAAAATATTTGTTGTGTAGGCCAATTTGGTTGTTCGAAATGGTGAGATTTTAATGGATGGTGTCTCCGATGTAATTATATACGACCCAAAAGTGGAAAACTAAGAACGGCAGTGTCCTTCTCTTGTACTTATAAGCGGGATCAACAATTTTATGTGGAGAGCTTAGTTTCAGTGAAATCGGGTAAATACGTGGAGAAGAAAAGGATTAAGCACAAAAACTTGTGGAGCTAAGTGACAACAATTGAAGTATATTCTGCACTTGGTTAATTTATTTGAATTAGTTAACGCATTTCCAATTAATCATCTTTTAGTTTTATCTTGATTTTCTTTTTTGTACGTAGAATATTCATCATCACAGAAATATTATGCATGGACACTCTTTGCTGTATAATCCTCACGGATAAATCAAAAACATCAATCAATTTCATCAGCTTCATCTGATAATCATATTTTTCGTAGTCGCACATAAAAAAATTTGGCTCCGCATCTAGAGATAAACAGATATGAATTATATGATGTCCAGAGTCCAATACTTCTCATGAGTTTTGAACCTTCCTTACTGTTACGCCAATGTTTCAGTATCAGAAATAGGTTACAACTGAAAACATCTAATGCATGTTTAATGTGCTGAAATCTACTCGAGTTACCTGGGAAACTAATCTTGGTTGGTTAATGAGTATCCAATCTAGAATCAACTTGGACCTGCAGACTGGCTACGAGACCACTATCTATTTATAAAAAGCATGCACTATTGTGTTGATTCCTTGTGAAGACATCACCCAAAATGTACGTAGATCTGTACTTGGCACACCAGCGGAAAAACATGTAATACAGAAACTCGTCAAATTGCTTTCACCTAATTACTAGAAATTGAGTTTAAATAAACGGCCACCTTTATTTGAGTTTAAATTGAAGGATTTTTTCTGCCAAACATGAGAGGAGAGAGAAACTCTTGCGAAAACACAAGAGTTTAGGATTTTTTTCACGTAGGTTTCATTCACTTTGGATTCAATATGGTAGAAGATAATCATAGTTCTTCACGGATTCAGCAACACCAATCCTTTGCGGACAAGGTAAAGGCAAAACAAACCCTAAAGCCAACAGGAGTTGATATTACTAGTTTACCTAATCCTACTCTGATTGATGGAGAGCCATCCCTTGTTATACCTGCGGACTTCTATGAAGAGGGTTGTAAACCCTTTCAACACAACTTCATTGCAAGATTAAACTTCACGGGACTGAAGTTCTTTGAGGTTAAAATAGTTTTAATCTCTCAGTGGCAGATTAACCCTAAATTCTGTTAGGTTTATGACTATGGGAAAAGGTTTCTTTGTTATTATGCTACAAGATGAGGAAACTAAGGAGAGAATCAGACGTACAAAGTGGTTTGTTCAACAACATGAACTCAAGTTAATGGATTGGTACCCAGGTTTTGATCCTGATCGTCAAAAAACTTCCCATGCAAACGTATGGGTTCACTTTCCTGGTTTACATGCAGAACTATGGACTGAGAAGAACTTGTTATCAATGGGAAAAGTTTTAGGGACTCCAATTATGGTTGATCAAAGAACCCTAAATCTGGAGTATGGAAACTTTTCCTCAGTTTTGGTAGATGTGGACTTTGCAAAACATATTCCAAGTAGAATTAAGATAACAGCTGGGGGGAGGACGTTTTGGCAATACTTGGATATCCCAAAATCACCTAAATTTTGTATGAAGTGCTGCATAATTGGTCATAGTAATGATGAATGTAGAAGACAACCAAAGAATGATGAGAAATCATCTAAGGTGGATGCGAAAGGGGAGTGGCAGAATGTGTGTAATAGGAGAAACTGTAAGGTAGGTGCTGGAGAGGATGCAACCACGTCTGGTGAGGGTACAAACGCTGTGGCTGTAGGTGTTGGCGCTGCTGTAGGTGGTGTGAACGTTGGTGATGTTGTGGGTGATGAGGTTGTTAACGGTGCCGGTGATAATGTGGATGATGCTCTTGTTGTAGGGCATGGTGGATCTGTGGTGAATGGGGTAGTTGAAGCTTGTTTGGTGGAGAGTGCGGATGATTTGGAGAATGAATTACTGTCTACTGAAGCCAAGCTTCAGGCAGCGTCTGAAGCTTTTGAGAAGGCTAAGAAGGCGTTAGCTGTGAAAAAGGGTTTGGCTAGTGGGTTTTCAATGGTTGAAATTGAAACCTCATCTAAGTCAACTAAGAGTGGTGAATTGGAAAGAACTAATCACTCTAGTGATAGGAATGAGGCTAGTTCTTCTTTTAAACCGGTTGAGGCTGGTAATAAGTCTTTCCAAGACATGGTGGTTGATAATATTGAGGATATCTCAAGCTACAGAGCTGTTGCTGAAGCTTCTATTGTGGTTTCTCCTAATAAGTTCAATGTCTTGAATGGTGAGTTGGGTGTTGATAATGATGATGATGAACACTTTTCGGGAGGGAGTTCGGATGCTGCTGAAAACTCTTCTGGTGGTAGTTTGGATGAAGAGTTGACACCTGAGAAAGATTCATCAGGTGTTAAGGGTGTTAAGTGGGCGGAAATACCAGTGGATATGCCAAAGAAAAGTAGGAAACCAAGCAGGGTTTTGCTTACAAGTTCTAGTTCTTCTCAACAACGTTTTAGTGATTCCAAATCAGATTCGGATTCTGAAGTGAATGCTTTGGGAGACCGAGTTAGAAAGGGTGTCTCACCTGTTTTACAAAGTAGGATTCCTAGAAAGATTCCACAAGCTATTCATAAATATAAGAAGAGTGTTTCCTGATGAGAGTTCTCTATTGGAATATTAATGGGGTGGCGAAGGTGGAAGCGGGTAGTAAGTTACGTAAGTTGGTGCATGAGTTCAATCCGGTTGTACTTTGTATTGCTGAGCCTAAGATTCGTTACACTGACAATGTTATGATAAGGTTAAATTTGGCTGGTTATAATAAAAATGTAATTCATAATTCTACTTCTAGTTCTTTGGGTAATTTGTGGATTCTTTGGGATGATTGTATTGAGGAGCCGGTGGTGATTAATATATCTAGGCAGGCCATTACAGTTAAAACTGAGGGGGTATTTATCTCTTTTGTTCATGCTAGTTATATTCAAGTATTTCGAAGGAGGCTTTGGAGTCAACTTGCTGCTGTTGACGCAACTACTCCTTGGTTGGTTATGGGGGATTTCAATTGTGTTCTTCGTCAAGATGAAAAAAAGGGGGTAGGATAACTCGTATCTCTTGTATTAATGAGTTTTCTAATTGGATGGAGGATAATAACTTGTTTGAAGCTGATTCGTTGGGGTCTAAGTTTACTTGGACCAATGGTCAGGCTGGTGTTGGTAGAATTATTAGTAAGTTGGATCGTGCTATTATTAATGAACCTTGGTTGTCTAAGTTTTCGAATTGGCGGTGTAAAGCTCATCCTAGGGAAGTTTCTGACCATTCGACTCTTATTGGTTTTCCTTTTTGTGATCCTTGGCCTAGACGTGCTCCTTTTCGTATTCAGAAGATGTGGTTTTCCCATCCGGATTTTTTGAAGATGGTGGAGTTATCTTGGATGGAGCCGGTGTATGGTAATCATGGTTTTATCTTTCCTTTCAAATTGAAGGAGGCTATCAAGTTATGGAATCAATCTGTTTTTGGCAATGTCAATGCTAGATATAAAGCAAGCAACTCGTAAGTTTGAGGTAGCTAGTAGAAATTCAGATGTGATCCTTTTGATGTTTCTAAACTTAATAATATGAAGGATGCTCTTGTTGAGGTTCAAGATATTCAAAGGCAGCAGAATATAATGTTAAAAAAAATCTAGAAATAAGTGGTTGTTGGAGGGTTCTAGTAACACTTCTTTCTTTCACAACTCTATTAAAATTCGTAGAAGTGCTAATACAATCTCGGAGCTTGTTGCTGAAGATGGGAGTACTATTACCGATCCGGTTCATCTTAGTGCTCATGTGGTTTCTTATTATCAGGCTAAATTCAATGGTGAGGATAGTCAGGTAAGTGAAACTCTTTTTGATTATGATCATGATTCTATTACTGTGGAAGAGTCGCATATGTTGGATGCTATTCCTACTTGTGATGAGATTAAACAGGCGGTTTTTGATTTGGGCTGATAGTGCGCCTGGTCCGATGGTTTCTCGGGGTGTTTTTATAGACATTGTTGGGAGATTATTCATGGGATCTGATTTTAGCGGTTACTTATTGCTGGTCTTCTAAAACCATTCCTAATGGGGTTAATTCTAGTCTTATTCTTTGCTTGCAAAGGTTAGGGGAGCTGCTAGTTTGAAGAACTTTAGGCCGATTGGTTTAAGTAATTTCTTTTTAAGATTTTTACTAAAATCTTGGCTACGAGGCTTGGTAGTGTGTTGGGTAAGTTGGTGTCTGAAGAGCAAGTGGCTTTCATGAAGGGAAGGAATATCCATGAGAATATTAGTTTAGCTTCTGAGATGGTGAATGAATTGCACATCAAAAGGAAGGACGGTAATTTGGGTTTGAAGCTTGATATCTCTCAGGCTTTTGATACTGTGAGCTGGTCTTTTGTTCTTGAAGTTTTTAGAAGGTATGGTTTTTCTGAAGATTGGTGCTCTTGGATTTGGAAAATTCTGGATCGGCGCGTATTTCTATTCTTCTTAATGGTAGTCCGGAGGGTTACTTCAAGATTAATAGGGGTTTACGGCAGGGGGATCCTCTTTCTCCTCTTATTTTTGTTTTGATTGAGGATGTGCTTAGCCGCAACATCACTAAACTCTTTCAGACTAAGGATATGTCTTATATGGTAAGCGTAAGGGTATTGCTCCAACTCATTTATTTTTTGCTGATGATATTATGATTTTTTGCAAGGGAAATATGAAGAGTGTGAAGAATTGGTGAAACTTTTGGAGAATTACCAGCAAGCTTCAGGTCAGAGGGTTTGTAGGGAGAAGAGCAAGATTTACTTTGGTGGTGGGACTTTGAGTAGGCGCCAGACCATTGCTACTTCTTGGGTATGGCAATTTCTAACTTTCCTGATAGGTATTTGGGAGTTAAGGTGATGCCGGGAGTGGTAAAGTATAGTCACATCAGCAACGTTGTTGATAAGTTGAGGGATCAACTTTCGGTTCTGAAAGGTAAGATGTTATCTTTTCAAGATAGGTTGTGCTTGTTAAGAATGTTCTTTCGAGCTATTCCATTCATAACATGGCTGTGTACAAATGGCCGGTAAAATTCACTCTTCAATGTGAGCGTGTGATTCGTAATTTTCTGTGGTCGGGTGATTCTAATCTTTCTAGAGCTTTTGTTAGGTTTTGATAAGATTTGTAGTCCTTTAAAGGAAGGTGGTCTTGGGATCACTAGCCTAAGGACTATGAATAAAGCTTTGCTGATGAAATTGTGGTGGTCTATAAAATCTTCTCGTAAGAGGTGGGCTCGGTTTTTGGAAGCCAAATTCACTTGTAGGGATGGTCGTATTAAGATGGCGGGGAAATCTTCTATTCTTCCTGGTCTTCGTTGGGTTCATAAGGAGATGGTGAATAAACGAAGTGTTTTATTGGTGACGGTAGGGATACTTCTTTATTCTTTGATATTTGGTATGGAATACAACCTTAGCTAGTGTTTTAAATCGCACGGATTTAGACAGATCAGCTCGTGTTTGTGATATTATTGTGCAAGGTGATTGGCAGATTCAAGGAGTTCATTTGCAGCTCCTTTTAAGTGCTGGTGTGGTGCAACAATTTACCAAAAATTCATATGGGAGTGGATAGGCGTATTTGGATGCCTGATTTACAAGGTAAATTTTCTGTCAGGCAACTAGGGAGTTGATTAGGAAGAAATATCCTATTTTGAGGGAGGCGGGCTGTTATGGAAGAGGGTGGTGCATCCTTCATTGGCGGCTCAAACTGGAAGTTTATTCGTGGTGCGTGTGCAACTCTTGATAAGGTACGCAGCAGATTCAAATTTCAACTTGCATCCAAATGTAGTGTGTGTCAGATTGAGGAGGAGTCTCTCCAACATATTCTTTGGAGCTGTAATTTTGCGCGAAGCTTGGGAGTGGATTGAAGGTATTTTCAAAATTAAACCTCATTATGATATTATTACTTCTTACCATGAGGCAAAAAATCATAGTGGTATTGTTAAGGATTTGTGGTTGGTAGTGAATTTGGTTGTGCGTTCAGAATTATGGTTCACTAGAAACAAAAAAGTGTATGAAAAGAAGAACCTTGTTGGTCTTTATTTCAAAAACGTGTTTTTAATTTGATGCAAGAATATTCAGTTTGAATGAAGAGTTGTATGCATAATTCTTTGGAAGACTTGAGAATTCTGGAGTTTTTTCGAGTACGGCATAGAAAGGTGAAGTTTACTGATCCGAAGGAGTGTTTTTGGTTTGCTCCTAATACTAATGAATTGCTTTTGTGCACGGATGGTGCCTCAAGAGGTAATCCAGGGGTGGCAGGAGCTGGTGTTGTTGCAAGGAATGCAAATTGTGAAGTGGTTGGTGCAATGTGTATTGGCTTGGAAGTTACTTCTAATTATTTGGCTGAATTGTATGGTATTATTTTGGGTATGGAGTGGGAAGTTCAGTGGGGATATGCTGGCATTGTTATTAGATCAGATTCTACAAGTGTGTTGAAGGCTTTGGAAGAAGATAACGTTCCTTGGTTTGCTAGGAAAAGATGGATGGAGGTTAAAGGTTTATATGGTTCAATTCGTTTTGAACATTCCTTTAGAGAAGCAAACTTTGCAGCTGATGCAATGGCAAAACGTGGTTGCTTATTCGAGGATGGGGTTGGTTTTCATTTTGAAGGTCGCCCAGTTTTCTTAAGTTCAATTGAATCTCCAAATGTAATTTATTATCGTTTTAAATAGGTTTTAGGAATTTTTGGGGTCACTCTGATCTCTTTTCTCCTATTTCTATCTTGTAAATATCTTTTTTTTCAATATATTTTTTTGACTTAGCAAAAAAAAAAAAAATTAAATCTTGTGAAGCTGAAATTGAGAGAATTGATAACCACTTAAAACCAGAATTGACGAGAAAAGAAAGTGAAAATAGAGGAAGTGACATGGGAACCCAAAATATGGCATTGTAAAAAGAGAGTACCTGCTACAACAGCAAATTAATCAAGTCGCCAAGCTCAGAGGGATCTTCTCGGTGCTCGTCTCTTTGAATGAAATCAACTTCCAAACATCGAAGACTAGAGAGAGATTTCAGATCATAGTTTAAAGACTCCTTCACTTGGGGGCAGTCGTAAATGGTTAAACTCTGAAGAGAGGTCCATCCTCGTAAATCTGGCAGAGATTTTAGAACTGGGCATCCACTCACAAATAAGCGCTGAATAGAATTATGCTGGATATCAGTACCAAAGAGAGCAACGTCATTCTCAATTGCTCGGAAACTTAGATGCTGATTGCACCGGAGAACAAACAGCTTCTGTAGATGACAATTGCGTCGGAGTATGCTTAACGGAATGAATTCTAAATTATCGATAAACCTTATGGTAAGTTCCGTGAGAGAGGTACAGCTTCTCTCGATCGAGATTATTAACCTGTGGTTGCTCTTACAAAAATCCAACCACGTCAGAGAAGGAAACAGAGGAATTTTCATCAAACTAGAGCAGTCAATGATATACAGGTATTTAAGACAAGGAAAGGAAGAAGATGGTTCTTTTAGATTGAACATGTCAACAAGAAAGAGTTGTGTTAAGAGAGGAAATTGGACTTCCAAACTCCGGAAAGACATTCTTGAAACCATTATACAGCCACCAAAAAAGATGCATAAAACATTATGCAGACTCATAACGAATTAAGCAACCATTTTCTCGACTGCATAACAAGTTATGCATCTATAACAAGTTATCTAGCCATTGTTTTAGTTGATTTTAGTGCGTACATAAAAAATTGATGCATAACGCAATACGCATCCATATTTTCGAATTCATAACAGGTTATGCATCAATTTTCTCGATGCATAATGCATTATGCAGCCATATTTTCGAATGCATAACAGGTTATTCGTCGATCTTCACAACTGCATAACATGTTATGCAGATATTATTATTGGTGGATGACAAGTTATGCAGTCTTTGTTTTTGTTGGTTCCGATAGTGACAAAAAAGTTATTGCATAACATGCTATGCAACCGTTTTCTGGACTGCATAACAAGTTATGCAACAAATATGTAGATCCATAATAGGTTATGCATCTGCACCAAAACCATCCTAGTTCACCATTTATATTTCAGCCACAACACAACATTCAAACTTTTCTGCAAAGACAGCACCAGTACTGTTATCTCGGCACTAAATTCAGTTCGCAATACCAATTCCCTTTCTTATCGGTCTTGCCTATAACACCCTCTTTAATGTGAGCCACTACTTCAGATTGCAACATCTCAGCCATCTCAAAACACATCTGATTATATGACCTGCAGCTAGCCATCCTCCAAACAGACCATACAAAACCCACCTTCATTCACTTACAAGAATGAAAGCTACAGATCACATTTACACTAACGGCTGCCTGTTTTGGCTCAAAACAAATGTTTGATTCCACTTCAACACTTCCGAACCACCTTGTTGATCAGTCTGTTGCCAAATTAGCGACGTCCTTGATTTGACAAAATGATTTCCACATCGAATCTTAGTTATTTCATCGTGCCATCCTTAGAAGCTTCGCTCCAAGATCAGCTTGCAATGAGTGTGTTATTTGACACTGTAGACATATCTTTAGAACCGGCTACCAAATATTGTGACACGGTACAACCATACTGCAATATTTCCCTTCACTCTTCCTGTTGAGCTAAGGTCGTATGCACAGCGGTGTCTTTCCCCATAATTCAATTACTGAAGTGTCTTTGCAGAGAAATTAGTGATGCTTCAGTCCTCTCCCTAGAATTTTCTTTGCCACGCAGCTTCCTTACAACATAATCTAGGGAATTAAATTGATGAAAATACTTAACCTCTAAAATTTTCACCCATAGTATTCAGAACTGAATGTATGTGAGTATATCGACCAGCTTGATTGATAAAATTATTTACCTTGCCGTTGCGGAAGCTTAGAATGATGAATTGATCCGTGGGTTGAAAACACACTCTATCACCAATTTGATTGATGAATTGATGAATTCAAAGTATCATCAGTTCTTCCTTACATCTCAAGAACATCACCAATTTTAGTCTCAATATCCAATCCAACAAAAACCCATCTTCAGTTCATCAATTCCCAGTGAAGTTCTTCTCTTAATCCTTCTCTGAGACTCACACGAAAAACCCAAAAACCAATTACCAACAATTACCCATACAACAACAAAAACCCAATTCCTAGTTTAATTTCAAATTCTTCAAAACCTCCATCAATCTCTCGAATCTTCTCATATAACGTCGAACCAGAACTGACACATCTTTGTAACATCTCCAGTAATCTTCACAGGCTCCGATTCAAACTCGTAGAGAAACCCAATCTTTCTGCAACATCAAATCCCCTTTCTTTCATCTCAAATTCAGTAACCGCACCAGATTTGTCATCAACAACTGATAATAATCTTCCTGTTCTTCTGAGGAAATCGCAAATCCATCCACTGATTTCTCGAGTTGAACCTCTTATATCTTCTCCTTCGGGACACGAGTTGAAAAAGGAGATCAAGAGTTTGTAGATCTGGAAATATTTAAGGAATTATAAAGTAAACGAAGATGAACAAAGGAGCAAGATGAAGAAGAAGAAAGGAAGAAAAGACGAGAATTTGTTATGAAGAAAATCAGATCTTTTATTTTGTTTTCGCCTCCATCTCTCGGATGATAATTTTGGAAAATATAGGTTTGAGAATAATTTTCTTCCAAAAAATGGGTGCGCGCCTTTAGATTTCTGGGCGTGGATTTCACAGTGGGAAAGTGTGTAAGAATGGGTCTCCCTGTAGTTTTCACTTCCAGATTTGCTGTGTTAGCATCTATAAGCCATTTCACATTCTCAAGCCCATGAATAGATAGATACTCAAGTAATTCTAGTTTCCCCAACTGTTCAATACCATTATTACCATCTTTGGTCCCCACCCAGTAACTTAATGATCGAAGGAAAACTAGTTCTGCAATGCCCATTGGTGTTCCCTTACCAGAGTAATGAAATTGTCTTAGTTTTTTCCAATTTGTTACCTCTTTGGGAACCTCACAAGAACCAAGATGCAGAAACTCAAGATTGATGAGGTCAGCGCATGAATCAGGTAATACTTTTATCGCGGCACCTCCAAGGTCTAGGCATCTTAACTGGGTCAATGCCCCAAAATCTTCAGGCAATGCTTCTAGTAATGCGCAGCATGCGAAATTAAATATTCTCAAGTTACCAAGACTTGACACAGAGTCCGGTATGGATTTTAATTTCCTGCAAAATCTGACCTTCAATATCTCCAAATTCCGCAGGGTGGTGACAGAAGCAGGTAACTCCTCAATCGGGTTATCAGAGATATCAAGAAATACCAAGCACTTCAAACCAGTGATGGAGTCGGGTAAGGTTTTCAACTTGCAAAAACTGAGGTCCAAACTTCGCAAATTACAAAGGCTTGTGACAGAATCAGGTAATTCTTCAATTTTGGATTCCGAGATATCAAGATGCCTTAACTTTTTTAAAGATTGAATGTTATTAAGAAGATTTTGAATACCAATGGAATGAGTTAATACCAACGTCTCCAGGTTATAAAGTTTACTGATGGACCGGCTATTCACTTCACCAAAACTAAGATTGGTAAGGTGAAGGTACCTCAGCTGTCTCAGTTTAAGCCTCAGATAAGGCAACTTTAAAGAGGCATAATCTCCGGAATTACCCACATGTAATACACGCAAGTGCTTGTTTTTTTGAAAATATAGAAGGGTTTAGTTTAGAACCTCGAAGGACGAAGATGGACCGTAACTTCTTTGCATCACTTAAGCTTTTCAGAAATGTTTTCGATATATCTTCATCCAATAATTGTAGCCGTCGAACTTGAGAAACATTGTTTAGCTCACTTACCTTGGAAATAACATTTTTTTATCAGATTGATATAATTTTGAAGAAGGCAAAGGACGAGGCTGGGAAAAACGCTTACCTTGAGAGATACCAATTCATTGTCCCCGAGAACATCGACTGCAAGATCATGCACAAGATCGTGCGTCCACTGATATTGGAAAAAGGAGCTCCACACCAGACTTTCAAAATATTCACTTCCAAAGTCTTCGGTAGTTCTATTTTTTTCTGGTCTAAGAAATCCTTCTGCCATCCACAGCTGAACCAAAGATTCTTTTCTAATCCCCCAATTCTTGGGAAAGAATGCGCAAAATTGTTTTAAATGAGATGGCAGGTTATTATAACTCAATCGTAATGTTGGTAGAATTTTACTCTGAGATTCTTGTGTATTCCAAATATCATCATCCCTGATGAATATCCAGTCACTCTCTTTATTTTTCAACTGCAATAAACTTCCAAGAAATTTTGCTGCAAGGGGCAAACCACCACATTTTTTTGCGATATCTTTACCAATATTTAACATTCTTTGAGTAATAAGTGGTGATTCACCGTGGGAAACGGCTCTTTTCTCGATGATAGACCAACATGCATCATCAGATAGTTGTTTTAAATTATACGAAAGATTAGTCCCAGACACAATAGATGCAACTTGGTTTTTTCGTGTTGTAGTTAATATTTTGCTCCCATGAGCACCCACAAGCAACACCGATTTGAGTCTGTCCCGTTGATCTTAATCTTCGTTCCATAAATCGTCAAGAACTAAAAAATATCTCTTGCCCCTTAATTTTTCTTGGACTTTTTTCACCAGCACATCCAGATTTAAACCATTATCAAACTTATTTTGGATAGTGGACTCCATAATTTTGATTAGGAGGTTTTCCACATCAAAATATTCAGAAACATGAACCCACATCGTTAGCTCAAATTGCATCTTTATCAACTTGTCTATGTAGATAGGTTGAGCTAGAGTAGTTTTACCTAATCCCCCCATCCCCACTACCGAAACGACGGAAACATTTTCGGGATTTCTATCAGTATCAGATGATGTTGGTGATGGGGTGACCTTCATTAACATGTTTATTAAATTATTTTTATCTTGTTCCCTTCCTACTATCTCTGACTCGCTTGAAAGGGATGTGGTATGCCGGCTCCGTTCCTCGCTACTCTCACCGTAAGCAATTAGTGTATTACTTGGTTCAGTAATTTGAAACCGAAACCTATCCATACCTTTGGTAATTTCATCCAAATTTTTGTTGATATATTTGATTTTTCTGGCCATTTTGAAACGAAATGCAAGTGGGTTGGATGGAGGAACCAAATCGACACTACAAGAAAAGTTGGATTAAGTGACCAGTCATTTTTGGTTGGAAAAGCCCATATTGAGTCGCTCTAACCTTTAAAGCGACTTAATTTGACTCTCGCTCTCGAGTTGCAAAAGGTGGGATTTCTACAAGTCTAGAGCAGCTAGGCAATCGCTTTAGTAATCAAGCAATTATCACATAGCGTCTTTTTTCTTAATTGCTTCATGGCTAGACCGACCTTCCTAGAGAAAGCAAAATAGTGATCGCTTTAAAGCTAGACCAACCAAAATACAACAAGCAAAATAATGATCGCTTTAAAGCTAGACCAACCAAAATACAACAAGGGAAACACTGATCGCTTCATAGATAGACCAACCATATTAGAACAAGTGAACCTGAAGTTTGGTCACTTACATTTTTGAGCTACCAAACTTTTTGCCCGGAAGTATCTAGCCGATTTCGATTTAGATAAATCCCAAATTGAAATTAAAATGAAACTTACAATTAAAATTGATACTAAAACAAATTATGAACCAAATTAAAAACTGAATCAAGTTTTATTATATCACATAGATCAATTTACATCATTTCTTAAAAAAAAAAAAGACAATCTTTACACGAACAAAAAGATCAAAATACTAACCAATCATTTCTTTAAAAAATGATGATTACAATTTCCTTAATTTTTAAATAAAAGATGAACACTCCTTCGACTTTGTAGCACCAAGCTCATGATAAGAGATTCATACTTCCATCATTCTTGTGTTTAAGTTCCTCTCTGATCATTCATCATTGGGATCTTGATGGAGTACTCATACTCTAATAACATCATGGAAGGAATCAAAAGCACCGTAAGGGATTAGGATGTAGCATGAAGGAAGTGATTCACATAATTATAATCAGGAGATAATGGATTCTCATCTATAAAGCCATCAAACCTCACAATGCACCTTCAAAAGTTCTCCATAACTAGCTAGCTCAAATCCTAATAAAGATTAACTCAATTAGAATTAACAGCACAATGACAACAATTACCTGGGCAACGAACGAAACCACTAAGGGAAAAAGTGGATAAATGTCTAGTATAGATATCACTGTCATCAATATGACCAATGTTAAGCTGAACTGAAGAATGGTCTTTTGCAGTAATAATTCTCTTTGTAGAAGAACTGCAGAACCATCGTAGCAAAGAGGGCACTCTGCTCATTCTCCTGAAAGAAATTAAACACAATGTTAATGCTTTAGGTTCGTTTAACGAGATTATAGCACAAAAGTTTACTAATTTGGTAAAGAGCTTACATGGCCTACCAAGTGCAAAGAATCCCAATTACTGGGATTAACATCATTTCATCATTGGGGAAGCATCCTTCATCATAAGAAATTATTTCTTGGTTCATTTCGCCTTCAATTAACTGCATCCTACAAAGAGATATGAGTGATCGATGCATCTTCATCCAGCAAAAATTATTACTTCAGTACAAAAATTCCATACCCAGAGTCTCTTAAAATACATAACCTAAACAGACCTAAAAAGGAAAATCAATTGAGTACAGTAAAATTAAGCCCAAAATTAAACAAAATCAAAAGACAAGATACTTAGCAAATCCTTTGGGAGCATGTTATTCAACTCAAATTCGATTAAGAAACAATTATTAGAAAACGAACCAACTTCTACTTGTTCTTCTCCTCCTCTGTAATTCATCTTCCATTTTCTTCTGCCCTCTTTTCCACCTTCTTCTTCTCAATCCCCTTCTTTATATCCTCCTTCACTTGGTTCCCCTGTTTACACCAACAATTACAGAATCAGTAAAAATTAAATTTTAATTTTAATTTCTATAATCAAAATCAACCAAATCAAAAGGAGAAAACCTCGTCAGAGCTGTCAATGTAAGAGTTTTCCACTTTGCACCCCTCAACATAATCTACATCAAAAAAACAGACATCAATTTCACATAAATCTTCACTTCATCTCAACGTAATCTACATCAACAAACACATGCATCAAACCCTTAATCTTTTGATTTTGTTGCACCCCTCAACGTAATCTACATCAACAAAACAGACATCAAACCCTTAAATCTTCACTTCATCTCAAGTTCACCTCAAACCCTTGTTTCTTGAAATCTTACAGACATCAATTCCCTAATTCCATTACAGATTCATCTTCTACAACATCAACGAGATCAGTTCTTCCCTCTTTTCTCGATCAGTAGCATCATAAACATTGTCAGAATATGAAATAGATATCTTTTTAGATTAAGAGAGGTAGGGAATGATCTAGGTGTGTCTATTAGAGGTGGTGTTAATACGAGTACGTGATTTGATTCAGAACCAGAAGAACATGTAAATCCGATGATATAAATTAGGGTTTTGGGGATGAGTTCAAGATGAAGTAAAATAGAGAAATCAGTGATGAAATTAAGGGTTTCAATTGAACTAAAGCTAGGGTTTGTGAGGATTCAGTATGAAATCGAAAAGAGAATCAGGGATTTGGGAAATCAGTGAATTAAGGTTTCGTGGAATTGTTCAAAGGAATATGTAGAAAATGAAATTGAGAGTCTTCGGGGAAGATTAGAGATGATTTTTTACTGAAATATAGAGATGGAAGAATCGAGTTCTGTGATGAAGATTCGAAGCAATTGAAGCTAACGAAACTTGGGTTAAGGTTTTTTTTTCTGAGGGAGGGGAAGATGAGAGACGAGAGAAGTGAATGAAGATAAGTGAGAGAAAAAAAAATAGTTTTATCTAAAATAATTTGAACGGATAAGATGTGGTAGGATGGGGTCATACGGATTGTGAAAATATTTGGACGGTATAGATTTAAGTAAAGAGTGTCATACGGATCAAGGCAAGTGTGTTTTCTTTGTGCTTTCTCTTTGTGTTAATACGAACTCATGTTTTCGGTTTAATTATCAACCTTCGACATAAAAAAAAAATCCAGGAAAAATATTAATAAATTTAGCACATTGTTATCGACATTCTGATATAAAAAAATCCAAAAAATGTATAAGAATGAATTGGGAAAATGAAAAATGAATTCGATAATTGGTATGTTTCTTTGTGTTTTTGTGCTTTCTCTTTGTGCTTACGGTTTGAATTTCGACTATTCGCGTTGGTCATGAAGTAATTTTGACAAGTCATATAGGTCATGAAGTAGCTTTAGTTCACACTGTTAGACTCAAGAAGCATAAAAACTATGAACCAAGAAGCTCCGGCAGGATTCTGACTTCAAACTTAGCAGGATACATCATCGAAATCGATAAATATGAAGCTCAATGTCGATTCGAACTTCAAATGTGGTATAACGGCATACAAACTATGAACCACGAAGCTTCGGGAGGGTTCTGACTTCAAACTTAGCATGATATCATTCAGTCACTCAATTTTTCTTGGACTCCGCCTTTCTCATGTTATCATCAATGTAAACAAATATCCAAATATCAATATCTCATTGAACTCTGATTTCTTTTTATATTCTTGTTCTAATCATTAATTCTAATATTGGGTTTGTGTTAGAACTTTCAGTTAGTTGTAATTCGTGGAATTTTCCTTAGGCATATGAGTGCTTGTGATATTGCCATGGAATCTTACCCATAAATGGTTGGATTCATCGTTTTTGCGAACTCTCAGACTTATAGTAATCCGCTCCTGGCCAGGTTTCCATCTCATAGTCAATTTCTTTCTCGAAGTTGACGAATTTGTATGTGTTTAAGGTTTCTGAGAATATTACCGTGGAATACTACCCGTAAATTGTTCGATTCATCGTCTTTTTGGAACTGTCAGATTTATAGTAGTCCGCTCCTGGTCAGGTTTCAATCTCGGAGCGAGTTTCTTTCTCGAAGTTGACGAATATATGTGTGTTTAAGGTTACTGAGAATATTCCTGGGGAATATTACTCGTGAATGGTTGGATTCATCGATTTTGATTATGTATCCTGCTAAATTTGAAGTCAGAACCCTCCCGGAGCTTTTTGGTTCATAGTTTGTATGTCGTTATACCACATCTGAAGTTCGAATCTACACTAAGCTTCATATTTATCGATTCCGTGATGTATCATGCTAAGTTTGATGTCAGAACCCTCCCGGAGCTTCTTGTTTCTTAATTTGTTTGTCGTTATACCACATTTGTAGTTCAAATCGACACTGAGCTTTATATTTATCGATTTCGATGATGTATCCTCATAAGTTTGAAGTCTGAAGCCTCCTGGAGCTTCTTGGTTCATAGCTTGCCGTTACACCACATGTGAAGTTCATGACCAGTATGACTACTCAAAATTGCTTCATGACCTATGTGATTAGTCGAAATTCAAATCTGAAGCACAAAGAGAAAACACAAACTGACAAAGAGAAAGCACAAAGAAAAATCACTTTCTTATTTTCCTGCTACATTCCCATATATTTTTCGGAATTTTTTTATAACTGAATGTCGATAATAATATCCTAAATTTATTGATACATTTTTTGATTTTTTTCGTATCAAAAGTTGATAATAAAAACGAATACACGAGTTTGAACTAGCACAAAGAGAAACACACAAACTTTCCAATTTGTATGAGCATGCTAAAATGAATCTACACCGTCAGTTAATTTTTGTAATCCGTATGATACTAATCCGACCAATAGAAAAGTAGAATAACAATCATGATCCGTATGCCATTAATTGGACCAATAGGAAACTAGGATAACAATCATGTCCCTACGACATTAATCTAACCAATAGGAAACTAAAATGTATAATCCACGGATATTAATCCAAAAGGAAACCTCATACGGATTGCCAACTTTATCCGACGACCACAAGTTCATTTTGAATTAGAAAACTTTCTGGGCAGCAAAATTTAATTGTTTTGAATTAAAGGGGACTTTCTGGCGGCAAAATTCCACCACTTTTTGTAAAGAAGTTATTCCAGCTAAGAGACACTAGTATTTCGGTCCCAATAAAAACTTAGTAGTTGACTAGTTGACTGCTTTTATATCCTTCACGTGTTAGCTTGAAAAAATTGTTTGCTGAACTGGGACCAAATGGTACAACGGCAAGGTAACACCTAACAGCCAACAACATTTCAATGGGATGATATCCTTATTTTAGAAAATTTACCATTCATTTTCTATGGATTGGTTTTACTACCATTCATTTTTTTTTTTTTGGAACATCATCGAGAGGTACAAATCATTTGCTAGCTTGGGATGCATGTATCCTTAATTAAGATATATCTTACTCACCAACAAACTAATTCTTTTTATTAGTTACATGAGCGTATTTAGAATGGCCAAAAGAAAAAACTTAGTAAATAAATCACCAATTGTATGATATGACTTCTCTTTGATAGAGTGGTGGCTAAGACTATTGGTAGCTGAGATAGGATTATACCAACCAAATATTTTTTGAATTGCTGCCCTATGATGGCTCAAAGCAAGTAGCGACTCAAGTATTTTTGTAGTTGTTGTGGATAACTTGAAAAAGTGATGTAGCAATCATACACCTTTATTGGTCGCTTGAAAACAGTGGAAATAAATTTACAGCGAGTAAACTATCTGTTGGTTGCAAACATGGTTGCTTAACCATTAAAGCGACCAAAACTTCGGGATCTTGCTAAGATTTTGGTCGCTTAAGCCATGTTTTCTTGTAGTGCGAGTGCCTTGTGCTTCAGGCAGTCCCCTCTTTCACATCGTCGCATGGATCTATATTTAGTTATACACTCGGTCACTTAATAGTGGGGCGGAGGTAGTATCTCATTCTTAGATTTACATTCTCTCTCCTCTTTATTTTCATATTTTTTTCTCTCTCCTAATTTTTTCAGATCTAGTTTCTCTGTTCTTGATTTTCTTTCTACGTTTTTACTGTTGGTGTTTGATTTTGATGAAGATGATGGTGTTGAAGATGAAGATGTCGAAAAATCATATAAAGATTATGAAAACGACGAAGATGAAGATGCGTTTTTGATTTCTTTGCTACTGTTGAAGACGAATACGAAGATGAAGATGCGTTTTTGATGTTTCTGCTGGTGTTGAACACGAAGATGATGAGATATTTGTCATGGATGATGTAAATTTTTTCAGATCTAGTTTCTCTTTTCTTGATTTTCTTTCTCCGTTTTTACTGCTGGTGTTTGATTTTGATGAAGATGATGGTGTTGAAGATGAAGATGACGAAGAATCATATAAAGATTATGAAAACGACGAAGATGAGATGCGTTTTTTATTTCATTGCTACTGTGGAAGACGAAGACGAAGATGCGTTTTTGATGTTTCTGCTGGTGTTGAAGACGAAGATGATTAGATATTTGTTTGTTGCTCGTGTTCAAAGATCTCGATTTGTTGATGTTTTTCGTGTTGATGATGATTTATGTTTGTTGCTCGTGTTGGAAATCTCGTTTTGTTGATGTTTCTCGTGTTGATGATAATTTGTTGATGTTTTCTTGTGATGATGATGTTTGTTGCTGTTGTTGAAGACGTCGAAGAAGATGAAGATGATGTTGCTGATGTTTTTATATGGAGTTCATTCCAGAAATGAAGTCTGGTTTGTATATGTTTTTATATTGACTTCATTTATGGAATGAACTCTGCTTTTTTAGGTTTTTATATGGAGTTCATTTCTGGAATGAACTCTGTTTTTTTTAGGTTTTTATATGGAGTTCATTTCTGGAATGAACTCTGTTTTTTATGGTTTTTTATGGTTTTCATTTCTGGAATGAACTCTGTTTTTTTAGGTTTTTATATGGAGTTCATTTCTGGATTGAACTCTGTTTTTTTAGGTTTTTGTATGGATTTCATTTCTGGAATGTACTCTGTCTTTTTAGGTTTTATATGGAGTTCATTTCTGGAATGAACTCTGTTTTTTTTTAGGTTTTTATATGGAGTTCATTTCTGGAACGAACTCTGTTTTTTTAGGTTTTTATATGGAGTTCATTTCTGGAATGAACTCTGATTTTTTTAGGTTTTATATGGAGTTCATTTCTGGAATGAACTCTGGTTTTTGTAGGTTTTATATGGAGTTCATTTCTGGAATGAACTATGGTTTATATAGGTGATTTCTGAAAAAATAAGTAGAAATTAACAGGAGTTCATTTTGACGAATGAACTGCTACAAAAAATAAGTAGAAATTAATACGGAAGGGTACTTTCATCCATTTAATATTTTTAAATAATGATGGACCAATCAGTAAAGGCGTTTGACCAAATGACTAAACTGACATGGGCCCACCTAAAAAAGGACCAAACAATATTTTTTCCCCCAGCAAATTTCATCCAGATGGTTTCACCTATTTGCCACCCACATTTTTCTTATTTGCCACCCATTCAAAATTTTCAAAGTGATTGTACTTTTCAATTCTATTTTTTCCTATTGACCACTGATATGGGACGTATTTGGGGTTGGGATTACTATTTCCAAGATTTGCTGATATCTTGGATATCTATTACTTTTGGTATCTTATTGTTAGGATTTTATAGTTTCTTATTATGTGTATCTTGTTTAGGAAAGTTCTAGACTCTAGGGTTTATGTTTGCAGGCTATAAATAGCCTTTTTATTGTCATTTCAATTTAGCTGCGGCTCACGTTTATGAAAACTATTATTTGGTTAAAAACATGTTTACCTCTCTTGAGAGATTGATTGTTATTTTCCTTTAACTCTTGAATAAGATTCTTTGTTCCTGGATTGGAGTATTCTATCATCACCATTAAGGAGTGGATTCTCCTTGTCTTTTACCGCTTCCGCTTGTGCCATATCAGGTGGCATCAGAGCAGGTTTTCCTACCATGTTCGTCTGTGAGGCCGTCTAGAAGAATCAGTCGAGGATTCCTGTGATCTCTAGGTTTTCTATCAACAAAACAAAAAAAAAATCAGTCGAAGATTTGGGTTCGTGTTCATCTTCAAAATCGTTCCAGTTCGGGTAAGATTTCCTTTAACTCCTCCAATAAGAGATTGATTGTTATTTTCTTTTAACTCTTGGATAAGAGTCTTTGCTCCTGGATTGGAGTATTCTATCATCACCATTAAGGAGTGGATTCTCCTTGTCTTTTACCGCTTCCTCTTGTGCCATATCAACCACCTATAAAATTAAAACTAAATTTCACTAACTATTACAGTTCTTGTTTATCTTCTTCTTCATCAATCACCATCTCTATTCAAAACCATTAAAGAATTGTTAACCTTAGGTTACAATGCTGCAAAATTATATTTCACCAAAAACTTATCATTTTTTATTACTTTCTATCAATTAACTTGTTATTTAAGTCATAGGGGTTTTTCGATGTCGGGTGGACACAAAAAAAATGTAGGGTGTAAAAACTAAAGTCAATATATACACGAAGGTAGTATTTAGGATATTTAACATTTTATTTGGGTGGTAAATAGGATAATTAGGAATGGTAATTAATGTGGGTGGCAAATAGGAAAAGAATGGGTGGCAAATAGGTGAAACCATCCAGATTAGGACCAGTGCAAGTGGGTAAATTTAGTCAAAGCAAATATTGTTCATACTCCTCGGTTACGTCATAAATTTTCCGTATCATTACATGCTCTCAGGACTGTAAGAATATTTATATGCATATAAAATATCCTGTGGGCCCATGTATTATCTTTTGGTTAATTGAGAATATTGCTAAGTATATTGGTTACCATTTCTTGGGCTTATTTCCTATATATCTTCCTTGATGGACGGTCGATATTGAATGCTAACTCTAACCCTAGGAACCTTGGTTCTCCTTCTACCTATAAAAGGAACTCTATAGCCATCAGTATAGGGTTCGAGAATTTTATTATTCATTACACAAAAAGGTCAAGAAGGAGAAACCAAGACATTCCATTATATTCTGTTCTACGGGTGTGCTTGTAGCTTTGGAGGATTTCTTGGATTCAATCGATGGCTTCATCAGGTATTCTATTTTATCACAACTATGTGTATTGTGATTGTCATGCTGTTCGAAGATCCGACCATTATATATATAAATAAAACTTATATTTGGCATCGAGCCTGGTTTAGAACTCCATGATTCTCCTTGATGATTGTATGCAGTTGTTGTGTTTATATCAATCCATAGTATGTCTGTTTGATCACTAATATTCATGTTTATGTACTATTTATATTTATAAATATGAATATTTTGTCTTACTTAATTGATATTCAATTTTGATTGATTGAGTAAATAAATCATGCGACTATATATATATTTTTTTAGATCCTGTTAATTATATAATATGGGCTCACATATAATAACTTTATATGTTTCTATGATTATTGGATTTATAACATATAAGGAAGATTGGATGTGATGTCTGATATATATGGAAAACAACATGATTTTGTGTTTGATCTGTTAAAGAGCATGTATGTTGCTTGATCATTTTTTGTGTGATAAGTTCATGATTAACATAGCCTGTTTTGTTTGGTTTATGCAGAACGTAATCTAAATGTCTGTATAATGTTCGTAAAGTATGCGGCTAGGTTAAACAGTATGTGCGTCAAATTGATTTCTTTTTCTTTTGATTCTGAAACTGTATATGGGATCACATGATGTTTTTATTAGATTTGTTGGGCTTGGCCCAATAGGTCATGTGTATTTGTTTTCAAAGGCGGACATAAGCTGTACATTTGACATAAAGAGAAAACTTTAAGCGTCCCTTTGACTTTGACTTTGACTTTTTCTTTGACTCTGACTGTTTGACTTCTGCGGAACTGACTTTGACTTTTCGAGTTGACTGTTTGACTTCGACTGCCTATTTGACTTCACATGTTGACTTTGACTTGACTTTTTGACCGTGGACTTTGACTTACTGTTGACTTTCACATGATGATTTTGACTGTATGATTTTCGGTTCAAATGTAGCCTAACTTGAATATGTATAGGTTATTAAAAAAAAACGTTTGAATTGTATGCTCTTTAGCTATCACCACAGTGATACTAAAATATTATGTTATATTAACATGTCATTGTAGGTCTACATCGTTTTGTGCAATCACATAAGAATAACTATCAGCCACATGAGATGTTTGTTAAAGTGTTTGTATATAAACATAAAGAAAATAACTATTTAGTCATACATATTAGAATGAAAAGCTACCCACAGGTAACTCTAATTCACATGTTTGAATAAATATTATGTTTATGTATGTAACCATGAAAGGCATAATGTCCACAGATGTTTGTCTTTGCTTGCTTATATATGTGTGAATGTTTTTTATGACTTTATGACATGATTGTTGTCTTATTAAGATTCTACCCACATGAGTTTCTTAATTTGTATGTGTGTGAGTTTGACTTTGTGTATCTTTGTCATGTTTTACAGCTTCTAGTTCTAAGTCTTTGAATTCGTATACTTCTTCTATCTCATTCTTCAATGGCACCAACTTCTCAGAATGGAAAGAGAATGTTGAGTTCACTTTGGGTGTGTAGGATATTGACCTTGCTCTCCAAATTGAAAATCAAATTATAGATGATAAGAGTTCCACTGAAGATAAGGATCTCTTGAAAAAGTGGAAGAGAAGTGATAGGATGAGCATACAGTTGATGCGAATGCACATTGATGCAAACATTAAAGAATCACTTCCCAAACCTAAAAATGCTAAGGACTTTATGGAAATCGTAAAGGGACGCTTTAAGACAGCGGATAAGTCTCTAGCTGGGAAGCTGATGGCTGATCTTACCACCATGAAGTATACCGGTGTAAGGTCAATGCACTAGCACATGATAGAAATCCGTAGCATTACTGCTAAGCTCACTGAGATGAAATTAACTGTGGATGAGAACTTTCTTGTCCAATTCATTCTCAATTCGCTTCCTCCTCAATATGCCCCTTTTCAAGTGCATTACAACACAATTAAGGAAAAGTGGACTGCAAATGAACTGAGAAACATGTTGGTTCAATAGGAAACTAGGCTAAACCAGCAAGGGCTTAATCAAGAACATTTCGTCAATCAAGGAGTGAATAATAAGCGCAAGCCTGCAAAGGGCAATAAGGGAGCACCACAGAATAATTCTGGTCAACCCGAAAGAAGAAGGCAAAGCAAGATGACAATAAGTGTCGTTTATGTCAGAAACCTTGTCATTTTCAGAAAGATTGCACTAAGCGTCAAAAATGGTTCGAAAAGAAAGGTAATCCTTTGGGATTCGTAAGCTATTTTGAAACAAATTTGAATGTTAAAGAATCTTCTTTATCATGGTGGTTTGATTCTGGTGCTAATGTACATGTTTCTAATTCGATGCAGGGATACCTTTCAACCCAACTCACAAAGCGGGATGAAAACTTCCTTTTTATGGGCAATGGCAATAAAGCCCCAGTTAATATTTTAGGCACCTATCGTCTGATTCTAGATCATGGATACTTTCTTGATTTAGAAAACACTCTTTATGTTCCAACTATTTCCCGCAATTTAATTTGAGTTTCTCAACTAGATAGACAAGGTTTTCAATTTTAAATTGCCAATGGATGTTTTAGTTTGTTTAAAGATTATAAAGTTATTGGTTCTGGTTATCTTTCTGATGGTCTTTACAAGTTACATTTATCATCATCAATACCTGGAACCTATTTGACCATGCATCATAATGATAGAACTGAACATGCAGAAGGTAATTCCCCATTCTTGTGGTATACGAAGCTTAGACACATATCTCGTGAAAAGCTTCAAAGATTGGTAAAAGATGGGATTCTACAGAACCTTGATTTTACTGATTATAAGAGTTGTGTGGATTGTATTAAAGGCAAAAAGACAAAACACACAAAGAAAGGTGCCACAAGAAGTTCCAAAATTCTTGAAATAATACAAACAGATATTTGTGGACCCTTCGACGTTCCAACTTTTGGAGGAGAAAAATATTTTATCACCTTCTTATTGATGATTTTTCACGTTATTGTTATCTTTACTTATTGCATGATAAATCTCAAGCTGTGAATGTTGTGGAGCAATTCATTACTGAGTTGAGAGGCAATTAGAAAAGAAGGTGAAAATCATTAGGTCTGATAGGGGTGGAGAGTATTATGGAAGGTATGACAAAACAGGACAACATCCTGGACCTTTCGCTTTACTTCTCCAAAAACTTGGAATTGTTGTTCAATACACAACGCCAGGTTCACCTTGGCAGAATGGTGTAACAGAAAGGCGAAATCGTACTATAATGGAAATGGTCAGAAGCATGATTAGTCATGCGAGTTTACCCTTAAGTTTGTGGACGTATGCTCTTCGTTATGCTGTGTACATTTTAAATAGATTTCCAAGCAAATCAGTTCCAAAGACTCCTTTTGAACTGTGGAAGGGATGGAAACCTAGTTTAAAACACCTGGAAGTTTGGGGTTGTTCAGCAGAAGCGAAAGTTTATAATCCCAAAGAAAAGAAATTGGATATGAAAACTGTTAACGGTTACTTTATTGGTTTTCCTGAAAAATCCAAGGGGTATATTATTTATTGTCCTAACCATAGTATGAGAATTGTTGAAACTGGAAATGCAAAATTCATTAAGGATGGCGAAGTTAGTGTCAGTACACCAGTGCAAGAAAAATCTGTTCAAGAAATCAGAGTAATAATCCCTTTACCTCAGATTTCTACAGATATTGTGACTCCTTCGGTTGTAGAACCGATTGATGATGAAATAACAGAAATAATGGCACCAGAGCTTCATGATGAGACTATTGCCACTGAAGAAATTGTAGAACAACCACAAGAAGTAGCCTTAAGAAGATCTACTAGAGAACGAAAAAGGCCTATTTCTGATGATTATGTGGTTTATCTACAAGAATCGGATTTTGATTTAGGGATTATGAAAGATCCATTTTCTTATTCACAAGCTATTAAGTGTAATGATTCTGATAAATGGATTAATGCTACAAAAGTAGAGAAAAAATCGATGGATGATAATAGAGTCTGGGAATACGTTGAATTGCCTGAAGGACACAAAGCAATCGGGTGTAAATGGGTCTTTATGACCAAACACGATGCTAATGGAAATATTCAATGTTATAAATCTAGACTTGTAGCCAAAGGTTTCACTCAGAAAGATGGCATTGATTACAAAGAGACCTTTTATACCGTGTCAAAGAAAGACTCTCTCAGAATTATTCTGGCATTAGTAGCTCAATATGACCTTGAGTTACATCAAATGGATGTGAAAACAACTCTTCTTAATGGTGAGCTTGAGGAAGATATTTACATGTGTCAACCTGAAGTTTTTGTCTTAGAAGGATACGAAGACATGGTCTGCAAACTTAAGAAATCAATTTATGGACTTAAGCAAGCCTCCAGGAAGTGGTATCTAAAATTCAACGAAACCATTCAAAAATTTGGTTTTGAAGAAAATGTTGTAGACCCATGCATATATCTCAAGATCAGTGGGAGGAAGTTCATATTTTTGGTATTGTATGTAGATGACATACTATTTGCGAGTAGTGATCTTGGTCTTATGCATGAAACTAAGGAATATCTCTCGAAGAATTTTGAAATGAAAGATATGGGTGAGGCTTCTTATGTGATTGGGATAGAAATATCCCGTGATATATCACTTGAAACATTATCAATCTCACAGAAAGCATATATCGAAAGAATTCTAGAGAGGTTTGAGATGAATGCATGTAGGCCAAGTATAGTTCCGGTTTCTAAAGGAGACAAGTTTGGACTCAATCTTTGTCTTAAGAATGAACTGGAACGTAAGCAAAATGGATAAAATCCCTTATGCTTCTGTGGTGGGAAGTTTAATGTATGCTCAAGTTTGCACACGACCAGATATCTGCTATATAGTTGGTATGCTGGGAAGATACCTTGTGAATCCTGGAATGGAACACTGGAAAGCTGCAAAAAAAGTTTTAAGGTACCTGCAAGGAACGAAGGATCATCGTCTCACATTTACGAAGTTAGATCAATTTGAGTTGGTTGGCTATTCAGATTCCGATTTCATGGGATGTAATGATACTCGAAATAGCACTTTTGGATATCTTTTCCTATTAGATGGAGGAACAATATCATGGAAAAGTGCAAAAGAGTCTATTCTCACTGGCTCAACAATGGAAGCTGAATTTGTAGCATGTTATGTGATTTTTCCTCAATGTCTAATTTGTCCTCAATGTTTCGTATTGTTAGTACTCGTTTTCGTCCTTATTATGGTGTTTTGTGTGTTTGTAGGTATTTTTTTGGAAATAAATATTTTTGAAAATTTCGGCTCGAAAAGTTGTCCGGGGCACCCTTGAAGGACATTTGATATACGTACCCTCATTTTGGATGAGGGGTAACCTAATTACTAAGGGGAACCCTATTTATAGGCAGCTGCCAACCGCACCCCAGAACCGGATAGGGGGCAACCCTTCTTCTTCATTTCAAATTCATTTTTGGCGGGAAGAAGAGTTCACTCCTGGCAGTTTTCTCGATCGGATTTTGGATGGGTTTGAAGTAGACTAAATCGCTGAAACTTCATGGGTGGACGTGATATAGCCTAAAAGGCTTGGTATGGTCCTTTGGTTCGATCCAATTTGGCTGGATATTCCGCGAGAAGCAAACAGAGCTACACATTCGTGGGAGAGTTTTTCACGGGATTTGCTATGAATTGCGTGTGCTGCTGGGACTCTAATTCGTGTACTGAACGTGTATGGAGGACTCTTAGTTTCGATAGACGCGTGAAGGAAGTAAAGAAGGATATAAAACCATAATTTTGGAAATAATATATTCCCGAGTAATGGATTTGCTGTGAGAGAATTTGGAGACATTACTGCGAGATATTTTGGTCATGTGGAGTATATATAGGGTGATGGGGACTCAGAGAGGCTAGAGGGAGAGTTTCGGAGGTTTTAGAACACCACAGAGCTTAAACACCAAAGTTGCAGAGCTTCCATTTTCTGCTACTGCATTTCTGAAGAACGCGAAGAACGGACCGACCAGGACAGTCGTTTATCAACAGTGATAACGACTCCCAGCTGAGGGTCGTACATCTGCAGCAGACTTATTTACTACAGTTTTAGCGACACAGCGACAACAGTCTTATTTTACCGAGGGTCGTAGTTCTCTGGTTTGTAACAAATATAATTGTTAGAAACCCGGTTTTATTGTATTTCTCATATTCTTATCATTTGTAAACCATTTTTGAGCATCAATGAAATTCTTTGAGAGGTTTTCCAACATGATGAGCGGCTAATTCTCTCACAACCAAGACAATGAGGAAGCTATTTACGCATGAATAATTGGTAATTATTTATTCTCTCTAATTTATAATTTATAATTCACTCAATCACTGCTTTTGCAGAGTTTTTAATTGTTTGCAAAAAATTTCTTCATTAGTTGTGATTCAATTAGATAGGTTATGCTTTGTTTAGATAATCTATGCTTAGGGACACAATTAATTTTTGAGAATTTTCCAGATTATTTGTGAATTAAGAAATAAGAGTCTTAAAAGATAATTGGAGTTTTGGATTGTTTACAATAATTTATTCATGTGTAATAGTGAAATCAGTGTCTTGGTTGTTTTCTAATATCTTGAAGTCAATTTTTTAATTACTTTTCTTTGTTTTTAAATTTTTATTAAGTCTAAAATTCATTGCCTTCACAAGTCTTAAAACAACCCTTTTATCAGTATCTACAACAACTTTGAGAACACATCAAATTTTTGGCCCCGCCGACGCGAACTTGTCTTTAGGATAGAGTTTTTAGATTTATTTTTTTTAGTTTTTTTTGTTCTTCTTTACGTTTTTGGGTTTTCGTCTTTTTCTTTCAGATTTTGGGAATTTGGAGCGTATGAAATTTTTGCCAAAGCTTTTGGCGAATATTTAAAGACTTGAAGTAAAAGGAAAAGCGAAAGGAGCTAAAGAAGGAGAATTTTTTTTTTGTCTAAAAAAAGAGATCAAAAAAGAGAGTGTTATTTTATTATATTGTATTAGGAATTCTTTTTATTTTGTATTTTTCTTTTTCTTTTTGCACTTTATTTTTTGGAACTTTCTTTTGGACTTTGGACATTAATTTTTTTTTAAACCCTACGGAAGGGTAGATTAAATATTAAACTGTTTGCAGAGAAGGATGGTGATTACGATATCACCTCAGCCCCTCGGGTTCGTACACAACATAGGAGTTGTGGCCCGAGTCTACGATAACGGTTCATGCCCCGTCTGGAACGGGAGGTAAGTCTGTCGAAACACTCGTGAATCCCCTGTCAGCGAGTTATTGTATTCCTTCGTTTGCATATATGCTGAGGAACTGAAAACGGTTGTTTTAAATTCCTAGTAAAGGGCAAGGACTGGCCATACAAGATAAGGGTTCGGATTTCATCACCGTTCTCTTCTTGCCCTCCTTAGGAAAACGAAACCAAACGCGAACCTAAGCTTTAAAATTTGGAATAGAACGAGACCTATAGGGTAACGAGCTTAGTAGGAAAGTCGTTCGAAAAATATTGGTTACTCTTTTAGCATACTTCGAAGTTCATGATGGTTTGTGTGAGTTGAATGCGTGACTGCGCCGCCTTGTGATAGTGGTGAGGCCTTGGGTATCAAAGCTCCACTGAGTTTCCATCGCCTCAATTCAACTTACTTTGACTCGGATTGATTCCAGAGGGGTTTTCTCAAATTGTAACGAATTCCCAATCGAAATATTAGAAGCTGGTCTAGAAACAATCTAAGTGGAGCCATCATGCTTTTTTTTGCTAGAAATCAATAGGTTTGCTGTGGTGGAGTCAGCCTTGTTTGTGTTTGCATAGAACTTCCCTTCCTTTTAGGACTTTTTTTTTTCTTTTTCTTTTGTTAGTGTATGCCCGAAAGGGCTTGAAAAAGAAATACTTTTGGCCGTTTGATTAGTGACGAGCCTAGAAGTTCTTCTTGTGAAAGCGGGGAGCTCGAAGACTCTTCTTTTGAGAGCCCTGTTTTTGGAAAATTTAGTTTTGAGAATCTGTCTCTTCGTGAGGAAAGTACCCCTAGTACTTCAGCTTTGCCAGCGATGACAACTTTGAAAGATTACATGTTCCCAAATAGGACCAACCGAGCTTCGTGCATTAAATTGCCAGCCAGTACGTCTAATTTCGAGATAAAACCTAGTATTCTTCAGATGATCCCGATGTTCTTAGGAAAAGATGATAAGAACCCTTATTTTCATATTAGGGACTTTGAGGAAATCTGTGGGACAGTTAGAATAAAAGACCTCACTGATGAAGTTTTGAAACTTAAGATGTTTCCCTTTTCCTTGAGAGATAAAGCCAAGAGCTGGCTGAAAAACCTACCACCTAAGTCCATTGATACATGGCAGGAACTTGTTGCTGCTTTCTATATGAAATTCTACCCTAAGCATAAAACTGCAGCTGTTAGGAAGAAAATTAGTGCTAGTTTGCAACAAGAGGGAGAGTCTCTTTATAGGTTTCTAGAGAGATTCAATGATCTCCTATCCCAGTTTCCTCACCATGGATTTGATAAAATGAAACTTGTTGAGATTATTTATAATGGTTTAGACTATTCGACCAAAGCCATGGTCGAGTCTATGTGCGTTGGTGAGTTCACCAGTAAAAATGCTGATGATGCTTTTACCTTCTTATGAGCTATCGCTGAAAAATCCCAACAGTGGGAGTCTTGTGTTGAACCCCCTAAAAAACTCTTGGTCAATAGAAGTAGCATCAATGTAGTAGATACAAGCTTCGAGTCAGATGCTAAGTTTGTTTCTTTCTCTAGAAGGTTAGAAGCTTTGGAATTGAATCAGCCTAATTATAAGTCTCTTATTGAACCTGATGATAGGATTAGAGCCGCTCAAGTCTCTAGTTGTGGAGTAGATCCCAATAACTCGTTTTGGGAAGGTCATGTTAGTGAAGAACAAGCCCATGTTGTCTATAACAATGCTAGGTTTGAGAACCGTCAGAAGTTTGACCCATACTCAGAAACCTACAACCCTGGTTGGAGAAACCATCCTAATTTTTCTTGGTCTAAGGGCCAGAATCAAGGTCAGTCTAGTAATTCTCAGCCTCCCCCAGGTTTTGGTTATGCTAAGAACTCTTCAGGTCAACCCCAGTTTCAGAACCCTTCAGATAAAAAGATCACAAGTTTAGAAGACACTCTAGCCTCGTTTATTAAAAACTCTGATAAGATCAACCTAATGGTTGCTCAAGGGATAGAAGAAAGTAAAAATACAGGTTATGCTAACTCCCAAGCTATTTCTGAGTTAAAAAACCAGGTTAGTCAGATAAATGAATCTTTGAGGGAAAAAGGTAAGTTTCCTAGTCAAACTCAACCCAATCCTAAAGCAGAGAAATCGTACAATCATGTGAACTCTATTACAACCCTTAGGAGTGGAAATAAAGTTGACAATAAGGTTGCCATGCCTGATAGTGAACACGTTGTAGTTCACCCTTCTGAGCCAGAAAATGAGGAGACTGATAGAGTCTTTAAAAAGACCAATGAGGGTCCTGCTGAGCCCGGCTTTGTTCCCAGATCCCTGTTTCCCCAGCTGATAGTTCCAACTAAGGGCGAGTCGAACTTTAATGATACATTGGAGGTTTTTAAGCAGGTTACTATCAAACTACCATTTTTGGATGCGATTAAGCAAATTCCCGCTTATGCTAAGCTTCTTAAGGACTTGTGTACACGAAAACGTAAGCTTACTGTGCAAAAGAAAGCCTTGCTAGCTAGTCACGTGAGTTCCATTATTCAGAATACCACTACTCCTAAGTATAAAGACCCAGGGTCCCCTACATTTCTTGCACAATAGGTAAATACCGTGTTGAGAAAGCTTTGCTTGACTTAGGAGCCAGTGTGAATTTACTTCCATACCATGTGTACCTCAAGCTAGGACTTGGTGATATGAAACCTACCCAGATGACACTTCAGTTAGTTGATAGGTCCGTTAAAATTACTCGTGGTGTGATCGAGGATGTTCTTATTGAGGTAGACAAGTTTATTTATCCAGTGGATTTTATTATCCTAGATACCCAACCTGTCCCTGACCCAGAGAACCAGATACCAGTGATTTTAGGTCGCCCATTTTTAGCAACATCCAATGCGATCATTAATTGTCGAACTGGTATTATGAATTTGTATTTTGGTAATATGACTATTGAGCTGAACGTCTTTCATATTAATAAGCTACCCTCTGAACTAGATGACTCGAGCATAGAAGAGGTGAACATGATAGGAACATTAGTCGAGGAGTCATTACCAAACACTTTGTTAGAAGATCCGTTAGAGAAATGCCTAGCTCACTTTGGGGTTGATTTCGATGATGATAATGTGATTAATGAGGTGAATGCTTTGTTAGATTCAACCCCTTTGTTATACACTAGTAACGGATGGAAACCTAAGTTCGAATCACTACCAGTTTCTAAGTCTACCCTAGTTCCTTCGTTAGAAGAGCCTCTTAAGTTGGACCTAAAACCATTGCCAGATACCCTAAAGTATGTGTTTTTAGGACCGTCTGAAACTTTACCTGTGATTGTTGCTTCCAACTTGGATAATGATCAGGAAAGTAGGCTAGTGACTGTCCTTCAAAACAATAAGGAAGCTTTAGGGTGGACCATAGCAGACATTAAGGGTATAAGTCCTACATTTTGTATGCATCATATTTATTTAGAGGAAGATACCAAACCTTCTAGGGAGATGCAACGAAGACTAAACACTAATATGAAAGAAGTAGTTCGAACCAAGGTTCTTAAGCTGTTAGATGCAGGCATTATCTACCCCATTTCAGACAGTAAATGGGTCAGCCCCGTTCAGGTTGTTCCCAAGAAATCCGGTATTACTGTAGTCCAGAATGATAAGAATGAGTTAATCCCGACCCGAGTGACCACGGGTTGGCGTGTTTGTATTGACTATATGAAATTGAACAAGGTCACTAGGAAGGACCACTTTCCCCTTCCCTTTATCGACCAAATGCTAGAGAGATTAGCTGGACATAGCCATTACTGTTTTCTAGATGGCTACTCAGGCTACAATCAGATCTTTATTGC
Organism: Papaver somniferum; assembly: GCF_003573695.1. NCBI lineage: Eukaryota > Viridiplantae > Streptophyta > Magnoliopsida > Ranunculales > Papaveraceae > Papaver > Papaver somniferum. Next base: position 15,179,604 of record NC_039366.1, read on the forward strand.
CCCAGAAGACAAAGAAAAAACTACTTTTACTTGTCCCTTTGGTACCTTTGCGTATAGACGCATGCCTTTCGGGCTATGTAACGCCCCTGCGACTTTTCAGCGTTGCATGGTGAGCATTTTTCCAATATGGTAGAAAAGTTTTTAGAGGTCTTTATGGATGACTTTTCAGTGTTTGGTTCGTCTTTCGATGAGTGATTGCATCATTTGTCATTAGTGTTGACTAGGTGTAAGGAAAAGAATCTAGTGCTTAATTGGGAGAAATGTCATTTCATGGTTAGATCAGGAATTGTCTTAGGGAATATCGTATCTTCTAAGGGTATAGAGGTAGATAAAGCCAAAGTTGACCTTATCAAGACTTTACAGGTCCCAAAAACCGTAAGAGATATTAGGTCATTCTTAGGGCATGCAGGTTTTTATCGTCGATTCATTAAGGATTTTAGCTTGATTTCTAGACCTCTTTGCAACTTGCTTGCAAAAGATGTTAAGTTTGTCTTTGATGATGCTTGTTTAGAGGCTTTTGAGAAGCTTAAGACTTTACTCACTACCGCCCCCATAGTCCAGGCACCCAACTGGAACTTACCCTTTGAGATCATGTGTGATGCTTCAGATTATGCTATTGGTGTGAGGTCAGCAGAAAACAAATTACTTCATGTGATTTACTATGCTAGCAAAACTCTGAATGATGCCCAGTTGAACTATACCACTACCGAGAAGGAACTGTTAGCCATTGTGTTTGCCTTAGACAAGTTTAGACCCTACCTCTTAGGTTCTAAGATCGTCATATATACTGATCATGCTGCTTTGAAATATTTTGTCTAAGAAGGATACGAAACCTAGATTGATTAGGTGGATACTTTTGTTGCAAGAGTTTTCTCCAGACATTAGAGACAAAAAGGGTGCCGAAAATGTAGTAGCAGACCACTTGTCTAGGCTAGTTGTTGATTCCCATGATGAATCCCTTTATAAGGGATAGCTTTCCTGATGACAACTTTCTTTGTCACCCAAACACCTTGGTATGCGAATATAGTGAATTATCTTGTTACTGGTCGAATGCCCCAACATTGGGGTAAACAAGATCGTTCTAGGTTTTTAGCCGAGGTTAAGCACTTCTTTTGGGATGATCCTTATTTTTTAAGTATTGTCCAGACCAGATTATTAGGAGATGTATACCTGAGAGTGACCAGTCCAGTATTATTTCCTTTTGTCATGATCATGCTTGTGGGGTCACTTTAGTGCTAAGAAGACTGCTGCTAAGATATTGCAGTGTGGATTCTATTGGCCTTCGTTGTTTAAAGACTCCCATAGTTACTGTGTTACTTGTGAGCGTTGCCAGAAATTAGGAACCATTTCCCGTAGGAACATGATCCCTTGAACCCTATTTTAGTTGTTGAGGTCTTTGATGTGTGGGGTATTGACTTTATGGGTCCGTTTCCTAATTCTTTTGGTAACCTATACATCCTTGTCGCCGTAGACTATGTCTCTAAGTGGATTGAGGCGGTTGCGTGTAAAACCAATGACCATAGGGTTGTGATTGAGTTCTTGAAAAATAATATACTTACACGTTTTGGTACACCGCGAGCTATAATTAGTGATGGAGGGTCGCACTTTTGTAATGGACCTTTTAGGCTTCTGATGAAGAAATATGGTATTACACATAAGGTAGCTACCCCGTATCATCCGCAGACTAGTGGTCAGGTAGAGGTTTCCAATAGGGAGATAAAACGTATATTAGAGAAAACAGTTAATCCTAATCGGAAAGACTGGTCGTCTAGGCTTACTGATGCCTTATGGGCTTACCGTACTGCGTTTAAGACCCCATTGGAATGTCGCCTTATCGTCTTGTGTATGGCAAGGCATGCCATGTACCTGTTGAGTTAGAACATAGAGCTTATTGGGCTGTTAACAGCTAAATTTTTCACTTGACAAGGCAGGAGCCCATAGGAAACTCCAGCTCAATGAGTTGGACGAGATTCGTATAGATGCTTACGATAGTGCGAAGGAGTATAAAACAAAATGAAACTTGTGCATGATAGAAATATTTTACGGAAGTCATTTTCTCCAGGTCAAAAAGTTCTTCTGTATGATACCCGTTTACATCTCTTCCCTGGGAAGTTACGTTCTCGGTGGACGGGTCCTTTTATTGTTCGCACTGTCTTTCCTCATGGAGCTGTTGAAATTGAGACACCGGATGGTAGTAGTTCTTCGAAGGTTAACGGTCAGAGATTGAAACCCTTTTTAGAGCCCTTTCCTACAGGTGATGTTGAGGAGGTCCCTCTGGAGGACCCTGTTTACCCTTGATTGACCATCGAGGAAGTTGTATGTTGTATATTAGTTTTTGATTTCTTCACCCAGGTACTATCTTTCCAACTTCTCCTCGTGTTATTTTACTTTTGGTATTGCTCTTTCATTAGAAACATTGAGGACAATGTTAGATTTAAGTTTGGGGGTGGGGAAGAACTTTTTAGTTGCACTTTTGAAACTTCTAGCGTCACATGGTATCCGGTTAGCTAAGTTTACATACTGTTTCTCACCGAAAAGATAGAAATTGGAATGCTAGGGATAACAACCTTTTGAGACATTAGAGAAAAAGACATTGAGATCCTTGAAATTCAGGAGAACTTGTTCCTTTTAGAGGGTAACCGTGATGGACCTAACCATACATGATGGAAAGGCAAGTAGGTCAGGAAATGCCAGAAAGACAAAGCAACCTCACAATGTAGTCTTAGTTACTGGATTGCGACTCTCTCTCAGTAGAAACTTATCATCATCAACAAGCGGAGCGACATCAAAATCTATGAAGAAAGTTGAAGACGTTTTAGGTTTAGAAGCAACAATAGAAAAGAATAATTCAAAAATCAAAGTTGAAGTTATAAGAGCAAAGATATAAGTTGTTAGAATCCATGATACCAAGACATCACAAGTTGCGAAGATCCAAGTTTTGAAAGTCCTTCTCTCATGGCCATGTAAATTGTTTGTTTAAAAAAAAAAAAAAAATGAAAAAAAAAAAAAAAAAATCATCGTTACGTTTTGTTCAATAAGGCCAAAGGGAAGTAGAAATTTATAAGTCAAGCAAGAAATCGAAGAGAAGAGTTAATTGTCAAGGTTCTATGAGGTTCGATAGTTTATCATCAACAGTTGAAGACCGAAGAAGACGTTGTTTCTACTGAGCACTATGAGAGAGTCGAAGAAAGATACATTTGGTTGCTTTGTTGTTAGTCCGCTTTCAATCTGGCACAAGATCTTTCTAGCACTGGTTTAACTCATCACACGTAATTAGTCCAGCTGTGTAGCAGATGTCCCTCTCATCTTTTCTCTCTCCTAATCTTATCCAGCTGTAAAGCGGACGCATCTTACAATGTTTATCTAGTGTAGCGGATATCTCTTTATCTAGCAGTGTTGCGGATGTGTCTCCCCTTTTCTTCAGTCAGCTTTAGAGCTGACACCTTTAATTTCTCTGGCATTCTAGTTACTTGGAGATAGGTTGAGAATATGTATGTCCTCATAGCTCTTTGGATACTTGTGACCAATTAGAAGTATGGTTTTGTGGGTACACCTCTGGTAAACCCTCCCGAGATTAACTCGGTTTTATTTTTTTAGTTTTGCTCGAGGACTAGCAAATAATAAGTTTGGGGGTATTTGATAGACGCATTTTGTGTCTAATTGTCCTCAATGTTTCGTATTGTTGTACTCGTTTTCGTCCTTATTATGTGTTTGTGTGTAGGTATTTTTTTGGAAATAAATATTTTTGGAAATTCGGCTCGAAAAGTTGCCCGGGCACCCTTGGAGGACATTTGCTATACGGACCCTCACTTTGGATAAGGGGTAACCTAATTACTAAGGGGCACCCCATTTCTAGGCAGCTGCTAACCGCACCCCAGAACCGGATAGGGGGCAACCCTTCTTCTTCATTTCAAATTCATTTTTTGGCGGGAAGAAGAGTTCACTCCTGGCAGTTTTCTCGATCGGATTTTGGATGGGTTAGAGGTAGACTAAATCGCTGAAACTTCATGGGTGGACGTGATATATCCTAAAAGGCTTGGTATGGGCCTTTGGTTCGATCCAATTTGGCTGGATATTCCGCGAGAAGCAAACAGAGCTACACGTTCGTGGGAGAGTTTTTCACGGGATTTGCTATGAATTGCGTGTGCTGCTGGGACTCTAATTCGTGTACTGAACGTGTATGGAGGACTCTTAGTTGCGATAGACGCGTGAAGGAAGTAAAGAAGGATATAAAACCATAATTTTGGAAATAATAATTCCCGAGTAATGGCTTTGCTGTGAGAGAATTTGGAGACATTACTGCGAGATATTTTGGTCCTGTGGAGTATATATAGGGTGATGGGGACTCAGAGAGGCCGGAGGGAGAGTTTCGAGGTTTTAGAACACCACAGAGCTTAAACACCAAAGTTGCAGAGCTGCCATTTTCTGCTACTGCATTTCTGAAGAACGCGAAAACGGACCGACCAGGACAGTCGTTTATCAACAGTGATAACGACTCCCAGCTGAGGGTCGTACATCTGCAGCAGACTTATTTACTACAGTTTTTGCGACACAGCGGCAGCAGTCTTATTTTACCGAGGGTCGTAGTTCTCTGGTTTGTAACAAATATAATTGTTACAAACCCGGTTTTATTGTATTTCTCATATTCTCATCATTTGTAAACCATTTTTGAGCATCAATGAAATTCTTTGAGAGGTTTTCCAACATGATGAGCGGCTAATTCTCTCACAACCAAGACAATGAGGAAGCTATTTACGCATGAATAATTGGTAATTATTTATTCTCTCTAATTTATAATTTATAATTCACTCAATCACTGCTTTTGCAGAGTTTTTAATTGTTTGCAAAAATTTCTTCATTAGTTTGATTCAATTAGATAGGTTATGCTTTGTTTAGATAATATGCTTAGGGATACAATTAATTTTTGAGAATTTTCCAGATTATTTGTGAATTAAGAAATAAGAGTCTTAAAAGATAATTGGAGTTTTGGATTGTTTACCATAATTTATTCATGTGTAATAGTGAAATCAGTGTCTTGGTTGTTTTCTAATATCTTGAAGTCAATTTTGTATATAGTTTTCTAATTTTTTAAATTTTTATTAGTCTAAAATTCATTGCCTTCACAAGTCTAACAACCCCCTTTTCATATCTACAACACTTTGAGAACACATCATTATGCTACAAATCATTGTTCATGGCTGCGGAATTTCATCTCAATTTGGGGACCTAAATTTTTGCCTCCACACCTGGAAACTTTACTGTGATAATGCACAGCGTATTCTTTTCTAAGCACACTAGATATAATAAGGGGTTCAGACACATGGATCTAAGTACATATGCGTGAAGCAGTTTTTCAGATGAAAAGTTGTTCATTGACCATAGGCACAAACTTAAGATTGCAGATTCATTTACGAAGGCGTTACCCCTCCTAAGACCTTTCTGAACATGTTGGAACATGGGTCTTGAGGGAGTAACAAAAATAGTTTCACTTAGATTTTTGCTTATTTTTGAACACTTATTGAGATATTATTATTGTTATTGTTATGAACTTACTTCTGTATCCACTTTAGTATACTTTTATGTTATTGGATGAATGTTAACAGAAATTGTTTCTTTTGAAGACATTACTGGACCATTATGATATCCCTATTTAAGGCCTGATTAAGTAAGTTTCTTGTGTTGTGGTACTGGAAGGGAACATGTTGATAACAGGACAATTGTGCCACCGCCATGACTCGCATAAGTAATTTTCTTGGTTAAGGTATTACGTTTAACCATTAAATATGTCTAGCAATTATGCGCGCTTATGTTTTTTTATATAATTAACCATTAAATAATTATTACATGGACCAGTGGGAGAATGTAAGAATATTTCTATGCATATAAAATATCATGTGGCCCATGTATTATCTTTTGGTTAATTGAGAATATTTCTAAGTATATTGGTTACCATTTCTTGGGCTTATTTCCTATCTCTTCCTTGATGGATGGTCGAGATTGAATGCTAACTCTAACCCTAGGAACCTTGGTCCTCCTTCTACCTATAAAAGGAACTCTATAGCCATCAGTATGGGGTTCGAGAATTTTATTATTTATTACACAAAGGGTCAAGAAGGAGAAACCAAGATATTTCATTATATTCTGTTCTACCGGTGTGCTTGTAGCTTTGGAGGATTCTTGGATTCAATCGATGGCTTCATCAGGTATTCTATTTTACACAACTATGTGTATTGTGATTGTCATGATGTTCGAAGATCCGACCATTATATATATAAAATAAAACTTATAAGGACTTCAAGTTAAGCTGATTATAGTACCAAAAAATTGTTTATACATTCGTGAAAGGCTAATACATTTTTGGGGGCAATTGATTTCTGTCATTGTGTAACAACCCCGGCCGGCCATTGTTTTAATATCACCAAGTGGTAGAGGCATTTCACCTATCCTAAACGATTTTTCATCCTACAGCATGAATCTTGCAAGCATTTCTAAGGCAAGTTCTATAGAGGAAATTAAAACATAATCTGCTTGCTTTAACTCCACTATGTTGCTGGTTAAGGCTAGTTGGGTGATAGGGGTGGAGAGTATTACGGAAGGTATGACGAAACAGGACAACATCCTGGACCTTTCGCTTTACTTCTCCCAAAGCTTGGAATTTTTGCTCAATCACACGCCAGGTTCACCTTGGCAGAATGGTGTAACAGAAGGCGAAATCGTACTATAATGGAAATGGTTAGAAGCATGATTATTCATGCGAGTTTACCCTTAAGTTTTTGGATGTGTGATCTTCGTTATGCTGTGTACATTTTAAATAGAGTTCCAAGCAAATCAGTTCCAAAGACTCCTTTTGAACTATGGAAGGGATGGAAACCTAGTTTAAAACACCTGGAAGTTTGGGGTTGTTCAGCAGAAGCGAAATTTTATAATCCCAAAGAAAAGAAATTGGATACGAAAACTGTTAGCAGTTACTTTATTGGTTTCCTGAAAAATCCAAGGGGTATATTATATTGTCCTAACCATAGTATGAGAATTGTTGAAACTGGAAATGCAAAATTCATTAAGGATGCGAAGTTAGTGTCAGTACACCAGTGCAAGAAAAATCTGTTCAAGAAATCAGAGTAATAATCCCTTTACCTCAGATTTCTACAAATATTGTGACTCCTTCGGTTGTAGAACCGATTGATGATGAAATAACACAAATAACGGCATCGGAACTTCATGATGAGACTATTTCCACAGAAGAAATTTTAGAACAACCATAAGAAGTAGCCTTAAGAAGATCTACTAGAGAACGAAAAAGGGTTATTTCTGATGATTATGTGGTTTATCTACAAGAATCGGATTTTGAGGGATTATGAAAGATCAGTTTCTTATTCACAAGCTATCAAGTGTAGTAATTTGATTAATGGATTAATGCTACGAAAGTAGAGAAAAAATCGATGGATGATAATAGAGTCTGGGAATACGTTGAATTGCCTGAAGGACACAAAGCAATCGGGTGTAAATGGGTCTTTATGACCAAACACGATGCTAATGGAAATATTCAATGTTATAAAGCTAGACTTGTAGCCAAAGGTTTCACTCAGAAAGATGGCATTGATTACAAAGAGACCTTTTCTCCCGTGTCAAAGAAAGACTCTCTCAGAATTATTCTGGCATTAGTAGCTCAATATGACCTTGAGTTACATCAAATGGATGTGAAAACAACTTTTCTTAATGGTGAGCTTGAGGAAGATATTTACATGTTTCCACCTGAAGGTTTGTCTTAGAAGGACAGGAACACATGGTCTGCCAACTTAAGAAATCAATTTATGGACTTAAGCAAGCCTCCAGGAAGTGGTATCTAAAATTCAACGAAACCATTCAAAAATTTGGTTTGAAAAAAATGTTGTAGATCCATGCATATATCTCAATATCAGTGGGAGGAAGTTCATATTTTTGGTATTGTATGTAGATGACTACTACTTGCGAGTAGTGATCTTGGTCTTATGCATGAAACTAAGGAATATCTCTCGAAGAATTTTAAAATGAAAGATATGGGTGAGGCTTCTTATGTGATTGGATAGAAATATCCCGTGATAGATCCCTTGGCACATTATCAATCTCACGAAATCATATATCGAAAGAATTCTAGAGAGGTTTGAGATGAATGCATGTAAGCCAAGTATAGTTCCGGCTTCTAAAGGAGACAAGTTTGGACTCAATCTTTGTCTTAAGAATGAACTGGAACGTAAGAAAATGGATAAAATCCCTTATGCTTATGTGGTGGGAAGTTTAATGTATGCTCAAGTTTGCACACGACCAGATATCAGCTATATAGTTGGTATGATGGGAAGATACCTTGTGAATCCTGGAATGGAACACTGGAAAGCTGCAAAGAAAGTTTTAAGGTACCTGCAAGGAACGAAGGATCATCGTCTCACATTTACGAAGTCAGATCAATTTGAGTTGGTTGGTTATTCAGATTCCGATTTCATGGGATGTAATGATACTCGAAAGAGCACTTTTGGATATCTTTTCCTTAGCTGGAGGAGTAATACCATGGAAAAGTGCAAAAGAGTCTGTTCTCACTGGCTCAACAATGGAAGCTTAATTTGTAGCATGTTATGAGGCTACAAATCACTGTTCATGGCTGCGGAATTTTATCTCAATGTTTGGAGACCTAAATTTTGCCTCCTCACCTGTGAAACTTTACTGTGATAATGCCGCAGCAGTATTCTTTTCAAAGCACCCTAGATATACTAAGGGTTCAAGACACATGGATCTAAGTACCTATGCCTGAAGCAAGTTGGCAGATGAAAAAGTTGTTCATTGACACATAGGCACAAAACTTATGATTGCAGATGCATTTACGAAGGCGTTACCTCCTAAGACCTTTCTGAAACATGTTGGAAACATGGGTCTTGAGGGAGTAACAAACAATTAGTTTCACTTAGACTTTTGCTTATGTTTGAACACTTATTGAGATCTTAATTGTTATTGTTCTGAACTTATTTATGTATCCACTTTAATATACTTTTATGTTATTGGATGAATGTTAACAGAAATTGTTTTCTTTTGAAGACATTACTGGACCATTATGATATCCCTATTTAAGACATGATTAAGTAAGTTGCTTGTGTTGTGGTACATGAAAGGGAACATGTTGATAACATGACAATGTGCCACCGCCATGACTCGCATAAGCAATTTGCTTGGTTAAGGTATTATGTTTAACCATTAAATATGTCTAGAAATTATGCGCGCTTACGTTTTTTTTATATAATTAACCATTAAATAAATTATTACATGGACCAGTGGGAGAATGTAAGAATATTTCTATGCATATAAAATATCCTGGGCCCATGTATTATCTTTTGGTTAATTAAGAATATTTCTAAGTATATTGGTTACCATTTCTTGGGCTTATTTCCTATATCTCTTCCTTGATGGACGGTCGAGATTGAATGCTAACTCTAACTCTAGGAACTTTGGTCCTCCTTCTACCTATAAAAGGAACTCTATAGCCATCAGTATAGGATTCGAGAACTTTATTATTCATTACACAAAAGGGTCAAGAAGGAGAATCCAAGATATTCCATTATTCTGTTCTACGGGTGTGCTTGTAGTTTTGGAGGATTTCTTGGATTCAATCGATGGCTTCATCAGGTATTCTATTTTAACACAACTATGCGTATTGTGATTGTCATGCTGTTCGAAGATCCGACCATTATATATATAGAATAAAACTTATAAGGACTTCAAGTTAAGCAGGTTATAGTACCAAAAATTGTTTATACATCCGTGAAAGGCTAATACATTTTTGGGGGCAATTGATTTCTGTCATTGTGTAACAACCCCGGCCGGCAATTGTTTTAATATCACCAAGTGGTAGAGGCATTTCACCTATCCTAAACGATTTTTCAGCCTACTGCATGAATCTTGCAAGCATTTCTAGGGGCAAGTTCTATAGAGGAAATTAAAACATAATCTGCTTGCTTTAACTCCACTATGTTGCTGGTTAAGGCTAGTTAGGGACAATCAAGCAGACTGAATATTGGAGTAGTTCGATGATCTTCTCCCTTGACTAAATCTCTTTATCTATAGAAATGAAGATTCCTATTGAATCCTTATATTCTTATCGTTTACTTAGTGGATGCCTTATCTGTATCCAAAACCATGATAGAGCACAATAATACTCGCGGGGGAGCTTAATATATATATATATATAGTATTGGTCGGGCAGAGCTCCTATAGTAGTGAAGAAAGACATTTGAACTTCAACTCTTATTAGTCAACTTCCATCTCTAGCTTGCTCAAGGTTACTCTAATTTAGGATGTGATCTACTTTTCTCTAGCATAATGAGGAACTTCAGCTATACCAAATGTCTTGAACGTCCTGGAGGTAGTGCCCTTCTTTGTCTATTTTTGCATCCATAAGCTAAAATAATTGATTTCTCATTGAGAGATCGAGCAAAATTACGTTTAAAGACGAAAATAATAGAAATTATTTCATTGGTTTAATTGGGGACATCAACTCTCGTAGACTCTTCAAGTAAGAATCATATCATGGAATTTCGCAAGCATATCACGTAGATTCTGCAGATTATTCAAGTCGCTGCTACCGAGTGTTTGTTACTTCGATTCATATTAGTTTTGTGGTGAAAAAAAAAACTAACAGTTCGTAGAATATTAAAGCACCAGAAAAGAACACCAATATGTATTGCAGCGCTAAAGCAACATCAGAACCAACATTAATCGTATGGAAAACAATGAATTTGCACCAGTAACCATACGTACCTAGCAATAAGCAATAACCCCTGTCCAAAGGCTTAATGTAAATTGAAAGCAATGCTGCGTAGAGAATCTGTTACACAAAAGAATTACAGACTGGCCTTATATAGAGACAATACAGGAGGCACAACAGAAAGTAAGAAAAGTTGTTTTACTAGAAAGGCTAAAAAAACTCACTAAAAGACTTAAGGCAGGACAAAAGTAGATATACACACACACACTCTTTTACTAGCCCCCCCAAGCTGCAGTGCCTGAATCACTTTCAGCTTGTGCTTCAGAAACTCAAACATAGGAATACTGAGCATCTGAGACCCTTGGTGAAGTTATATCAGCAGCCCCTCCGGAGTTTGCCAAGGCCACATGTATTGCGTCTTGACGGTTTGTGTTTCATTGTTTTTGGCTCGGTCCATGAAGACTTTTTGATTTTACTTACGGTAGAAAAACCCACTTTCCAATCACGTGGCTATCCACATGGGACTTTGCCGTTAATGGATTACTACCGTCCATTTCTATGAAATGACATTTTCCATAAACCAACCCCTTCTCATGATAGTACTGCAGCCAACACAGCTGTGATGCAGTAGTGTAGGATAACAGGTAGTGGGTGTGTAGGTTAAAGAGTCATTTAATTTTCTGCTACTACTGTTAGTTGGTCACATGTCTATCATATCTTTTATTAAGCGTGTTGTTGTACAACTCTGCATAAATACATTTCTCCGTTTTAAATTTTTATCAGACTCCACCACCACCATTGTATACATCTCAGTTCCACTCTCTGTAGAAGAAATAATTTTACAGCTATGATTCGGGCTCGAGGTCGTCCAAGAAAACCCAATCAAAACCCAGTGTTAGATTTCCGTTCAGTTCAAGATGAAGCTTGGTATACAGTAGATAAACCAGTTTACTGCAAGCCAAACAGCACCCTTACTGTAAGATTCATGGATTTTCCTGATAAAGATGAAGATGAGGTATTCCATGTCGAAGATTTCAAGACTGCCAAAGAATTAGATGAGTTTGTCAACAGGTTTCGTCCAGCTTGTGTTCAGCTACAGGATAAAGAGTGTTATGATATGAGACGTGGATCGTATGTCTGTGCACTACTTGAAGAAGGTGAAGAAGAACAAAAGTTCTATAATGGCGTCATTGAATCAGTGAGTTGACTCAGTATCTGTTTTTTCATTGTAGTTATTAAGACAAATTTGTTTCGTTTTCTCTGTTTTAATTTGGTTTTTTAGTGGTTCTGCTGATGGTGATGAATCATTAATTTTAATTTATGGTTTGATTTAAGATGAATGTTATTGAATCTGTGAGTGAGTCAATTACTGATTCGTTACTTGATATTGGCATTAATGTTTGTTCTGATTCAGGGAATCTGGGTTTTGGGGGTTTGAATTTTAGTTGAATGATTTGCCCAACTCCATAGATTCTCAGTATATGTTTTTAATTCTGGGTTTTATGGTTTGGTGGTGGATGGTGGTCAGGACATAGAAAACATTTACTACAATATTGTACCAGCTAGGAAGTGCTATATGACTTCATTGAATGTTATTTTTGATATTATTGCGTTGTGTTATTAACAGATAGAGCGAGAACTTCACACACGCGAAGGAGGAGAAGAGATCTGTTCTTGTATATATGTGGTTGGCTGGCTAGAAGGTCCAAGGAAAAATTGTACTCAACAAATGGGGCTTAAGCGTATCTGTAAACTTCAACCAGGATCGCCATTATTTGATCCAGCGCTGGCATCTTTCGTGAAGATGGCACGAACACAGCTAATTTGATTTGGTATCAAATGATAGTCTTGTGCCAGTCGATAAGATAAGAATGATGTATAATGTTTGAATTTGCTAGTACTGCCAATGAAAGATAAAGGGGTTAGTAGTTAGGATTATTCAATTCGGTGGAATTATATGTACTGCTATATCTTTTAGGACAACTCGAGCGAATTAATATCCACCTAATAACATCGGTAAATTTTGGGTGTCACTCTTAAGCATATGATCAAATGATCAAATGCTTACTACTAACAAAGTTAATGGTTTTAATAGTTTAAACGAATAATAAAAACCAAGACAAACTAGACTGAGTAATTTAGTTACTTTGTTATAGCATCGTAATGATGGTTGGGAAAATTGCTGGTCAAATTTACAAATAACAACGTATATTAACAGGAACGACATAGACATGCTGAGAATTTCACAAACGTTTTAAGTTTGTGCATAAAATTCCATATGGGTTTTAAGTTTGAGTATAAATGTATAGTATCATGTCCAACTCTAAATACATCAAAATAGTGTAGGTGTAAAGTTACTGAGGAAACACTGATAATCTTCTCATTAGTTGAAGTCCAACATCCTTTATTGTGCATCCTAACTACATTAATCATCTTTTATACTCCCTCTGTACCATATATATAAGTTGACGGACCAAATCTCTTAGATTAAAAAAATTACCTTGAATTCATCATTTTTCATGTTTTTTCTTGTTTTACCCTTTATCTTGTTACTAACACAATTTTCCATGTACAATAAATAAGAATATTTGTGAGAAAATTCATCTTGAAAATAGGACTCCGCCTATCTAGTAGTACACATGAATGTAACTTCACACACTTGCAAGACTATTTTCTAACACCCTCACAACACCAGAGTGTATGCAGGTGCAGAGAAACTGAGCTTGAATCTGAGAAAAGAAAACCTCACAGTAAATAAACCTTTTGTGTGAACATCTGCAATATGTTCTCCGGTAGACAAAAAAACGAAATCCCAAGGACTTAGGTGCAACTAAATTCTCTGACAGAATGAAAAGAAAACTCAATATTCTTCATTTTGTTGTGAAAAAAGATGTTTGCAGTTAAGTAAGTTGCTCCCATGTTATCACACCACAATAACGGAGTTTTAGAGAATTGGTAATGAAGTTCAAAGAGAAAAGATTGAACCCAAATAATTTCTGAAGTTGCATCAGCTAAAGCCTTGTATTCCACCTCAATATGCTGGATTTGGAGACAATCTTTTGTTTCTAGAGCACCAAGATATTAGGTTTAGTCCCAAAAATATTTCCATACCACTCGTAAATATTCTGTGGGAGATATCTCCAGTCCAATCAGCATCAGAGTAGGCTTGCAGTTGTAAAGAAGATGATCTCCTGAATTGCAGGCCAAAAGACTATCTTCCATGGAGATACCTAAGTATCCTCTTGACAACTATCCAATGAGTTCTATAGGAGCATGCGTATACTGACAAGCTTTGTTAACAACAAAGAAAATGTCAGGTATTGTTATAGTGGCATACTGAAGAGCTCCATCAGTACTTTTGTATAAAATAACATCTTCAAACAATGGTAACTTTTCAACAGCATGTGGTTTAGAATATGGAGTGTCACAAGGCTTGCATGCACTCATCTTAGTCTTGGAAATTAAATTGGAAATATATTGTTCCTGAAAAAGAAGAATGTTTATCTTGAATTTTCAAAAAGAATTGAAGTACTCCTAAATCTTTGATAGCAAACTCAATGTGAGAGGATCAATTGTAGAATAACAACTTTCAGTGATCAATAGGTCATCTACATAGATGATAATATAAACATTAGTTGAAGCAATGACTCTATAGAATAAAAAAGTATCGGGGTTTAGAAGATTTAGAACTAGACTGCATCCATAACTTTTTCAATCTGTCAAACCAAGCTCTATGAGCTAGTTTGAGCCTATAAAGAGGCTTTTGAAGTTTGCAAACATGATTAGGAAGGATTTTATCAGAATTACCTGGAGGTTGCATCATGAAAATATCCCAGTTAAGTATCCACGCAGAAATGCATTCTTCACAACCATTTGTCTGATTTTTCATCCTTTATATAGAGAAATGGATAAAATTGTTCTTATTTTGGTTGGCTTCAGTACTATTGGACTAAAGGTATGTTGATAGTCAATCTTCAACTTGATTGTATCCCTTACCTACTAACCTATCCTTGTACCTCTTGATGGAACCATTTGCATTTCTTTTGATTCTGAAAATCCATTTACTACCAATCGCATTATCACCAGCATCAATAGAAAGAACTAATTAAGTACCATTATGTATTAAAGCATTAATCTCCTCATCCATTGTAGCTATCCGATTTTGATCTTTACATGCTTCAGTATAGGAAGTTGGTGCAGTAATGTCCTCACACACAATTTATACCTCAGAAGTAAATGCTTTAGGTTTTGTGATGCACATTTTACCTATGGTATTCATAGGATGAGCATTGGTAATAACTTCAGATTGTAAATAATTACATGTAGCTAATGCAAGAAACTGTTGTACGTGATTAAGTGGAAAAATTAATTACTTCATTTAAAATAGCAGGTATAGAAGAAATGTCTGAAGAAAATGGCACAATGGACATACTAGACAAAGTTGCAGAAGTAGATGCAGGGTGCTTAAATAAGTTGGCATAAGGAAATACAGACTCATCAAATGTCACATCCCTTGAAATTGTAATCTTGTTTTTCTGCAGACTTTAAGCATCTATATCCCTTGTGTAAAATGATTGTACCCAGAAAAACACATTTCACGGATCTTGGTTGGAGTTTATGATTATTGAAAGATCTTAAGCATGGATAACAAGCACATCCAAAAGTTTCCAAAAAATTTATAGGCAGGTTTTAGATGAAACATACATTCTAAGGGAGATAAGTTTTGTAAGATAGAGGTAGGTGGTCTGTTGATGAGGAAACTAGCAGTTTCAAACGCATAAGACCAATATGATAAAGGTAATGAGGCATGAGAAAGAAAGGATAAACCAGTTTCCACTATGTGTCTATGCTTCCTCTCAGCTGTCCAATTCTGAGCATGAGCATGAGCAAATGAATCGCTATGTCTTATTCCACAAGAATCCAAATAAGATGACACAGTTCGTTATTCTCCTCCCCAGTCTAATCGAAAAATTAATTCTTCTAGTAAGCTGATTCTCTACATGATTTTTTAATTTAACAAATATTCCAATATCTTCAAATTTGTAAGCCAGAGGATATATCCAATTAAATCTACTAAAAGATTCAATAAATGACACATAATACCTGAATCCATTTATTGAACACAAAGGGAAGACCCATACATCAATGTGAATGAGATATACATGACTATAGTCCTTGTTATTTGACATAATTGGATATGGTAAACAATTTTAGCTAACTGAAAATCATGACATATGTAGTAGACAAATGATCATGAATAACCTCATCCATAGAAGCCAGGACATGCTTCAAAGATTTATATGCTAGATGACCAAGTTTTTTTTGCCAACTGGAAGTAGTAGAAGTACTAGATGTAAATGTTTGTTTAAGATGTGTTGCAGTGAATTCCAAATGATAGAGTCCATCTTTAGCAGGAACATTAAGTAGAACCTTGTGAGTAACCATATCCTTCACATGAAGTAGAACAGTTGATATTACAAACTTCGTAGATCCATTATGAAAGTTAGAAGAACTGATATGAGTTATGTGCAAACCTGATCCATTTCATACATGCATTTGTTCCCTGGTATTCATAAATGCAAGTTGAGATTTGACAAATCATAAGTAAGATGATGTGTAGCACATGAATCTGGAATCCAACCATACGAAGAAGTAGAAGCATCTTCATTGTACACTTCAAAAGATTCAGGTTCTGGGCACCCAAAATTCCTCGTACTCCTTACCAAAACCATCAGAAGAAACATTGTACGCTTGATCCATGTCGTTATTTATTTATTTTTTTGCTAAGTTAAAAATATGGCAGCAAATGTATGTAGATTGCGTCTGCCGAGAGTCGCTCTTGTGGTGTTTTCCTTTACCTTAATGGTGATTATTTCCTCCACCTTAATGGTGATTCTTTTCTTTCACTCTTGTAGTGATTCTTTCTTCATCCTTGGGATGATTTTTCTTTGTTTGTTATAACAATTCTTCCTTTAAAGGGTATTATTTTGGGTATGGTTTCAATTCCGAAATTTTGTTATGAATCGAATAGGATTAAACTTGATTTCAATGGTGAGAGCATGGTTGATTTATTGGAAGGAAAAAATACAACCATTGGCAGAAAAGAAGCCTTTAACATAGTATATCATTACATGTTACATTGGATTATCTTATCCAATGGTGGGATTTATGGATTAAACATCTTAACTGATCATTCAAGAAACTCATGGAGGGGTTTTTCATCAACGGCATTAGTATTTTGGGGAAGGGTATTTTACATTACAATTGTGGGTTCAAGTTAAAGAGGTGATATATGCGATATTCTTGAAGATTCTGTTACAAGGGATTTGATACTGCCGATCAAATATCGTGATTCTACTGCTAGTGTATGTTCTCCCCGTCACCAGATTTTGACAATCAGAAAAGCTTCTCAACCGTCAGATTTACAATGGGGGTGGCTACTGCTTAGTCGTCAGTTACCTACATTCATGCGAGGTTCCTACTCTCACGAACTCACGATGGAAGCACACCTTTTCAGCCGTTACACAAGCCCTCTTATTAGCTTGAAAGTGTTAAAACGTAAACTATCCATATTCTCTTTCATTATTTCTTTCACTACCCACATATCCAAGCCAAAACCGAAATACAAAGCTTGGGTATATCACCTGAAGACATGAGCAAAACAAAACCTAATTTCCTTAGGTTTAATTTGTGGGAGGCGGAATCCCTGGTTACTTTTATTCATGATCATCATAAAAGAAGAGCTAAATCAATAGTTCGTAATCTTGCAAATTATGCTATTCAGCAACATGTTCATTATTTATGGACATCTTCTCCAAGCCCCTTCTACATCTTGCTTCTTGCGGATGCTTCTTTACTTATATTTTCGTTTGTGCTGGTTTGGAGTAGTAGTATTTGTTTTTTATGTTCTTAATTTGTACTCTGTCATTATATTGTAATATTGAATTATTAATATAATGAATTAAGATTGCTATCAAAAAAATAATAATAATAATAATAGTTGAGTGTCCAGGTTTCTTACATATCTGACATTCAATGCAGTAACTGTAACTCATTGGTGGTGGATAAAAGTTAGTGTTATTAGTAGGTCTTCCAAATCTACCACTTCCACTAGGAATGCTACCAGCACGAAATCCTCCTAAAAATCTTCCACCATAACGGTTTCCTCTATATCCACCAGATCGATTAAAACCACATATAAGAAGATATGAATTAATTCCAATGACTTGAGACAGGACCATATAGGCATTAGACTGGTCATACTACTGGTTATCGTAACTAGATTAAGGATTATGAGAACCTGAAAATTGATTACTAAAGGAATGAGAAGAAGAAACATGATGTTGTTAAGATATGTTTGCAGAAACAGCAGTGAGATCAACATTAGGTTCAAAATTCATTCCAGTCTCCTCTGAAAGAAGTAAACCAAGTAACTCAGAAGATGTACTGAGATTGTCATTTTTGAGTTGTTGAGTACTAATTGATGTCTTGAAAGCATTAAACTGTGAAGGTAATCCTTGTAAAATATGGAAAACCAGATCATCATTAATAGGACGATTAATTTGTGTTAATTAGTGAGAGGTGATTCTTGCATTGAAATAGATTAACATCGAATCGGAACTCTTCTAATTAACTGTAACAAGATCATTTGATTTCAATTGCGTCAATCTTGCTTTAGTTGTAGTATTGTAATTATGTTTAAATTGAAAACCATACTTCATCAGAGGAAGTACAATCAACAACTTGAGAGTAAATCTCTTCAGTGCAGACAAAAAATAACCAAGAAAAAATTGCTTGATCTCTTTACGGAAAAAATCATTATTTGGATCTAAGTCAAAAAATGTAAGATCATCAACAATTGCAACACCAACATTTGAATTATGTTGACCACCTGATCCGATGACCAACGTACACATTGATTCACTATTGCCAGTTACCACACTCAAACATTATGTATGCACAACGCACACATACTTCACAAGCTTATAAGACTATTCTCTAACAATTGTCTATCATTAAGCTTTCCTGATTTATCTGGTAAAGATTGCATTGCAGCTTGGTTACAAGTTACAACAAACGGCTAACAGGATATCTTCTTGAGTGGGAGCTGTTCTCGTCTGGGCGATCGGAAAGCCAAACATAGACTACTTTTTAACAGGCAAAAGTCATAGACTGATCATGTGATTTCCAAATCTAACTCCTCATTCTTTCTCATGTGCTTTCCAGAGCTAACTCTTCGTTCAGGACCTATAATTAACTTAGAGGATGATACTGATTCTTGTAGTTTTCTCCCATGTCTAATTAGTGTTTTCCCTTTCTGTAGTAATTCATTCGAAATGAGATGCTGAAATACTCCTCCATAAAAGTTTACTCCCTAAATTATGGGATAGAAGTTAAATTACCAAATATTTTTGTTTCGGGTCAAAAATATATCTTACACCGATAGTTTGTATAGAAGGAATTTGTTTCTTGAAAATTGCAATCGACGGTAACTTTATAATGCGAGATCGGGATATTAGATCATAAAATACCAATAATGTGAGTCACACTTATCATATATTCTCCCGTATTTAGAAAAGAGTTACCATCATTTTATCATTTTTAACTAAAAATAGACCAAATTGAAAAAGTGATGGCAATTCTTTCCGGGAACGGAGGTACTTATATTGAAGATTTCCAACTATCGCCCAATATTCCTTAGGCAATCAAACGGGCCAAGAATAGAAACCTAAAGAAGATTTGCATTCTAAGTGATCCAAGTAATTGCATTTCCTATTTATGTAATAAAGGTTACCAAACTAGTTGGTGTAGCAGCTCAATTCTAGATGATTGCATTTCTTTGTTAAGTACTTTTCGATTCTCGGAATCCCAAAATATCGCAATAAACTTTAATGGGTCTGCTGACCCAGCAGCCAAATATTGTAAGAGGAATGGAGTGATAGGTGAATGGTTAAATAGCCAACCTCACTTTTCTCTCAATCATCTGTACTTTGACTTTCTTCAATGAAATTTCTTTGTTAGCCAAAAAAAAAGAGGTGTAAATAACATTTTTTTTTATGAATTGATTATATAATAAAAAAAGAAAGCTAAAAACTAGGAATCAACAGACCGACCCCTAGTAAAAAGGGGAAAATAAAGTGTTGGTGATTGTCCCCGTAAAGGCGACTGACGCCCTAATGTTGTAACCTGCCAACAAATGTTCTTCCTCGAAAAAAACAGAGTTTTCTATAATTGAAATAGCCGGAAAAAAAATTGACATGATTAAACTCCAACTCTGATGAAGAGAAGATTTGGAAGCCTCTTTTTCCGATCTATTTGCAGCCTGGTTACTGTGTAATGGTGTGTAGATAAATCCCAAAAAATTATCACAACTAGATAAAATAAGCATGGCTTCTTTGAGAATCGATTCATTCGGTCATTTGACTAAGTTTTTCTTCCCTTGTGTAAAATCCAGAATCCTCTCGCAATCCCCTTTCGTCCCTAAATACTTTAAGTTCATCTCTTTAGTCCATTTATCTCCCTACAAAAGTGCTAATGCCTCTGCCTTTTATGGGCATGTGGCTCTGAAGAATCCTGATTTTACTCCTTGGTTGTTCCCTGCACAGTTCCTTAAGATTAGACCGAAACCAGAAATCAAGGATTCTGAAACCCAAGCAGCGTCGAAATTGATCTTTATTTGGTTTGCTAATAGAGGATTTCAATAATAATTTGTTTTCTCAATTTGATGTGAAACATTAGCTTTATTTATATTTGCATCCTATGGAGGTTTCCAAAATTGTAAGTGTCTCAAAACTGCAAGGCTAATGCTCAACGAAGAACTAGATTTATTTTTGAATATTCTGCAACACTTCTCCTTACATATCAACCAACATTTTGTAATTGCTGAATATATGTCAATTGAGTTACCTGTAACACTCATCCAAACACTAAAATAATCTATGAAAGGAGTTCCAATTCCCAAGTCAGGACACATACCAGCCATAGGAGGTAGCATCCACAAAGACTTGGGAAAGGAACACTCAAAGAACAGATGAGACAAAGTTTCAATTTCAGAAAATACAATTTTGATCTGAAGAACCAATTTTGTGTCTGAAAGGTAGGGAATCATTTAAGCATTTCCACAAAAATATTTTAATCTTTTGAGAAATATTAATTTTCCATAAGGACTTCCAAAAAGTGTGTGTTGCCTCAGATGGAGCTACATGCATATTAAGCTTATCATAGAAAGACTTGACTGTAAATACTTAATTATTGGTTAATAACCATCTATTTTTATCTTTTTCTAAACCATCTTCCAGATAGCTAAACAAATTAATGTTTAAAATTTTCTAGGAAATAACATGAGAGAAAGTAATAGAGATTGTGAGTTGGTTCCACTTAAAGGTATCAGGGTCAATCAAGTATGATACAAGTGTTAACAAGGGATTTGTGTTGAGACCATAGTAACTTAAAGGGAATTCTAAATCAGGAATCCATCTATCATTCCAAAGACTAATACTTCACTCCAACGATTTCAGATTTCTTTTCTTCCCTTGTTGCGATGAACTCCTTGAATTGTCTCAACATGATTCAGAGATTGACCTCCCATACCCGATTCTCTTGTCAAAAACAGTAAACCTGGTTGTAGCTTCAAAAGTACCTCAACAAAATACAAACAACAAAGAAAGCAAATAGTATTGTGAAATGGGAAAGAGAAAAGGTAGATTTGCATATGTTTGGTGGATGTGGTATATAGGGGTATGGGTTCACAGAGAGATGGTATGAGAAAGAGTACACAGAGGTGGGAAAGGATGAAATGAAGGTGGTTCTGTTGTCAGCAAAGGTAATGGTGAGAAATGAACAAGGTTTTCTGGTCGTGAATCAGGGACGGTACTGGGGGTCGCTTAGGGGTGCTCCAGCCACCCCCAAATCTCTAAAACTCACCAAAAAAACCATGTTTTCATGTATATTTTTTGGATAAGAAATGAATAGCCCCTTAGAAATTTTATGTTTAGCCTATAGTGCTTGAATTAGCCCACCTAGAATTTGGATCCTCTTTCCGTCGCTGTCGTGAATAGAGATCAGGGGAGAAAAGAGGCGATGCTAGGGTATGTTATGCATTACATCCAATTTTGATGTACCATATGTGAAAACGGGTTAAGGCCTTGTCTTGACTTGTCAAGCCCAATTCTTCCTCTAATCCACTTCTAGGTGTAGCTGTGGAAACGGATTGCAAGCAAGATCACATACGAATTGTAACAGCTTCTTGTGTGATATTTTTGTTACACTCTTCTAGCGGAACCCTGTTCCTTTCTGCCGTTTCCCACTAGTCCCACTCATTTTGCTTCTCTAAGCATCCATGCTTTATTTACTACCTAAAAACAAAAAATTAAATTAATAAAAATAATTATATTTGAAAACAATAAAATAGAAGATTCGGTATAAAATGGGAAATTAAAGCATACAAAATGAGATAAGTGCCAATAAAATGATAAAGAATTATGCAATATTTGGCACTTATCAGGGACCACTTGTCTTTCTTTTTTTCTCTCTTAACACAAAAAAGCATGCTAATACGAAATATATTACTCCATAACCTAGTCGATTCATTAAAGTAAGTCATTAAAATGCTATAAGTATTCATAGAACACGATAATCTTTTGTCGTGAAGGCCAACATCTTTCTCTACTGCTCGGAGACCCGTTTCATTATTACGTTATACATCTTATAGTTTTCTCCCATGTCTAATTTCCTTTTCGGTGGTAATTCATTCCCATATGAAATGCGTAATTTCCGCTCTGTAGAATTCACTTCTAAAATTATGATCCGATATGATGAAAACTAGGTTTCCTGAATTTTCTGTTTCAAATCGACGATATATCTTACACTGGTATTTTTTGTAAAAGAAAAAAAAAACTCCCTTTCAAGTTGCAACTGATAGTAAATTTATAGTTCGAGTTCTATACGATTAGACAACTAAATATCAATTATGTGAGTCACACTTATTATGGATCCATGAGTTTTTTTTTTTTTGTTTTTTTTTTTAAAAGAGGCTAAGAATGCTCCTCTGAAGAAATTTATTTGGATTACCTCATTTAAGTTGAGCCTTGAAGAACTATAAGTAATGGGAATCTGCATTCCACCATCCTTCACATGGCCATGCGCAGCAAATTGGCATAAAGAGTGAGTTATAGAGTTTACATTTTTTTGGTACTGAAAAGAAAAAAAAGAGAATTCCTTCAAAGCAGACTTCTAGATCCTTGATTTCAGGGGCGCGGCCAAGAGTTGACTAACCCTGGCTCCACCCTAAAATCACTAAAATCATTTAAAAACTCACATATTTTTTTTATATTTTGTAATTAGCCCCCTTATAATTTATATTTAGTCCACCCTAATACCTACATTTATATAAAAACATTTTTTAGTCGTCCCCATTTTTAAACCCTGGCTCCGCCACTGCTTGATTCTCAATACCAACGATTTGATACTTCACCTAATATCCCACAATCACCCGAGTTACATTAGAAGCATTTCCTTCAACAACGAGTCTACAACCACCAAAGTTTTCACTTCATTTTCCACCGAGAAGGCATCGAACGGATGATATACAGCGTGCTTAGCATCGGGATATATAGGGCAGAAATGCGACCCGCCACTTGTGTCTATGCGTGGAATTTTCGGTGGAAATTTCGAAGTAAATTTAGACTTATTCTTCTTTCGATTATAACTTTGTGCACCAGTATTTGGACGAGTCATTGTGCATTAATTACCAGGAGTTGTTCAGATTTTATTTTTATTTTTTTTGTGTGCAATTACTTTAATGACCGGGCTTTAAGTTGTAATTGTGTACAACTGGCTTCAACTTTGGAGGCCCAAATGGTCAGACGTGTTTGTCATGGACAAAGTCATTGATTTAGAACGATTTTTTGGGGACCATGGT
Source organism: Papaver somniferum (assembly GCF_003573695.1). NCBI lineage: Eukaryota > Viridiplantae > Streptophyta > Magnoliopsida > Ranunculales > Papaveraceae > Papaver > Papaver somniferum. Next base: position 15,203,249 of record NC_039366.1, read on the forward strand.
TCTATTTTTAGTAAGACATTTAGAAGTAAATCTAGGTCACCCCTTATCTGGATATTTATATTAATACCTAAACTACCCTTCTGATTGATTTTGGATAATGATTAGTGAAATGATTAACCTAAAGATGTAGAATTATTGAGAGAGTAAAGGTAGAGAAGATGAAGAAGAAAAACATGGAAAATAATTTTTTTTTTTTTTGAGTTCACTAATCTTGAGTATTCAAGTGATGATTCAATTGATGATAGCACATCTGAATCTTCATCTCCTTCCTCTTCTAGAGTATTTGTTAATCCTCACAATGATCCGGATATGAGTTATTTCTTAGATGGTGATTGTATTCTTCCCCAAACTCAATCTCAAGATGAAAACGATGGATTTTACCAACCACCATCGGAGGAAGAGCATTTGGGTTATCAGGTATGCTTCAAACTTAGATAATGTTGGTTTAATTGCTCCAAACTTTCAAAAAAATGAAATTTGCTACGTAGATTTGGGCCAGTTCAGTTAGCATATGTCAAGAACATGTAACCGATCACACCTGAAACTGTAGTTTGGTTACGTTTTCCAAACACGCAGGTTACCGAACTCGCTCGTTAATGGAGGTTTTGGTCGTACAGTGTAATGTTCGGTTTGCCCGCAATGTAACCGAACTTTAGGGTCTAGAAGTTCAGGTTGTTCCCAAGAAATCCGGTATTACTGTAGTCCAGAATGATAAGAATGAGTTAATCCCGACCCGAGTGACCACGGGTTGGCGTGTTTGTATTGACTATATGAAATTGAACAAGGTCACTAGGAAGGACCACTTTCCCCTTCCCTTTATCGACCAAATGCTAGAGAGATTAGCTGGACATAGCCATTACTGTTTTCTAGATGGCTACTCAGGCTACAATCAGATCTTTATTGCCCCAGAAGACAAAGAAAAAACTACTTTTACTTGTCCCTTTGGTACCTTTGCGTATAGACGCATGCCTTTCGGGCTATGTAACGCCCCTGCGACTTTTCAGCGTTGCATGGTGAGCATTTTTCCAATATGGTAGAAAAGTTTTTAGAGGTCTTTATGGATGACTTTTCAGTGTTTGGTTCGTCTTTCGATGAGTGATTGCATCATTTGTCATTAGTGTTGACTAGGTGTAAGGAAAAGAATCTAGTGCTTAATTGGGAGAAATGTCATTTCATGGTTAGATCAGGAATTGTCTTAGGGAATATCGTATCTTCTAAGGGTATAGAGGTAGATAAATCCAAAGTTGACCTTATTAAGACTTTACAGGTCCCAAAAACCGTAAGAGATATTAGGTCATTCTTAGGGCATGCAGGTTTTTATCGTCGATTCATTAAGGATTTTAGCTTGATTTCTAGACCTCTTTGCAACTTGCTTGCAAAAGATGTTAAGTTTGTCTTTGATGATGCTTGTTTAGAGGCTTTTGAGAATCTTAAGACTTTACTCACTACCGCCCCCATAGTCCAGGCACCCAACTGGAACTTACCCTTTGAGATCATGTGTGATGCTTCAGATTATGCTATTGGTGTTGTGCTAGGTCAGCAAGAAAACAAATTACTTCATGTGATTTACTATGCTAGCAAAACTCTGAATGATGCCTAGTTGAACTATACCACTACCGAGAAGGAACTGTTATCCATTGTGTTTGCCTTAGACAAGTTTAGACCCTACCTCTTAGGTTCTAAGATCGTTATATATACTGATCATGCTGCTTTGAAATATATTTTGTCTAAGAAGGATACGAAACCTAGATTGATTAGGTGCATACTTTTGTTGCAAGAGTTTTCTCCATACATTAGAGACAAAAAGGGTGCCGAAAATGTAGTAGCAGACCACTTGTTTAGGCTAGTTGTTGATTCCCATGATGAATCCCTTCATATAAGGGATAGCTGTCCTGATGAACAACTATTCTTTGTCACCCAAACACCTTGGTATGCGAATATAGTGAATTATCTTGTTATTGGTCGAATGACCCAACATTGGGGTAAACAAGATCGTTCTAGGCTTTTAGACGAGGTTAAGCACTTCTTTTGGGATGATCATTATTTTTTTAAGTATTGTCTAGACCAGATTATTAGGAGATGTATACCTGAGAGTGAACAGTCCAGTATTATTTCCTTTTGTCATGATCATGCTTGTGGGAGTCACTTTAGTGCTAAGAAAACTGCTGCTAAGATATTGCAGTGTGGATTATATTGGCCTTCGTTGTTTAAAGACTCCCATAGTTACTGTGTTACTTGTTAGCGTTGCCAGAAATTAGGAACCATTTCCCGTTGGAACATGATTCCCTTGAACCCTATTTTAGTTGTTGAGGTCTTTGATGTGTGGGGTATTGACTTTATGGGTCCGTTTCCAAATTCTTTTGGTAACCTATACATCCTTGTCGTCGTAGACTATGTCTCTAAGTGGATTGAGGCGGTTGCGTGTAAAACCAATGACCATAGGGTTGTGATTGAGTTCTTGAAAAATAATATACTTACACGTTTTGGTACACAGCGAGCTATAATTAGTGATAGAGGGTCGCACTTTTGTAATGGACCTTTTAGGCTTCTGATGAAGAAATATGGTATTACACATAAGGTAGCTACCCCGTATCATCCGCAAACTAGTGGTCAGGTAGAGGTTTACAATAGGGAGATAATACGTATATTAGAGAAAACAGTTAATCCTAATCGGAAAGATTGGTCGTCTAGGCTTACTGATGCCTTATGGGCTTACCGTACTGCGTTTAATACCTCCATTGGAATGTCGCCTTATCGTCTTGTGTATGGCAAGGCATGCCATGTACCTGTTGAGTTAGAACATAGAGCTTATTGGGCTGTTAAGAAGCTAAATATTTCACTTGACAAGGCAGGAGCCCATAGGAAACTCCAGCTCAATGAGTTGGACGAGATTCGTATAGATGCTTACGATAGTGCTAAAGAGTACAAGAACAAAATGAAACTTGTGCATGATAGAAATATTTACGGAAGTCATTTTCTCTAAGTCAAAAAGTTCTTCTGTATGATACCCGTTTACATCTCTTCCCTAGGAAGTTGCGTTCTCGGTGGACGGGTCCTTTTATTGTTCGCACTTCTTTCCTCATGGAGCTGTTGAAATTGAGACACCGGATGGTAGTAGTTCTTCGAAGGTTAACGGTCAGAGATTGAAACCCTTTTTAGAGCCCTTTCCTACAGGTGATGTTGAGGAAGTCCCTCTGGAGGACCCTGTTTACCCTTGATTGACCATCGAGGAAGTTGTATGTTGTATATTAGTTTTTTATTTTCTTCACCCAGGTACTATCTTTCCAATTTCTCCTAGTGTTATTTTACTTTTGGTATTGCTCTTTCATTAGAAACATTGAGGACAATGTTAGATTTAATTTTGGGGGTGGGGAAGAACTTTTTAGTTGCACTTTTGAAACTTCTAGCGTCACATGGTATCCGATTAGCTAAGTTTACATACTGTTTCTCACCGAAAAGATAGAAATTGGAATGCTAGGGATAACAACCTTTTGATACATTAGAGAAAAAGACATTGAGATCCTTGAAATTCAGAAGAGAACTTGTTCCTTTTAGAGGGTAACCGTGATGGACCTAACCATACATGATGGAAATGCAAGTAGGTCAGGAAATGCCAGAAAGACAAAGCAACCTCACAATGTAGTCTTAGTTACTGGATTGCGACTCTCTCTCAGTGGAAACTTATCATCATCAACAAGCGGAGCGACATCAAAATCTATGAAGAAAGTTGAAGACGTTTTAGGTTTAGAAGCAACAATAGAAAAGAATAATTCAAAAATCAAAGTTGAAGTTATAAGAGCAAACGATATAAGTTGTTAGAATCCATGATACCAAGACATCACAAGTTGTGAAGATCCAAGTTTTGAAAGTCCTTCTCTCATGGCCATGTAAATGTTTGTTTCCAAAAAAAAAATGAAAAAAAACAAAAAATGAAAAAAAAATGAAAAATGAAAAAAAATCATCGTTACGTGTTGTTCAATAAGGCCAAAGGGAAGTAGAAATTTATAAGTCAAGCAAGAAATCGAAGAGAAGAGTTAATTGTCAAGGTTCTATGAGGTTCGATAGTTTATCATCAACAGTTGAAGACCGAAGAGGACGTTGTTTCTACTGAGAACTATGAGAGAGTCGAAGAAAGATACATTTGGTTGCTTTGTTAGTCCGCTTCTCATCTGGCACAAGATCTTTCTAGCACTGGTTTAACTCATCACACGTAATTAGTCCAGCTGTGTAGCAGATGTCCCTCTCATCTTTTTCTCTCTCCTAATCTTATCCAGCTGTAAAGTAGCGGACGCATCTTACAATGTTTATCTAGTTGTGTAGCGGATATCTCTTTATCTAGCAGTGTTGCGGATGTGTCTCCCATTTTCTTCAGTCAGCTTTAGAGCTGACACCTTTAATTTCTCTGGCATTCTAGTTACTTGGAGATAGGTTGAGAATATGTATGTCCTCATAGCTCTTTGGATACTTGTGACCATTAGAAGTATTGGTTTTGTGGGTACACCTCTGGTAAACCCTCCCGAGATTAACTCGGATTTATTTTTTTAGTTTTGCTCGAGGACTAGCAAATAATAAGTTTGGGGGTATTTGATAGACGCATTTATGTGTCTAATTTGTCCTCAATGTTTCGTATTGTTAGTACTCGTTTTCGTCCTTATTATGGTGTTTTGTGTGTTTGTAGGTATTTTTTTGGAAATAAATATTTTTGGAAATTTCGGCTCGAAAAGTTGCCCGGGGCACCCTTGGAGGACATTTGCTATAAGGACCCTCCCTTTGAATAAGGGGTAACCTAATTACTAAGGGGAACCCTATTTATAGGCAGCTGCTAACCGCACCCCAGAACCGGATAGGGGGGAACCCTTCTTCTTCCTTTCAAATTCATTTTTTGGCGGGAAGAAGAGTTCACTCCTGGCAGTTTTCTCGATCGGATTTTGGATGGGTTAGAGGTAGACTAAATCGCTGAAACTTCATGGGTGGACGTGATATATCCTAAAAGGCTTGGTATGGGCCTTTGGTTCGATCCAATTTGGCTGGATATTCCGCGAGAAGCAAACAGAGCTACACGTTCGTGGGAGAGTTTTTCACGGGATTTGCTATGAATTGCGTGTGCTGCTGGGACTTTAATTCGTGTACTGAACGTGTATGGAGGACTCTTAGTTGCGATAGACGCGTGAAGGAAGTAAAGAAGGATATAAAACCATAATTTTGGAAATAATATATTCCCGAGTAATGGCTTTGCTGTGAGAGAATTTGGAGACATTACTGGGAGATATTTTGGTCCTGTGGAGTATATATACGGTGATGGGGACTCAGAGAGGCCGGAGGGAGAGTTTTGGAGGTTTTAGAACACCACAGAGCTTAAACACCAAAGTTGCAGAGCTTCCATTTTCTGCTACTGCATTTCTGAAGAACGCGAAGAACGGACCGACCAGGACAGTCGTTTATCAACAGTGATAACGACTCCCAGCTGAGGGTCGTACATCTGCAGCAGACTTATTTACTACAGTTTTTGCGACACAGCGGCAGCAGTCTTATTTTACCGAGGGTCGTAGTTCTCTGGTTTGTAACAAATATAATTGTTACAAACCCGGTTTTATCGTATTTCTCATATTCTCATCATTTGTAAACCATTTTTGAGCATCAATGAAATTCTCTGAGAGGTTTTCCAACATGATGAGCGGCTAATTCTCTCACAACCAAGACAATGAGGAAGCTATTTACGCATGAATAATTAGTAATTATTTATTCTCTCTAATTTATAATTTATAATTCACTCAATCACTACTTTTGCAGAGCTTTTAATTGTTTGCCAAAAATTTCTTCATTAGTTGTGATTCTATTAGATAGGTTATGCTTTGTTTAGATAATCTATGCTTAGGGATACAATTAATTTTTGAGAATTTTCCAGATTATTGTGAATTAAGAAATAAGAGTCTTAAAAGATAATTGGAGTTTTGGATTGTTTACCATAATTTATTCATGTGTAATAGTGAAATCAGTGTCTTGGTTGTTTTCTAATATCTTGAAGTCAATTTTGTAATAAGTTTTCTAATTTTTTAAATTTTTATTAAGTCTAAAATTCATTGCCTTCACAAGTCTTAAAACAACCCTTTTATCAGTATCTACAACAACTTTGAGAACACATCATTATGAGGCTACAAATCATTGTTCATGGCTGCGGAATTTCATCTCAATGTTTGGGGACCTAAATTTTGCCTCCACACCTGTGAAACTTTACTGTGATAATGCCGCAGCAGTATTCTTTTCTAAGCACACTAGATATAATAAGGGTTCAAGACACATGGATCTAAAGTACATATGCGTGAAGCAAGTTGTTCAGATGAAAAAGTTGTTCATTGAACACATAGGCACAAAACTTATGATTGCAGATTCATTTACGAAGGCGTTACCTCCTAAGACCTTTCTGAAACATGTTGGAAACATGGGTCTTGAGGGAGTAACAAAAAATTAGTTTCACTTAGATTTTTGCTTATGTTTGAACACTTATTGAGATATTATTATTGTTATTGTTATGAACTTACTTCTGTATCCACTTTAGTATACTTTTATGTTATTGGATGAATGTTAACAGAAATTGTTTCTTTTGAAGACATTACTGGACCATTATGATATCCCTATTTAAGGCCTGATTAAGTAAGTTTCTTGTGTTGTGGTACATGGAAGGGAACATGTTGATAACAGGACAATGTGCCACCGCCATGACTCGCATAAGTAATTTTCTTGGTTAAGGTATTACGTTTAACCATTAAATATGTCTAGCAATTATGCGCGCTTATGTTTTTTTATATAATTAACCATTAAATAAATTATTACATGGACCAGTGGGAGAATGTAAGAATATTTCTATGCATATAAAATATCATGTGGGCCCATGTATTATCTTTTGGTTAATTGAGAATATTTCTAAGTATATTGGTTACCATTTCTTGGGCTTATTTCCTATATCTCTTCCTTGATGGATGGTCGAGATTGAATGCTAACTCTAACCCTAGGAACCTTGGTCCTCCTTCTACCTATAAAAGGAACTCTATAGCCATCAGTATGGGGTTCGAGAATTTTATTATTTATTACACAAAAGGGTCAAGAAGGAGAAACCAAGATATTTCATTATATTCTGTTCTACCGGTGTGCTTGTAGCTTTGGAGGATTTCTTGGATTCAATCGATGGCTTCATCAGGTATTGTATTTTAACACAACTATGTGTATTGTGATTGTCATGATGTTCGAAGATCCGACCATTATATATATAAAATAAAACTTATAAGGACTTCAAGTTAAGCAGGATTATAGTACCAAAAAATTGTTTATACATTCGTGAAAGGCTAATACATTTTTGGGGGCAATTGATTTCTGTCATTGTGTAACAACCCCGGCCGGCAATTGTTTTAATATCACCAAGTGGTAGAGGCATTTCACCTATCCTAAACGATTTTTCATCCTACAACATGAATCTTGCAAGCATTTCTAAGGGCAAGTTCTACAGAGGAAATTAAAACATAATCTGCTTGCTTTAACTCCACTATGTTGCTGGTTAAGGCTAGTTAGGTCTGATAGGGGTGGAGAGTATTACGAAAGGTATGATGAAACAGGACAACATCCTGGACCTTTCGCTTTACTTCTCCCAAAGCTTGGAATTTTTGCTCAATACACAACGCCAGGTTCACCTTGGCAGAATGGTGTAACAGAAAGGCGAAATCGTACTATAATGGAAATGGTTAGAAGCATGATTATTCATGCGAGTTTACCCTTAAGTTTTTGGATGTGTGATCTTCGTTATGCTGTGTACATTTTAAATAGAGTTCCAAGCAAATCAGTTCTAAAGACTCCTTTTGAACTGTGGAAGGGATGGAAACCTAGTTTAAAACACCTGGAAGTTTGGGGTTGTTCAGCAGAAGCGAAATTTTATAATCCCAAAGAAAAGAAATTGGATACGAAAACTGTTAGCAGTTACTTTATTGGTTTCCTGAAAAATCCAAGGGGTATATTATTTATTGTCCTAACCATAGTATGAGAATTGTTGAAACTGGAAATGCAAAATTCATTAAGGATGGCGAAGTTAGTGTCAGTACACCAGTGCAAGAAAAATCTGTTCAAGAAATCAGAGTAATAATCCCTTTACCTCAGATTTCTACAAATATTGTGACTCCTTCGGTTGTAGAACCGATTGATGATGAAATAACACAAATAACGGCATCGGAACTTCATGATGAGACTATTTCCACAGAAGAAATTTTAGAACAACCATAAGAAGTAGCCTTAAGAAGATCTACTAGAGAACGAAAAAGGGTTATTTCTGATGATTATGTGGTTTATCTACAAGAATCGGATTTTGAGGGATTATGAAAGATCAGTTTCTTATTCACAAGCTATCAAGTGTAGTAATTTTGATTAATGGATTAATGCTACGAAAGTAGAGAAAAAATCGATGGATGATAATAGAGTCTGGGAATACGTTGAATTGCCTGAAGGACACAAAGCAATCGGGTGTAAATGGGTCTTTATGACCAAACACGATGCTAATGGAAATATTCAATGTTATAAAGCTAGACTTGTAGCCAAAGGTTTCACTCAGAAAGATGGCATTGATTACAAAGAGACCTTTTCTCCCGTGTCAAAGAAAGACTCTCTCAGAATTATTCTGGCATTAGTAGCTCAATATGACCTTGAGTTACATCAAATGGATGTGAAAACAACTTTTCTTAATGGTGAGCTTGAGGAAGATATTTACATGTTTCCACCTGAAGGTTTTGTCTTAGAAGGACAGGAACACATGGTCTGCCAACTTAAGAAATCAATTTATGGACTTAAGCAAGCCTCCAGGAAGTGGTATCTAAAATTCAACGAAACCATTCAAAAATTTGGTTTTGAAAAAAATGTTGTAGATCCATGCATATATCTCAATATCAGTGGGAGGAAGTTCATATTTTTGGTATTGTATGTAGATGACATACTACTTGCGAGTAGTGATCTTGGTCTTATGCATGAAACTAAGGAATATCTCTCGAAGAATTTTAAAATGAAAGATATGGGTGAGGCTTCTTATGTGATTGGGATAGAAATATCCCGTGATAGATCCCTTGGCACATTATCAATCTCACGGAAATCATATATCGAAAGAATTCTAGAGAGGTTTGAGATGAATGCATGTAAGCCAAGTATAGTTCCGGCTTCTAAAGGAGACAAGTTTGGACTCAATCTTTGTCTTAAGAATGAACTGGAACGTAAGAAAATGGATAAAATCCCTTATGTTTATGTGGTGGGAAGTTTAATGTATGCTCAAGTTTGCACACGACCAGATATCAGCTATATAGTTGGTATGATGGGAAGATACCTTGTGAATCCTGGAATGGAACACTGGAAAGCTGCAAAGAAAGTTTTAAGGTACCTGCAAGGAACGAAGGATCATCGTCTCACATTTACGAAGTCAGATCAATTTGAGTTGGTTGGATATTCAGATTCCGATTTCATGGGATGTAATGATACTCGAAAGAGCACTTTTGGATATCTTTTCCTATTAGCTGGAGGAGTAATACCATGGAAAAGTGCAAAAGAGTCTGTTCTCACTGGCTCAACAATGGAAGCTTAATTTGTAGCATGTTATGAGGCTACAAATCACTGTTCATGGCTGCGGAATTTTATCTCAATGTTTGGAGACCTAAATTTTGCCTCCTCACCTGTGAAACTTTACTGTGATAATGCCGCAGCAGTATTCTTTTCAAAGCACCCTAGATATACTAAGGGTTCAAGACACATGGATCTAAGTACCTATGCCTGAAGCAAGTTGTTCAGATGAAAAAGTTGTTCATTGAACACATAGGCACAAAACTTATGATTGCAGATGCATTTACGAAGGCGTTACCTCCTAAGACCTTTCTGAAACATGTTGGAAACATGGGTCTTGAGGGAGTAACAAACAATTAGTTTCACTTAGACTTTTGCTTATGTTTGAACACTTATTGAGATCTTATTATTGTTATTGTTCTGAACTTATTTATGTATCCACTTTAATATACTTTTATGTTATTGGATGAATGTTAACAGAAATTGTTTTCTTTTGAAGACATTACTGGACCATTATGATATCCCTATTTAAGACATGATTAAGTAAGTTGCTTGTGTTGTGGTACATGAAAGGGAACATGTTGATAACATGACAATGTGCCACCGCCATGACTCGCATAAGCAATTTGCTTGGTTAAGGTATTATGTTTAACCATTAAATATGTCTAGAAATTATGCGCGCTTACGTTTTTTTATATAATTAACCATTAAATAAATTATTACATGGACCAGTGGGAGAATGTAAGAATATTTCTATGCATATAAAATATCCTGTGGGCCCATGTATTATCTTTTGGTTAATTAAGAATATTTCTAAGTTTATTGGTTACCATTTCTTGGGCTTATTTCCTATATCTCTTCCTTGATGGACGGTCGAGATTGAATGCTAACTCTAACTCTAGGAACTTTGGTCCTCCTTCTACCTATAAAAGGAACTCTATAGCCATCAGTATAGGATTCGAGAACTTTATTATTCATTACACAAAAGGGTCAAGAAGGAGAATCCAAGATATTCCATTATATTCTGTTCTACGGGTGTGCTTGTAGTTTTGGAGGATTTCTTGGATTCAATCGATGGCTTCATCAGGTATTCTATTTTAACACAACTATGCGTATTGTGATTGTCATGCTGTTCGAAGATCCGACCATTATATATATAGAATAAAACTTATAAGGACTTCAAGTTAAGCAGGATTATAGTACCAAAAAATTGTTTATACATCCGTGAAAGGCTAATACATTTTTGGGGGCAATTGATTTCTGTCATTGTGTAACAACCCCGGCCGGCAATTGTTTTAATATCACCAAGTGGTAGAGGCATTTCACCTATCCTAAACGATTTTTCAGCCTACTGCATGAATCTTGCAAGCATTTCTAGGGGCAAGTTCTATAGAGGAAATTAAAACATAATCTGCTTGCTTTAACTCCACTATGTTGCTGGTTAAGGCTAGTTAGGGACAATCAAGCAGACTGAATATTGGAGTAGTTCGATGATCTTCTCCCTTGACTAAATCTCTTTATCTATAGAAATGAAGATTCCTATTGAATCCTTATATTCTTATCGTTTACTTAGTGGATGCCTTATCTGTATCCAAAACCATGATAGAGCACAATAATACTCGCGGGGGAGCTTAATATATATATATATATATAGTATTGGTCGGGCAGAGCTCCTATAGTAGTGAAGAAAGACATTTGAACTTCAACTCTTATTAGTCAACTTCCATCTCTAGCTTGCTCAAGGTTACTCTAATTTAGGATGTGATCTACTTTTCTCTAGCATAATGAGGAACTTCAGCTATACCAAATGTCTTGAACGTCCTGGAGGTAGTGCCCTTCTTTGTCTATTTTTGCATCCATAAGCTAAAATAATTGATTTCTCATTGAGAGATCGAGCAAAATTACGTTTAAAGACGAAAATAATAGAAATTATTTCATTGGTTTAATTGGGGACATCAACTCTCGTAGACTCTTCAAGTAAGAATCATATCATGGAATTTCGCAAGCATATCACGTAGATTCTGCAGATTATTCAAGTCGCTGCTACCGAGTGTTTGTTACTTCGATTCATATTAGTTTTGTGGTGAAAAAAAAAACTAACAGTTCGTAGAATATTAAAGCACCAGAAAAGAACACCAATATGTATTGCAGCGCTAAAGCAACATCAGAACCAACATTAATCGTATGGAAAACAATGAATTTGCACCAGTAACCATACGTACCTAGCAATAAGCAATAACCCCTGTCCAAAGGCTTAATGTAAATTGAAAGCAATGCTGCGTAGAGAATCTGTTACACAAAAGAATTACAGACTGGCCTTATATAGAGACAATACAGGAGGCACAACAGAAAGTAAGAAAAGTTGTTTTACTAGAAAGGCTAAAAAAACTCACTAAAAGACTTAAGGCAGGACAAAAGTAGATATACACACACACACTCTTTTACTAGCCCCCCTCAAGCTGCAGTGCCTGAATCACTTTCAGCTTGTGCTTCAGAAACTCAAACATAGGAATACTGAGCATCTGAGACCCTTGGTGAAGTTATATCAGCAGCCCCTCCGGAGTTTGCCAAGGCCACATGTATTGCGTCTTGACGGTTTGTGTTTCATTGTTTTTGGCTCGGTCCATGAAGACTTTTTGATTTTACTTACGGTAGAAAAACCCACTTTCCAATCACGTGGCTATCCACATGGGACTTTGCCGTTAATGGATTACTACCGTCCATTTCTATGAAATGACATTTTCCATAAACCAACCCCTTCTCATGATAGTACTGCAGCCAACACAGCTGTGATGCAGTAGTGTAGGATAACAGGTAGTGGTGTGGTGTAGGTTAAAGAGTCATTTAATTTTCTGCTACTACTGTTAGTTGGTCACATGTCTATCATATCTTTTATTAAGCGTGTTGTTGTACAACTCTGCATAAATACATTTCTCCGTTTTAAATTTTTATCAGACTCCACCACCACCATTGTATACATCTCAGTTCCACTCTCTGTAGAAGAAATAATTTTACAGCTATGATTCGGGCTCGAGGTCGTCCAAGAAAACCCAATCAAAACCCAGTGTTAGATTTCCGTTCAGTTCAAGATGAAGCTTGGTATACAGTAGATAAACCAGTTTACTGCAAGCCAAACAGCACCCTTACTGTAAGATTCATGGATTTTCCTGATAAAGATGAAGATGAGGTATTCCATGTCGAAGATTTCAAGACTGCCAAAGAATTAGATGAGTTTGTCAACAGGTTTCGTCCAGCTTGTGTTCAGCTACAGGATAAAGAGTGTTATGATATGAGACGTGGATCGTATGTCTGTGCACTACTTGAAGAAGGTGAAGAAGAACAAAAGTTCTATAATGGCGTCATTGAATCAGTGAGTTGACTCAGTATCTGTTTTTTCATTGTAGTTATTAAGACAAATTTGTTTCGTTTTCTCTGTTTTAATTTGGTTTTTTAGTGGTTCTGCTGATGGTGATGAATCATTAATTTTAATTTATGGTTTGATTTAAGATGAATGTTATTGAATCTGTGAGTGAGTCAATTACTGATTCGTTACTTGATATTGGCATTAATGTTTGTTCTGATTCAGGGAATCTGGGTTTTGGGGGTTTGAATTTTAGTTGAATGATTTGCCCAACTCCATAGATTCTCAGTATATGTTTTTAATTCTGGGTTTTATGGTTTGGTGGTGGATGGTGGTCAGGACATAGAAAACATTTTTACTACAATATGTACCAGGAAGTGCTATATGACTTCATTGAATGTTATTTTTGATATTATTGCGTTGTGTTATTAACAGATAGAGCGAGAACTTCACACACGCGAAGGAGGAGAAGAGATCTGTTCTTGTATATATGTGGTTGGCTGGCTAGAAGGTCCAAGGAAAAATTGTACTCAACAAATGGGGCTTAAGCGTATCTGTAAACTTCAACCAGGATCGCCATTATTTGATCCAGCGCTGGCATCTTTCGTGAAGATGGCACGAACACAGCTAATTTGATTTGGTATCAAATGATAGTCTTGTGCCAGTCGATAAGATAAGAATGATGTATAATGTTTGAATTTGCTAGTACTGCCAATGAAAGATAAAGGGGTTAGTAGTTAGGATTATTCAATTCGGTGGAATTATATGTACTGCTATATCTTTTAGGACAACTCGAGCGAATTAATATCCACCTAATAACATCGGTAAATTTTGGGTGTCACTCTTAAGCATATGATCAAATGATCAAATGCTTACTACTAACAAAGTTAATGGTTTTAATAGTTTAAACGAATAATAAAAACCAAGACAAACTAGACTGAGTAATTTAGTTACTTTGTTATAGCATCGTAATGATGGTTGGGAAAATTGCTGGTCAAATTTACAAATAACAACGTATATTAACAGGAACGACATAGACATGCTGAGAATTTCACAAACGTTTTAAGTTTGTGCATAAAATTCCATATGGGTTTTAAGTTTGAGTATAAATGTATAGTATCATGTCCAACTCTAAATACATCAAAATAGTGTAGGTGTAAAGTTACTGAGGAAACACTGATAATCTTCTCATTAGTTGAAGTCCAACATCCTTTATTGTGCATCCTAACTACATTAATCATCTTTTATACTCCCTCTGTACCATATATATAAGTTGACGGACCAAATCTCTTAGATTAAAAAAATTACCTTGAATTCATCATTTTTCATGTTTTTTCTTGTTTTACCCTTTATCTTGTTACTAACACAATTTTCCATGTACAATAAATAAGATATTTGTGAGAAAATTCATCTTGAAAATAGGACTCCGCCTATCTAGTAGTACACATGAATGTAACTTCACACACTTGCAAGACTATTTTCTAACACCCTCACAACACCAGAGTGTATGCAGGTGCAGAGAAACTGAGCTTGAATCTGAGAAAAGAAAACCTCACAGTAAATAAACCTTTTGTGTGAACGTCTGCAATATGTTCTCCGGTAGACAAAAAAACGAAATCCCAAGGACTTAGGTGCAACTAAATTCTCTGACAGAATGAAAAGAAAACTCAATATTCTTCATTTTGTTGTGAAAAAAGATGTTTGCAGTTAAGTAAGTTGCTCCCATGTTATCACACCACAATAACGGAGTTTTAGAGAATTGGTAATGAAGTTCAAAGAGAAAAGATTGAACCCAAATAATTTCTGAAGTTGCATCAGCTAAAGCCTTGTATTCCACCTCAATATGCTGGATTTGGAGACAATCTTTTGTTTTCTAGAGCACCAAGATATTAGGTTTAGTCCCAAAAATATTTCCATACCACTCGTAAATATTCTGTGGGAGATATCTCCAGTCCAATCAGCATCAGAGTAGGCTTGCAGTTGTAAAGAAGATGATCTCCTGAATTGCAGGCCAAAAGACTATCTTCCATGGAGATACCTAAGTATCCTCTTGACAACTATCCAATGAGTTCTATAGGAGCATGCGTATACTGACAAGCTTTGTTAACAACAAAGAAAATGTCAGGTATTGTTATAGTGGCATACTGAAGAGCTCCATCAGTACTTTTGTATAAAAAACATCTTCAAACAATGGTAACTTTTCAACAGCATGTGGTTTAGAATATGGAGTGTCACAAGGCTTGCATGCACTCATCTTAGTCTTGGAAATTAAATTGGAAATATATTGTTCCTGAAAAAGAAGAATGTTTATCTTGAATTTTCAAAAAGAATTGAAGTACTCCTAAATCTTTGATAGCAAACTCAATGTGAGAGGATCAATTGTAGAATAACAACTTTCAGTGATCAATAGGTCATCTACATAGATGATAATATAAACATTAGTTGAAGCAATGACTCTATAGAAAAAAAGTATCGGGGTTTAGAAGATTTAGAACTAGACTGCATCCATAACTTTTTCAATCTGTCAAACCAAGCTCTATGAGCTAGTTTGAGCCTATAAAGAGGCTTTTGAAGTTTGCAAACATGATTAGGAAGGATTTTATCAGAATTACCTGGAGGTTGCATCATGAAAATATCCCAGTTAAGTATCCACGCAGAAATGCATTCTTCACAACCATTTGTCTGATTTTTCATCCTTTATATAGAGAAATGGATAAAATTGTTCTTATTTTGGTTGGCTTCAGTACTATTGGACTAAAGGTATGTTGATAGTCAATATCTTCAACTTGATTGTATCCCTTACCTACTAACCTATCCTTGTACCTCTTGATGGAACCATTTGCATTTCTTTTGATTCTGAAAATCCATTTACTACCAATCGCATTATCACCAGCATCAATAGAAAGAACTAATTAAGTACCATTATGTATTAAAGCATTAATCTCCTCATCCATTGTAGCTATCCGATTTTGATCTTTACATGCTTCAGTATAGGAAGTTGGTGCAGTAATGTCCTCACACACAATTTATACCTCAGAAGTAAATGCTTTAGGTTTTGTGATGCACATTTTACCTATGGTATTCATAGGATGAGCATTGGTAATAACTTCAGATTGTAAATAATTACATGTAGCTAATGCAAGAAACTGTTGTACGTGATTAAGTGGAAAAATTAATTACTTCATTTAAAATAGCAGGTATAGAAGAAATGTCTGAAGAAAATGGCACAATGGACATACTAGACAAAGTTGCAGAAGTAGATGCAGGGTGCTTAAATAAGTTGGCATAAGGAAATACAGACTCATCAAATGTCACATCCCTTGAAATTGTAATCTTGTTTTTCTGCAGACTTTAAGCATCTATATCCCTTGTGTAAAATGATTGTACCCAGAAAAACACATTTCACGGATCTTGGTTGGAGTTTATGATTATTGAAAGATCTTAAGCATGGATAACAAGCACATCCAAAAGTTTCCAAAAAAATTTATAGGCAGGTTTTAGATGAAACATACATTCTAAGGGAGATAAGTTTTGTAAGATAGAGGTAGGTGGTCTGTTGATGAGGAAACTAGCAGTTTCAAACGCATAAGACCAATATGATAAAGGTAATGAGGCATGAGAAAGAAAGGATAAACCAGTTTCCACTATGTGTCTATGCTTCCTCTCAGCTGTCCAATTCTGAGCATGAGCATGAGCAAATGAATCGCTATGTCTTATTCCACAAGAATCCAAATAAGATGACACAGTTCGTTATTCTCCTCCCCAGTCTAATCGAAAAATTAATTCTTCTAGTAAGCTGATTCTCTACATGATTTTTTAATTTAACAAATATTCCAATATCTTCAAATTTGTAAGCCAGAGGATATATCCAATTAAATCTACTAAAAGATTCAATAAATGACACATAATACCTGAATCCATTTATTGAACACAAAGGGAAGACCCATACATCAATGTGAATGAGATATACATGACTATAGTCCTTGTTATTTGACATAATTGGATATGGTAAACAATTTTAGCTAACTGAAAATCATGACATATGTAGTAGACAAATGATCATGAATAACCTCATCCATAGAAGCCAGGACATGCTTCAAAGATTTATATGCTAGATGACCAAGTTTTTTTTGCCAACTGGAAGTAGTAGAAGTACTAGATGTAAATGTTTGTTTAAGATGTGTTGCAGTGAATTCCAAATGATAGAGTCCATCTTTAGCAGGAACATTAAGTAGAACCTTGTGAGTAACCATATCCTTCACATGAAGTAGAACAGTTGATATTACAAACTTCGTAGATCCATTATGAAAGTTAGAAGAACTGATATGAGTTATGTGCAAACCTGATCCATTTCATACATGCATTTGTTCCCTGGTATTCATAAATGCAAGTTGAGATTTGACAAATCATAAGTAAGATGATGTGTAGCACATGAATCTGGAATCCAACCATACGAAGAAGTAGAAGCATCTTCATTGTACACTTCAAAAGATTCAGGTTCTGGGCACCCAAAATTCCTCGTACTCCTTACCAAAACCATCAGAAGAAACATTGTACGCTTGATCCATGTCGTTATTTATTTATTTTTTTGCTAAGTTAAAAATATGGCAGCAAATGTATGTAGATTGCGTCTGCCGAGAGTCGCTCTTGTGGTGTTTTCCTTTACCTTAATGGTGATTATTTCCTCCACCTTAATGGTGATTCTTTTCTTTCACTCTTGTAGTGATTCTTTCTTCATCCTTGGGATGATTTTTCTTTGTTTGTTATAACAATTCTTCCTTTAAAGGGTATTATTTTGGGTATGGTTTCAATTCCGAAATTTTGTTATGAATCGAATAGGATTAAACTTGATTTCAATGGTGAGAGCATGGTTGATTTATTGGAAGGAAAAAATACAACCATTGGCAGAAAAGAAGCCTTTAACATAGTATATCATTACATGTTACATTGGATTATCTTATCCAATGGTGGGATTTATGGATTAAACATCTTAACTGATCATTCAAGAAACTCATGGAGGGGTTTTTCATCAACGGCATTAGTATTTTGGGGAAGGGTATTTTACATTACAATTGTGGGTTCAAGTTAAAGAGGTGATATATGCGATATTCTTGAAGATTCTGTTACAAGGGATTTGATACTGCCGATCAAATATCGTGATTCTACTGCTAGTGTATGTTCTCCCCGTCACCAGATTTTGACAATCAGAAAAGCTTCTCAACCGTCAGATTTACAATGGGGGTGGCTACTGCTTAGTCGTCAGTTACCTACATTCATGCGAGGTTCCTACTCTCACGAACTCACGATGGAAGCACACCTTTTCAGCCGTTACACAAGCCCTCTTATTAGCTTGAAAGTGTTAAAACGTAAACTATCCATATTCTCTTTCATTATTTCTTTCACTACCCACATATCCAAGCCAAAACCGAAATACAAAGCTTGGGTATATCACCTGATTTCAATTGCGTCAATCTTGCTTTAGTTGTAGTATTGTAATTATGTTTAAATTGAAAACCATACTTCATCAGAGGAAGTACAATCAACAACTTGAGAGTAAATCTCTTCAGTGCAGACAAAAAATAACCAAGAAAAAATTGCTTGATCTCTTTACGGAAAAAATCATTATTTGGATCTAAGTCAAAAAATGTAAGATCATCAACAATTGCAACACCAACATTTGAATTATGTTGACCACCTGATCCGATGACCAACGTACACATTGATTCACTATTGCCAGTTACCACACTCAAACATTATGTATGCACAACGCACACATACTTCACAAGCTTATAAGACTATTCTCTAACAATTGTCTATCATTAAGCTTTCCTGATTTATCTGGTAAAGATTGCATTGCAGCTTGGTTACAAGTTACAACAAACGGCTAACAGGATATCTTCTTGAGTGGGAGCTGTTCTCGTCTGGGCGATCGGAAAGCCAAACATAGACTACTTTTTAACAGGCAAAAGTCATAGACTGATCATGTGATTTCCAAATCTAACTCCTCATTCTTTCTCATGTGCTTTCCAGAGCTAACTCTTCGTTCAGGACCTATAATTAACTTAGAGGATGATACTGATTCTTGTAGTTTTCTCCCATGTCTAATTAGTGTTTTCCCTTTCTGTAGTAATTCATTCGAAATGAGATGCTGAAATACTCCTCCATAAAAGTTTACTCCCTAAATTATGGGATAGAAGTTAAATTACCAAATATTTTTGTTTCGGGTCAAAAATATATCTTACACCGATAGTTTGTATAGAAGGAATTTGTTTCTTGAAAATTGCAATCGACGGTAACTTTATAATGCGAGATCGGGATATTAGATCATAAAATACCAATAATGTGAGTCACACTTATCATATATTCTCCCGTATTTAGAAAAGAGTTACCATCATTTTATCATTTTTAACTAAAAATAGA